>NC_061121.1:128127809-128240976 GCF_002878395.1 Capsicum annuum | reverse complement strand
CCCCCAGACCCCACTAGGTGGGAATACACTGGGTTTGTTGTTGTTGTTGTTGTTGGTCCTAAGCCGGGGTATCAGAAACAACCTCTCTACTTCTCCTGAGGTAATGATATGGTCTGCGTACACTCTACCCTCCCCAGACCCCACTAGATGGGAATACACTGTGTATGTTGTTGTTGTACCCATCAACAACAACAACAACAACATACCCAGTGTATTCCCATCAAGTGGGGCCTGGGGAGGGTAAAGTGTACGCAGTCCATCCCACTATCTCAGATGAAGTAGAGAAGCTGTTTCCGATAGACCCCCAACTCAGGACAGATAACAATATAACAAACAAATCACATAAAAGCATACATCCACACGACAATACTATAACAACAGATAAAAAAGGGTAATAACTAAAACAAGACATGCATAAGATGATACTAAAACAATATCTACTCGAAAAACATAGGTATCACCAATACTCCACAGACGTACTCCTACACACTAACCCTCTGTCCTATTAATATTAGAGAATATTAATACAAGAAAAAAATAAGATGACTAGAAAAAAATTAAAAAATTACGTGTATTTGTGAAAATATTAAATACAAGACAAAGAGAAATAAATTAAGTATATGTATTTGAGAGAGTTTCAAATACAAGGCAAAGAAAAATAAAAAAAATTACGTGTATGGACTTATTTTAAATATAAGACAAAGAAAATAAGAATAAATAACTATTTTTTTTTTTTGAAAAACATTTATACATGTGGTGGCGCGTGTATAGCACCACAACTAATTGAATTGGGTTGTGGTGCTACGTCAGCACTGAAGGACGTATTTATTACACTTTAAAATAATTCAAGGGGGGTAATAGGACCTCCTTTAAGTTGGGGTGTGGCTCATCAATTTTCGTTATAGTCCAAGAGGGTAACATTGTCTTTTCTCCGGTTATTATTGTAGCTTTGCCTTTTGGTATATCCCTTGTATGCGGACAGCATCCGGCCCTGTTTATGAGTGAAAATATGTTTACCTGATTAAAAAGAAGTGTGTTTAACTTGGCTTCTTGAACTTCATGGGCTAGAATCTTGAAAACAAGTCCACACACTTATTCTTGGGCATGGAAGAACTTGTTCTCAGCAGGCTAAGTGAGGAAACCCCAATATGGCTTCGTGATTTACACAAGCATATGAGGAAGAAATGAATGATGGACCTGCAATAGGAACTTTATGAACATATACTGAGTTAGAAACAAGGGTCCTTTAATTAAGGGTGACCTTTGAGTCATTTATTTTTTTGAAAAAGGTAAATGACTCGAAGGCCTTTGAGTTATTGGTAAGGTGACTCAAGTTTGTCTTTTTGGGGTAGGGGTGACTCTTTTGAGATTAGTGTTAATGACACTAATCTGAACAACGTACCCAGTGTAGTATAGTTCCACAAAGTGGGGGTTAACAACAGTAATTTGTAAAGCCCCCAAATTTTCTTATTTACTCAAAGGCCCACTTTCCCCATCCCTATCCCCTTCACAACCGCCACCACCTCCTCTTCCTCCCCGTCCTCGTCCTAGACCACCACTTCCACCTTGATAGATTAAAGACTACCAAACACACGAAATTGGCTACTAAGATGCAAATTCCAGCAACCAAATAAAGAGAAAACAATACATAGAATGGAGATGAAGAAGAATGCTTGAAATTAAAGGATAGATAGAAATACCCTTACTCCTATTCAATGATTAGCACTAGAAGATGTTTCAAAATCTTCAACACACTTCACAAATAAGAGTTCAAACCTTCCTCTTAGGTGACCCAAAGGAAACACTCTTCCTCAAGTACACCTTTCTTGCCAAATTATTCAAAACAAGTGAAACCCTAACTTCAAATGTTCTTGGACCACTTTCGGATTCTAAGAGCTAAAACTAGAGACTAAAAACTACAATATAAGAGTAATATCTAATTTCATCAAAGTCTAATGAAAAATAAGCCTAAGGAGTCTATTTATAGCTTATTACATAAAAGACCAAAATACCCTTAATGAAGGTGCTCCTTTGGAGTGTAAAAAAGGAGTCTCAAAAGACCATAAGGTCCCTAAGTTGAGGCGCCTTTGGAGTATATTCAAGGCTGCCTTGGAGTGTATTAAAAGCTCTTCTTCACATTTTAGCAAATACACTCCCTTGGTTGAAGACTAAGCTCCTATTTGCATGAACAAGGCTTGAAAGGCTCCAAAAGGGTCTTCAGTCCGCAACTTAAACCTTTGAAAATACCTCGTACTCTTTGTGCTCTTCACGCTTGTATCACACCTCCATCACCACCAGCTCATACGCCTTCACCACCTTCTTTGTCGTCTACTCCTCCTCCTTTGCCTCCTCCACATCTCTCCCTCCCCCCTACTTACACCTTCAGTAGTAAATTCAACTTCTTCGTTAAGTTGTGGCAAACAACTAGTGAATTTGTTGTAACAACTCAACCAATACTAGGTTATTGTAAGAATTTTCATAGTTGTTGCAACAACTATCAGTTGCAATAAAATTCAGTAGTTATTTGCAACAGCTTACTGAAGATGTAAGATTTACTGCAGAATCTCCTTAACTGCTCCAAAAATTTATTTTTCCAAATCTACTCCACCAATTTTCATCCAAAGAACTAAATTTTGAATATGAAAAGTGGGCATTGTGGATTATTTTAAAATTTTGGATAGTTCATATTTAGCGCAAAAATTTTAATTACTCTAATCATGCTCATTTTCACTTGCTCATGGTTGACCTGGTAAAGGTCACCTTTTTGTTCAAGACTTGAGAGGTCCTTTTAGTTAAATCTACTCTAGAATCGAGTAGAGAAAAAAAATCTCTTTGGTTTCCATTATTCTTTAGCTTCTATAACCAAGATCTGGATTCGCTATACTTGTAAACAAATCGCTCATTAGATGTGATCTTACCTATTTCAAGCTCTTCGACCCCCCTCCCTAATGGGCTCATCTGATGCAAATTCGGATTAATCAAGTCTATGGACTTTGCCTACCAGATGGTTAAACCAAAAACAAAATAGATTTGAATATTGCATGTACAAGATTTTGGCTAAATATGTGTTGGTCAGAAATAAGTTAAATGCTGATATTTTTGTCTTACGATGTTTTCTGAAGATTTTACATGTACTTTATTACTGTTTGTTCCATCATAGGCATTCCCAGGATTACGCAGTGACAGTAGTCTCATTCAATTCAACCGACAACTTAAGAGATGTGACTATGATTTAGTTTCATGGAGACAGACTGTAGAGTCTCGTGCTGGCCCTGAACTTAGGAAAGGCTTCGAATTGTTGGATTTGGATGGTGGAATAGGGTGGGAGCTATTGACATCTATGATTCGCTTCAAAGCACGCCAAAGAATTAGTGCAAAGACAGCTTTAGCTCATCCTTACTTTGATAGAGAAGGTCTATTAGCCCTGTCCTTCATTCAGAACCTAAAGCTGCAATTCTTCCGGGCTACAAAACAAGACTATAGTGAAGCTGCAAACTGGGTTGTTCAACTAATGGCAAAATCAGGAACGGAACAAGATGGGGGCTTCACGGAAGCGCAACTTCAGGAGCTTAGGGTATGTATTCTCATGGCATTACGTAACTAGACTAGACACTGAGGTTGGGCCCTATAGCTTTGTAATCCTTAGTTCTCATTGCGGAAATCTAACTTATCAAAACCACAAGATCCCAATGTTGATTATTGAAAATTTCCTCAAGATGCTTTGTTTTTCCATTTGTCACTTACAGGAGGTAGAACCTAAGAAGAAGTCAAGTGCGCAGAGGAATGCTCTTGCATCAGCTCTTCGACTTCAAAGAAAAATTATAAGAACCCTGAATGAGAGTATCGATGATCTTAGCAGAAAACGAAAAAGCTTATGGTGGAGCCGATGGATTCCAAGAGGAATGAAATAGTAAATATGTACAAAATAGTTTTAGTACTTTGTCCATAGAGCTTACTAGTTTTCATTCTCACCTGACAATGTAAACCAGTTATTGAACATAGATTATTATTATTATTATTATTATTATTATTATTATTATGATGATGATGATGATGATGATGATGATGATGATGATGGTGAAAATATGAAATTATCGCATACCAATATATACTCCTGTTTGTGATTTATTAGAAAGTTATCATGTTAACAATTGGTTTTATCTGTAGCCTGGTAAAATTGACAGAAACCAGACGAGAACGTGGTTGATTCATTTTATAATTTGTAAAATAAACATTTGTGTCAGACAACAGAAACATCATTTGATATTCCAGAATCTTGGGTTGTGCCTGGTGTTACGCCAAATTGGGCACTCTACACCCACTGTGTTGGAGTAATATGTTCATCCGGTCAAAATCCCTATTCGAAATAATTCAATATCATTAATTACTCAAAATGGTCATTTTACCCGTTTTATTGCAGCTAAAATGCATTATGGACTGCTTCCCTTCGCCCATGTCTAATTATTTTCCTCTTCTAATTTTCGACTGCTGAAACACTACTGAAATGAAATTACGATTTAAGAAGGAATTGGAGTAGCCTAAAGAGCAAGTTGGGAAGAATTGCTCTTGAACAACTTATCCAGAACTCAATTGTTTTGTTATGGAGAGAGGAGGGAAACTTGCTTATTGATCTTGAGTCAATGTTTAGATGATTATAACCATTCCATACTACAACTATTTAATGAGGAAAAGAGGAAAAGTTAGTTATAACTAACTCTAGTAGTAACCAACTTAACAGACCCTAACAGTCTTAACAGCTGGTGGGACCACGTGCAGCTCACGTGCCTGATTGATTTTAACAACTAATTGCAAATCTAAATCCGACTAATTGCAAATCTAAATCTGAAACTGGAAATACTACTCAATTATGAAAAATCATTATAAATGGATCATATCAAATACCCCCCTCTTCAAATTATCCTTGTCCTCAAGGATCCAGGTGGGGATACTCGGCTCTAACGAAGTCAAATCCTCCCAGGTGCTATCCTTATCAGCTGCATTCATCCATTTGATTAGAACCTGTGCAATGGCTTGACCATTTTTGGGAGCCAAATGTTTATCAAGAATAGCCTCAAAGACTCGCAAAACAGGGCCTGAGTCAGTTTGCACCACAGGCAATGTAACATAGGCAGTATTAGAACCTAACTTCTTCTTCAACTGGAAAATGTGAAAAGTGGGATGGATTTTTGAGGTTGCAGGGAGATCGAATGTGTAAGCAACTTTGCCAACTCTGGCCACAATTTGAAAAGGACCAAAGTATTTGGCTGAGAGTTTCTGAAAACCATGATCTCTAAGAGAGTTTTGTCTATAGGGTTGTAATTTTACAAACACCCAATCCCCGACGGAGTAGTTCCTGTCAGTCCTTTTACCATCAACAATAGTCTTCATCTTAGATTGAGCTTTAGACAAATTTGCTTTGAGGACTCGCATGGTAGCTTCCCTAGACTGCAAACTTATATCAACTACATCAGTGTGAGAGTCAAAAGCTATGTAAGGCAATAGAGAAGAGGGTTTCTATCCATAGACCATCTCATAAGGTGTCAACTTTAGTGCTGAGTGGAAAAAAGGTGTTATACCACCATTTTGCTAGTGGAAGTCAGTGAGGCCAAGCTTTAGGTCGTTCAAAGGTCATGCACCGGAGGTAGCATTCCAAACATTTATTGACAACTTCAGTTTGCCCATTTGTTTGGGGGTGGTAACTGTGGAAGTCAAAAGAGATACCTTTTGTAGTTTAAAAAGTTCCTGTCAAAACTTGCTTGTAAATACTGTATCCCTATTAGAAACAATTGACCTGGGCATGCCATGAAGTTTAAAAACTCCATCCATAAACAATTGAGCTACTTCCAATGTTGTATAAGGGTGCTTAAGAGACATAAAGTATGCGGCTTTGCTTAGCCTATCCATAACCACAAAGATGACATCTTTGACAGCAGCTCTTGGTAGGACCTCTATAAATTCCATTGAGATATCCTACCATACCTCGGTAGGAATAGGAAGGGGTTGCATCAAGCCAGGACAAGCCACAGTCTCACCCTTGCATTTTTGACAGACTTCACAGTGCCTCACAAAAGTATACACATCTTTCTTTATTCTCTTCCAGTAGAGGTCTTGTCTCATTCTTTTTAACTTGAATACCTGAATGCCCCCTAATTGAGTCGGCATAATAAAAATCCAACAACTTGCTTCTAAGATCAGGATCATTACCAATCATCAACTTTTCTTTTCTCCTGAGAATACCAAAAGAGTACGTATAATATGGTTTAGGAGCTCCTCTAGTATGGATAGTCTGAATAAGTTTATGTAAATAGGGGTCCTGAGTCCATGAGTGCTTAATTTGATCCAATAAAACAGAGTGAAAGCCTGAGATGCTGCAGAGCTGGATCATTTCTTCCCCCCAGATAATGTATCAGCCATAATATTCTCATTTCCCTTCTTGTAAACATTGGTATAGTCATAATCAAGCAACTTATCCAACCGTTTTTGTTACAAGGGGTAGTGATTCTTTGTCCCAACAAGAACTTTGTGATGATCAGTTTTCACTACAAAATATCTACCAAGGAGACAAGGTCTCCATTTTTGAACAACACTTACTAGTGCCAACAACTCCCTCTCATAAGCAGACAGCGCTTTGTTTTTGTCACAAAATCCTTGGCTGAAAAATGCAATAGGCCTATTATTTTGAGCCAGTACTGCTCCAATACCTCCACTAGATACATCTATTTCTATAACAAATTCCCTTGAAAAATTAGGAAAAGCCAACATAGGGGCTGAAGTGATGGCTATCTTTAGTGTTTCAAAAGTGGTGGTGGCAATGGAACTCCAAGCAAATCTTCCTTTTTTTAATAGATCATGCAAGGGTCCGGCAATTACTCCATAATTCTTGATAAATCTCTGGTAGTAGCCAGCTAAGCTTAGGAAACCCCTCAAACTCTTAAGTGTACTAGGTTGTGGCCAATTCAAGACACACCCAACCTTTTGTTGATACATTGCCACCCTTAATTCAGAAATCACATATCCCAAGTAATCTATTTGTGTCACCCCAAAAGCATATTTGCTTTGCTTTACAAAGAGACCATGAGATCTTAAGATCTGAAAGGTTGTTTCAAGATGCATTAAGTGATCAAACTAGTTTGAGCTACATACCAAAACATCGTCAAAGAATTCTAAAATGAACTTCATCAACTGATCATGAAAAATATGATTCATCAAAATTTGAAAAGTGGAAGGGGAATTTGTCAAACAAAAAGGCATTACCAGAAATTCAAAGTGACCATGATGAGTTCTAAATGTAGTTTTGGGAATATCAGGTTTAAATATTCTAATTTGATGGTACCCCGACCTTAGATCCAACTTGGAGAAGTATTTTGCTCCATGTAATTCAACCAGAAGCTCTTCAATCACCAAAATGGGAAACTTATCCTTTACTTTATGATGATCTAGTTCCCTATAATCCACACAAAGTCTCCATGACCCGTATTTTTTCTTTACCATCACAATTGGTGAAGAATAAGGACTAGTGCTACTCCTAACAAGCTCACTGTTAGCATCTCATTTACCATTTTCTCTATTTCATTTTTCTGAATAGTAGGGTACCTGTATGGACTAATATTGACTAGAGGTGTGCCCTCTTTGAGTATAATCTTGTGGTCATGCAACCTAGAAGGAGGCAATTCAGTCGGGACTTCTAACAAGTCCTTGTAATTCTGAAGCACTAACTGCAGATCAGCTTCTTCATCCACATTTTTAGAAATCTCCATAAAATATAAACTAACTGCATTTGATCCGCCATCACACCCAGAGATATCATACATAATTCAGAGGGTTGAGCCAATAATTTCTCCATACTGTTCTGTTGAATTATCTAGTCTTTGTGGGTTGTATTCCCTAAGGGAAATTTTATGTCCTTTGATGTTGAACTCCATTTTCAACTTTTTGAAATTCCACATAATGTCACCAAGGGATATTAACCACTGAATACCTAAAACCATGTTACATCCACCAATAGGCAGCACCAACATATCAGAATCAAACGTCATACCCTGCATTTTTCAAGCCAGTTTTCTGCAAACATAGTTGCTTTGGATCTTCTTCCTATCCGCTACAGACACTACAAAGGGTGAAATAGTTGTCAACATGCATCCCAACCTCCTAGCAGTGTTTAAATCTAAAAAATTATGAGTGCTTCTGGTGTCTATCAACACATGAACAACCTTTTCTTTCACAAAAACTGTCACTCTCATGGTCCTAAAGTCATGAACCCCATTCATGGCATGGACCGACACATGAGGCAAAATGGATCCATTTTCACCAGTTTCCAATTCCTGACCTATCATAGTAAAAAATCCAGCAAGATCCACCATTAACTCTTCTGTTTCCTTAGACTCATCCTTCCCTTCTTCTACTTCCTGAAAAATATCTGTCTCTTTTTCTTACAAACATGCAAATAAGTATTTCTTATCGCAGTTAAAGCATAATCCCTTGCTCCTTCTTTCATCCATTTCTACAGGGGTTAAAATTTTAGCATTTTTCAGATTTGGATTAGATATACTGGTAGTTTGTGGTGGCTTATAAAAATTTTGTGTTGGCTTGGATACCTGATTGGAAGGTTGTGAGAAAGAAAAAAAGGGTTATTATAGCTGTTTTGGAACTTAGGATTGGTTCTAAGAGTCGGTAGAATAGCTGAACCAGTAAAGGATTGCTTCTGGACTAACAAAGTTTGCTCTTGTATCTTAGCTAAACTCATTACTTTAGCTAAAGGTCTTGGGCCTATCATATTTACAGGAAGACCAATCTCTGGTTTTAACCCTCTTATAAAGCAACTGACCACATAATGTTCAGGTAATTTTACCCAAGTCAGTAATTCATCAAACAGATCTATGTATTCTTGAATAGAGTTTACTGACCCAGGTCTTTGAAATCCCCCATGGGCTCATCGAACAACTCTGTTCCAAATCTCCCATGCAAATAATTCACGTATTCCACCCATCGAGGACATTCTCTGGACAATCTCTACTTCATATTCAATTAATGCCATTGAAGAGCTTTGTCTTCAAGCTTGCTGAAGCCAACTTCACCTTGGATCCTTTCGGTGTTTCATCAACTTCAAAAAATTGCTCACATTTATAAAGCCAATCCTTCAAACCCTGACCATCAAACGTAGGAAATTCCACATGATAACCCCTCATAGGTAGTTGGTAACCTCCATTTCTGGGTCCTTCCTGTGTCGAAGGCTTATTGTCTTCCAAATTCACAGGCCCAATAATTTCCCCCATTATTAGGGTTCCGATTCACACTTCCCCCAATGTTAGGGTTTTGATTCGCATTCCCAAGTAATAATTGCTTAATGTCATCCATTGCTTGCGCAACTTTCCCATCCACAACATTACGCATTTCGGTCATGGAATTCACTATTCCCTCTATCGATCCCTTCAACCTATCGACCTCTTTATGTAAATCTTGCCTCCTCGTATTATGATCCCCCATCAAAATCGGTCAGAGAATCTATGTCTCTAATACCACTAATATATTACTGAAATGATATTACGATTTAAGAAGGAATTGGAGTAGCCTAAAGAGCATGTTAGGAAAAATTGCTCTTGGACAGCTTATCCAGAACCCAATTGACTTGTTATGGAGTGAGAAAAGAGAGAAACTTTCTTATTGAACTTGATTCAATGTTCAGATGATTACAACCATTCTATACTACAACTGTTTAATGAGAAAAAAAGAAAAAGAGTTAGTTACAACTAACCCTACTAGTAGCCGACTTAAAAAACCCTAACAGTCTTAACAACTGGTGGTACCACGTCCAGCTCACGTGACTGATTGATTTTAATAACTAATTGTAAATTTAAATATAAAACTGGAAATACTACCTAATTATGAAAAATCATTACAAATGGATCATATCAACTGCCAATACTTCTGGAGCTTTCGTCTCCATTGCAATACATTGATCCAGCACTAACACCTTCCCATAGAGTAAATTTTACATATTTCCGATGGATGCCAGGCAGAAACATAAGGAAGAGAAGTAGAAAAGCAGCCATGAAATAAGTAAAAAGAGCATGAGAAAGAAAAATCAAACAATCTTCCGTTCAAGAGCTTCAAAGCTCAAATTTTAAAATTTGACCTGCTGAAAACATGAATCGTTTTGAGCAAATAATATATCAAAAATTTTGAAACATTGAAAGGACCTGATCATATATGAAATTTGATACTGTTTAAAAGTGATTTGAGTTGGTTGGATAGTAAAAATTAGCTCGTTGTGGAAGATGAACTGTTTCAATACATAAATATTGTATAAATAATGTACACAGATTTATATACATCTCTAATACAACTATACACTATTTATACAATACCAACACATTAAATATAGGATAAACTTGTCAAGACCCAAAACCCATCGTGAGTAGCACCCACACTAATCCTGAGGTGGGAGAACCATCTAACCTCAATGACCAACACCAAACACTTGACCATTTTAAATGAGAAACAAAAACAATTCTATTAATAAAACCGATATAACTGACATTTTAGTAAAATATACCATAAAATCATAATTTCTAAAACGTCTTCAGAAACTGAATGTCACCATGCCAGAACTCCATCTAGAACATATCTATGGGTACAATCCAAATACTAATAAATAAATAAAATTGTTTTGGTTCGAAATAAGTGGGTAAGGTCAAAATAGAATATTTCCATGGTTGCTGGAAGATGAATGCTCATCCTTGGATCTGATGTTTCTCTTTCAACTAAAAGTGAGGTCTGGTAAAAGCCGTTGAAATATGCTCCACACTCAATGAAAAAAGGAGCACAGGGTAGTATCAGTACTATGTACTAGTAGGATCATAAGTCAATTCAATTTAATCAATGTGAACATTTAACTAACACTTTGTAAACAAGTAGCAAAAGTATGTCATCTTAGAAATTATACATTTAAATCGATCTTTTCATTACTATTCCTCTTTAACCAACCAAGTCAAGTAAATAAATGAATCATCTTTAAGCATTTAGTATTCAATTCAAGTCAACCGCAAAAGAACTCATAAAATAATTCAATTCATTGTTTCTTCATAAACACCTCATTATTGTTCACCAACAAGTATTAACTCAATTCAAGTACAATATCAAATAATCAAATCATGCAAGGATCCAAATATAATGCTCAACATGATATAATTCGGTTTAAGCAAGGAACCGTCAAACTCTTCAAATCACGGTGTACATACATTATAAGGATCTTATAAGTGTCCACTAGCCATGACCTCCAGGTGATGAACTCAGTTCATGTACCAACATCCCATGCTCAAGCTTATGATTTTTACATGTTTGATGAAATGTCCATGTTTTGGGTCTTTGAACCATGATTACATACTACATTATTTCAAGTTTGATATCATATTTTTACAATCATTTAGTGCTGGTGGGTTATGAACCCCCGATACTTACGTATTTTACATGATTTTAGAATACGTATTTTACATGATTTTAGAATTTCAAGTAACGATTCAGTTAAACCATATGTATTATTGTTTTTATCAGTTGATATAACCATAATGAGCAATATTAGAAATAATATTTAGTTAAACTTAGTTCAGTTCAGTACTAGTGACAGTTTAGCTGGGATTATGATTTAGTATCGAGCCAACCTACGAATGCGGGCTCACCCGTCAGTTAGGACTGGGTCCTTAGTAGCAGTCCCTACGTTCCTGAACTACATAGCCATCATTGTATTATGAGATGTCACCCACCAGTTTAGGACTGGAACACTCTTAGGGGTCACCTGCCTATTAGGAATGACTCCCTAGTCCTTCAAATGCTAGATTAGTAGATGCATGCAGCCAGTGTTAGTTCTCATGGCACGTTACTGACACCCTTCCAACTGGGGTTATAGGTTAGACCCCGATTAGCTCAGATTGGGGTATGTCAACTATATGGTACCTCTCAATGTCTCAATAAGGTAATTATTGTATTTTAATTTAGGTTTACTTTTTCCAAGTGTACAAATTCTCAGTTATTCAGTTATATAACTTTTAGTCTATTGGATTATAGATTATCTCAAAAACATGTTTATGCTTGGAATTGCATTCTCATATATTACATGTTCATGTATCTATGGTTAGTTACCTTATGTATTTTAGTCAGTCCTCATCTCATATACCAGTACATTCAAAGTACTGACCACATACTTTTCTTTGCGCTATATTGTCTTATAACATAGGTTCGAACGTACAGTTTCTTAACCGCTCTTAGACATCTCAGCGTTACTCAGCAGTAGTAGTGGTGAGTCTTCATCCATCGAGGATATGCTTTGTTTATTTTAGTTACTTTAGTGATTTCTTATGTCCGATAAGTTAGAGTTAGTTGGGGGTCTATACCATCAACTTCTCATGATGTTTAGAGGCTTTTAGATAATCATTTAGATAGTTAGTCAGTCATTTCAGTGTTATCAGTTTCTAGTATTCTATCAGATATTTCATACATATTTTGAAACATATTTTAGTATCTAGTTTTATAGTACTTATCAGTTTACCTTCCGTACATGTGTTGTATTACTATTTTATTCAGTGCTCACAATAGGTACCAACTCATGGGTTAGCTTGTGGTCACTTGGGGCTGTAAGCACAGTTGTCGCGACAAAGGGGTAGCCTCGGGTCATAGAAAAACTTGGTTTTAGAGCCTAAGGTTTTAAAGTTCCCTAGAGAGTCTGAAAGCCGCATTGAGTAGAGTCTTGTGCATGGGTGTAAAGCGCATTACACTTATAGATAAGAGACTATGCAACGTCTTTTGGAAAGTTTCCCTTCTTTCAGTGTTTATGTCATGCGAAAGAGCATGAGCTCTATTTAAACCTTTTTTATAGCTCATGCTTCGTTCCATTTATAGATAATGCCTCTTAGAAGAAACAACGGAAGAAGAAATAGGGATCAGCCCGTACGACCGCCTATTTAGGAAGATTCCCTGAATGAGCATAATTCTCATACTAAGTTCAGGGCTGCCTTTATGGCCTTGGACCATTCAGTAGCTGTTCATAAGAACCAGTAGACTGTTTCCCTAGCTAATCCAGTGGTAAATACAACTACAATTAGGATTCAGGATTTCACTAGGATGAATCCCTCTTTGTTTTTGGGATCCAAGTCCGAGGAAGATCTATATGATTTTTTAGATATGGTACAGAAGGTGACTGATATCATAGGCATCACTTAGAGTGATAGTGCAGAGTTGGCTGCATATCAGTTACAGGATGTAGCTCACACTTAGTTTAAGCAGTAGAAGAAGGACCAAGATTTGGAGAGAAGGCCTATTGAATGGGAGGAGTTTGCCACTGGTTTCTTGGATAGGTTATTTCCATTAGATTTAAGGGAATATAAGGTGCTAGAGTTCATAAATTTGAAGCAAGGTAGTATGAGTATGAAGGAGTACTTGCTTTAGTTCACTCAGTTGGCGAGGTATGTTCCTACTATGGTGACAGACAATAGGTCTAAAATAAATAAGTTTGTATCGGGTGTAGCTGATAGTGTGGTTAAGGACTATAGAACTGCCATGTTGATTAAGGAGATGACCTATCTAGACTCATGGTTCATGTTCAGCAGATTGAGGAGGAGAAGCATAAGGAGAGAGAGAGAGAACAAGATAACCAAAATAGGTAGTTTCAACTTTTCTCAGCCAAGGTCAGAGGGTGGTAACTATTCTTAGATCTGTCAGAAATTTTTAGCCCTAGCTCCATATTCAGCTAGTGCGCCATTGCTCAAATTCAAGAAAGATAGCTGGGATGGAGCGCCAGGCTCTAAGTCCTAGATGTGGAAACCAGACTCGGCATGATCAGGAAAGTTTTCCTGATGTGGTTGTGAGAATTATAGGTTTTCTATCTTCTTGTTTATGCATCGTTCGATCCTAGAGCTTTACTTTATTTTGTGACTTCTTATATAGCCGTCAACTTTGGTGTTAGTCCCAAAATATTAGCATAGTTTTTCTTAGTGTCTACCCTAGTAGGTAAATCTATTATAGCTAGACGGGTATACAAAAATTGCCCAGTCATAATGTCTCAAAAAGTCACCTAAGTTGATCTTGTGAAGTTAGAAATGACAGATTTCAATGTCATTCAGCATGGATTGGCTCCATTCATCTTATGCCTCAGTTGATTGCAGAAATAGATTCGTTCAATTTTAGTTTTCCAATGAACCAGTCATTGAATAGAGGGGTAGTACTTTAGTTCTTAGTGGTCAAATTATTTCATATCTTAAAGTAAGAAAGATGATATCTAAAGGGTGTGTTTACCATCTTGTTCGAGTCAAAGACTCAGTTTTGCGACTCCAAGTATCAAGTCAATATCGGTAGTAAGGGAATTTCCAGATATGTTCCCTAAAGATCTTCTCGGTGCTTCTCCCGAAAGAGAAATTGACTTTAGAATAGATCTCCTTCCAGATACTCAACCTATCTCTATTCCACCTTACATAATGGCTATAACTGAGCTTAAAGAGTTAAAAGAGCAGTTAAAAAATCTCTTAGATACGGGTTTCATCAAGCCCAGTATTTCTTTATAGGGTGCTCCAGTCTTGTTTATGCATAATAATGACAGTTTTCTTAGAATATGCATCGACTACCATCAGTTGAACAAAGTCACAATCAAGAATAAGTATCAACTCCTCAGAATTGATAACTTGTTTGACCAACTTTAGGGTGCCAATTATTTCTCTAAGATAGACCTCAGATTCGACTATCATCAGCTTACAATCAAAGAATGTGACATTTCAAAGACATATTTTAGAACTCGATATGATCATTTTGAATTCCTAGTTGCATCTTTTGGACTAACAAATTCCCATGCAACTTTCATGGACTTGATGAACAGGGTGTTCAAGCATTACTTGGATATGTTTGTCATAGTCTTCATTGATGATATCCTTGTCTATTCTGGCAGTGATAATGATCATGCAGACCATCTAAAAATTATGTTGCAAACCCTTAGAGCTCATCAATTGTTCGCTAAATTCAGTAAGTGCAAATTTTGGCTAAGATCTGTAGCTTTCCTTGGCGTTTTTGTTTCTGGTTGTGGCATCCGAGTTGACCCTCAAATGACCAAAGCAATGAGAAACTGGCCTAGACCTATCTCTTAATTAGATATCAAAATTTTCTTAGGTTTGGACAGATATTAAAGATGGTTTGTTGAAGGGGTTTCTTCTATTGCATCCTTTATTTCTCGATTGACTTAAAAGAAAGTCAAATTTTAGTGGTCTAATTCTTGTGAGAAGAGTTTTTAGAAGTTGAAAACTTGACTCACTTCTGTCCAGTCTTGACTTTTCTCGATGATTGAGATGGATTTGTAGTTTACTGTGATACTTCTAGAGTTGGTCTTAGTTGTGTTTTGATGCAGAGAGAAAAGGTCATAGACTACGCCTCTAGACAGCTTAAACCCTATGAAAAGAATTATCCTACTCATGATCTTGAGTTGGCAGCGATTGTTTTTGCCTTGAAAATTTGGAGACATTAGCTTTATGGGGTTCATGTTGATGTGTTAACTTATCGTAAGAGGTCACAGTACGTGTTCATGCATAAAGATCTGAATCTTTGTCAGAGAAGGTGACTTGAGTTGTTAAAAAACTATGTTATAAGTGTGTTGTATCAACTAAGCAAGGCCAATATAGTGGTAGATGCCTTTAGTTTATTGTCTATGGGTAGTGTTTCTCATGTTAAGGAAGATAAGAAGAAGTTAGTTCGTGAGGTTCATCAAATTTCTAGATTAGGTATTTCGTGTGTTGATAGTTTGAGGCAACAGATTTTAGCGGAAGATCATGGTGCGCAATATTCTATTCACCCAGGCGCCACTAAGATATACCATGATTTGTGGGAAATCTATTAGTGGAGTGGTGTAAAAAAGGATATTACAGGGTTCGTGGCTAAGTATCCAAATTATCAGCAGGTCAAAGTTGAGCACCAAAGGCCTAGTGGTGTGTTGCAGGATTTTAGCATCCCCACTTAAAAGTGGGAAATAGTGAACATAGATTTTGTGATAGGGTTTCCTCATACGCATTATCAGCATGATTTGATATGAGTCATTGTCTATAGATTGACCAAATCAACTTATTTCTTATTATTTCATACTTCATACTCAGCTAAGAATTATACCAGGCTTTATATTAGGGAGTTGGTTAAGTTGTATGGGATTCCATTATCCATCATATCAGATAGAGGTACTCAGTTTACCTCTCACTTTTGGAAGGATTTTCAGAAGGGTCTTATACCCAAGTTCATCTTAGTACAACTTTCCATCCTTAGACATATGTTCAGGCAAAGAGGACCATTCAGACATTAGAGGACATGTTGAGGACATGTGTTATTGACTTTAAAGGTAGTTGGGATGACCACTTACCTTTGATTGAGTTTACTTATAATAATAGTTATCACTCTAGTATTCAGATGGCTCCATTTAAAGCTCTCTATAGAAGGAGATCTAGATCTCCTATTGGTTGGTTTGAAGCAGGTGCGGCTGCATTGATAGGGCCAAATTTAGTGTTTGAGGCAATGGAGAAAGTTTAGTTGATTCGGGAGAGGCTGAAGACAGCCCAAAGTCATCAGAAATCTTATGCAAATGTGAGGAGAAGAGATCTTGAGTTTGAGGTTAGTGATTTAGTTTATTTGAATATTTCTCCTATGAAGGGAGTGAAGAGATTTGGCAAGAAGGGGAAACTCAGTCCCCTCTATATTGGCCTATATAAAATCTTGAGTTGTTTAGGGAAGGTAGCGTATGAGCTAGAGTTGCCTACAGATTTAGCGCCAGTACATCCAGTATTTCATGTTTCTGTGTTAAAGAAATGTATTGGTGATTCAGCTGTAGTTATTTCTTTAGAAGGTATGGACGTTAAGGATAGCCTTTGCTATGAAGAAGTCCTAGTTGAGATTCTTGATCGTCAGATTTGTAGGCTAAGGAATAAAGAGATTCCCTTGGTTAAAGTTCTTTGGCGGAATCAATATTTTGAGGGAGCTACTTGGGAAGCAGAAGAAGATATGCAAACCAAGTACCCTCATTTTTTCTTCGCAAATCCAGATTCAGCTTAAGGTAACGATCCTCCTTAGATTGACTCGATTGACTCTTTTTCATTCTCAGTCTCAACTATGTAACCAATCTCATGTCATTTCATACATTCATGAAATCAGTTTAGTTCATGTATCACTTTTTAAACTTAGTTATGTAATCATGTTTCAAGTCATGCATGTTTAGCATATGATCTTATTTTTCTCAGTAGTCTCAGTCTAACCAGTCTCATTCAAGGATGAATGTTCCCAAGGGGGAGATATTGTAATATCCTGTAAGATCTTAAGGTCGATTCAGATCTTAGTTGTATGCTTAAGATTGGATTTTTTCACTAAGTGTTAAGGACTTAGTCACTTTCAAGACCCCAAAACTTAGATAGTTTTTATTTTGGTCTTCCCAACATTGAGATGTTGATTTTTGAGTTAAACATATTCGGGGTTGCTAAAGGTATGTCTCAAGAAAGTTTTGGAATTTTTGGATGGGAGTAGGGGTGTGTTTAAAAATTGAAACTAGTAGACCCATCGAGATAGGCGTACGAGGCCCATCTAGTCCATCGAGATAGAGCCCACTATGCCCGATCTAGTTCAATGGATTGGAGCTCGTAGCGCGGGGCATACCCCACCGGTCTGGAGCCCGCAATGTGCCCATTCCCATTCGTCCAACCCCTTTGCCTTTAAGCTAAGGGGAATTTGTGTCATTTTTCCTCATCTTATTTCATCCATAACACAAATTGGGGCTTCCAAAAGGGCATTATTTGCCTCTTTCACTCAAATTGCTCCCAAGAAAAATCTCCTTCTTCCCCAAGAATAAATTCAAGCTTCATCCTCAAGAACTTAAGAGTTCAAGTTTCCAATCCAAGAAATCTTCAAGATTTCAATTTTTAAGGTATGTGGGATGTTCATCATGGAGCCCAAAAACCCTCTTTTGGTTTAATTTATGAGTTTATACATGTTCAAGATGAAATAAATCCATGAATATCCTGTTAATTCAATTTCAATTTATGGTTACAAGTCTTTTCAAGTGGAATGAGTCATATCATGTTTTAAGTGTTGTGATTCCTATGTTATGTTTAAGTGATTTCAGGATAAATCCCCAAATTTATGAATTTCGCTATATAATCATGTTTTTTCCTCATGTTTAAGCCATTCCCTTGCTCAAGCTTATGATTCTTACATGTTTGATGAAATGTCCATGTTTTGGGCCCTTGAACTATGATTGTATACTACAACAGTTCAAGTTTGATACCGTGTTTTTATAAATATTCAGTGCTGGTGGGTTATGAACACCGATACTTAAGTGTTTTACATGATGTTATATTTTTAAGTAACGATTCAGTTAAACCATGTATATTATTATTTTTCTTAGTTGATACAACCACAATGAATAATATAAAAAATAATGTTCAGTTAAACTTAGTTCAGTTCAGTACCAGTGTCAGTTTAGTTAGGAGTAGGATTTAGCACCGTGCGAACCTAGGGATGAGGGCTCACCCGCTAGTTAGGACTGGGTCATTAGTAGCAGTCCCTAAGTTCCAGAACTATGTAGCCAACGTGCGATTATGATATTTCACCTGCCAGTTTAAGACTGACACTCTCTAAGGGGTCACCCACCAGTTAAGACTGACTTCCTAGTCCTTCAGGACTCCAGACTAGTGGATCCATGCGGCCAGTATTAGTACCCGTGGCACGATACTGACACCCTTCCAACTGAGGTTATAGATTGGACCCCGATTAGCTCAAATTGGGGCATGTCGGTAATATGATATCTCCTATAGTCTCAGTACAGTAATCAATGTATTTTAGTTCAGGTTTGCTTAGCAAGTGCACAGATTCTCAGTTATTTAATTACATAACTTTCAGATTATAGATTATCTCAGAAGCATATTTTTGCTTGGTCTTACATTCTCAGATATTATATGTTCATACATCTATGCTCAGTTACCTCATGCATTTTACCTAGTCCTCATCTCTTATACAAGTACATTTAAAGTACTAACCACATACTTTTCTTTGTGCAATGTTGTCTTATTACATAGGTTTGGATGCACAGTTTCTTGACTGCTCTTAAATAGCTCAGTGTTACTTAACAGTAGTAGTGGTGAGTCTTTATCCATTGAGGACATAATTTTTTTATTTTTGTTACTTCAGTGCTTTCTTATGTCAGTCAGTTGGAATTATTTGGAGGTCTATCCCATTAAATCCTCATGTTGTTTAGAGGCTTTCAGATAATCAGTTAGATAGTCAGTTAGTCATTTAAGTGTTATCGGTTATTTTTAGATAGATCGTTGGTTTCTAGTATTCTATCAGATATTTCAGATATATTTTGATACATATTTTACTATCCTATTTTACAGTATCTTATCAACTTACCTTCCGCATATGTATTGTATTACTATTTTGTTCAGTACTCACAGCAGGTACCGATTCATGGGTTAGCTTGTGGTAACTTATGGCCATAAGCGCTGTTATCGCGACTAGGGGGTAGCCTCAGGTCATGACAATCTCTAGTAGGAAATGTGATTGAAAATCCTTGAAAAGTTTGCATGTCATGTGTTTTTAGCTTAGTTGTTTCATTCTCATGCATTCTTGTGTCATCCAGAACTTGCTCCAATAGTCTCTTAAAGCTAATCTTAAGTACGCATGTTGGTGAAATGATCTTAGGCCTTCTTTGAGAACATGGGAACTCACTTTAGCCTAAAGAAGCCTACCTGTACATAGATAGTGTCCATAGTTAACCATTTTGAGCCTTTGAACCTTTTTTGACAACCGCATTACAAGCCATGAGCCATTTGAAATTTATCCCTCTTTTAAACCCTACTCTTCTTGAACTTAAAAATGCAACTTGAGGATAAAACCTAAGTTGGGAGTGGTGAATCTTGGAAAAGGCAACCTTGGGCAAAAGTATTATGAGTGGGTGCCTAAAAGCTAAAAAATGAGAATAAAAGAATAAGAATAAGAAAGAAATTGACATAAAAAAGAAAAGAATGAATTTCACAAAGAAAAGAAATGGAAAGAAAATGCTTTCAAGATATGGGTGAATCAAGGTAGTTAAAGTAGGCACATGTGTGAGTTGGAAATAAATGAGGTGGTCGATGACCTAAAGTTTAATTGAATAGTGCATTACGTAGTGTTCAAAGAGGGTGTAGTCACTTTTATCCCAAATGTTTAACCTACCCTTTCTCGAGCCTACATATAAGCATGAAAAAGTCCTTCAAGATCTCCAACCAAGTGTCTTCGAGTTAGTGGCTATTGAAAATAAGGGCAAGCATATGATATGATACCTATTTGAATTGAGATATTCTTTGTGAGAGTGAGTTCTTGCACTTTATTCCATTGTTGCATGATAGATACTATAGTGTGTTGGGACTTTCTTTTGTGATGAGGCATGTAGACACATTGAGGCACGTGAAGTTGTCTTCTTCCAAATATGAGGCAAAGAAGTGTAGTTAAGTCTCTATTGATAGGGAGTCACTTCTAGAGACTTAGTGGTTGTTGTTTGATTGTTCTTAAAAGTCTTTTGTATCCTTGAAAGTGTAATTAATTTTAAGGAGAGCAGCACAAATAGTTTTTCCCATGCTTGACGGCTAATTGAGTTCAGAATTATTGTGATCATTTGGTTGCATGAATGGGATGATAATTAAGTAGTCTCATTGAGTGTGGAGTGGTGTTTCTTGAAGTCTATCAAAGATTTAAGTTGGGGGTGTTGATGAGTGCAAAATTTTCCACTTATTTACATCCAAATTTGAGCACACTACGATAAAATAAGTGTGTAGATGAGGCAAAAGCTTTATTGAAATGCATTAAAACCCATGGTTTGCATGTTTGCAGGTAATCGAATGAAAAGGAGTTGAAGTGAAGCTGAACAAGGGAAGAAAAATACCAAAATGCTTGCACATGTTGAAAATTAGGACCAAGGATCGACCCTAAGGTACCGTAATCATGGCCTGAGGGTCATGATCATGATCCAATGCTAAATCAAAGCTCAGCATTCGCGAAGAGTCTAGAACGATGGCTAGTGTTGCAAACACATTCAAGATAGGTCAATCATGGTGGAGCGAGATATCTTTAGGGGCAGAAGTGGAAATACTCCAGCTAGTTCCCAAAATCCCAAAATGGCCAAGACCCTTTCACAAATGGAGAATCTTTATGGTAATTTTTAGTTTTGAGAGTGTATAAAGTGAATTTTATGTTTAATTCCAGTTGAGGATTTAGTTGAAAATTGAAATTAAAGTTTGGTTGTCCTCCATTTGTTTTTCAATGGATGATTTGAATGCAAATTTGTGTAATCCTCTTCTCTTTAAATCCAAGAGTTGCTAAATTCCTATCTTGGGGTTAGGTTTGAATAGGGTATTAACGTGTATGGGTCTTAATTGTTAGCTTGAATTGGTAGGTGTTGGGTTTTTCTATTGCTTTATGATTGGATTGACAATTGTAGGTGAAAACCCCAATTGGCTTGGATCCCGCATTGATACAAGCATGAAGAGCACAAAAGAATAGAAGGCATGGTCAAAGGTTTAAGCTTCGGAATTGGCAAGTGTTTGGAGCCTTTTACAGTCTTGTCAAGTTGAAGGAGGAGAAGGGAATCAATACACTCAAGAGGCGCCTCACTTGAAGGGCAAGAAGGACTTTTCACTTTATAATCCAACACTCAAGGGGCATCCCTTTTGTTTAGATCATTAACGGTAGTTTTGTCATTTGGCATGTAATTGTATAAATAGACAATTTCTTCACTCTTTTAGGCTTCTATCTTAGCTCTAGAATCTGAAACTTGGTCCCTGAATACATTTGGAATTGTTTTTTCACTTGTATTGGGTTATTTGGCAACAAAGGTATGCTTGAAGAAGTGTGAGTCCTTTGGGTCACCTAAGAGAGTGTTTTGAGCTTCCATTAGTGAGGTGTGATTGAAAATTTGATAAATCTTCTTTTGTTAATCACATAGTGGAAGTAAGGGTCTCTCTACTATCTTTATATTTATGCAATTCTTCTTCTTCATCTCCTTCTAGTGTGCTATTTTTCTCTTTGTATTCTTACTGAATTTTTCATCTTAGTGTTCAATTTCATGTTTTTGATAGTCTTTAGGCTATCATTTGGTATCAAATCCTTTTTTAGGGTTGTTCCAACTTCCCTAAATCTTGGTTTTAGTGTTCTTATTAAGAAAATCTCAACAAAAAAGAGTCAAAAATCCGAAAATACAAAAAAAAGGTGTTGTCTTGTGTGTTTGTTGTAGATCCAAAATTTCCAAGTTAGATGTACAAGTTTTTATTGTGTTTTGAAGGTTTCTAGGGCTAGATCCTTTCTCTCTAGCACATAAGGAGTCTAGATCTACTTTTAGAGTGAAGATTGGTTGAGTTTGAGCTAAGATCCACCATGGCTATGGAGTTTTGAAGTTTTTAAGCTAGGTCTAAAAATTACCCTTGCTATTTAGACATGTGTTGTGGCTGATTTTTATTGGGTTGAGTTTGTTTTGGCATAAGGAACCTAGATCTACAAAAAAAAATCAAATTTGGAGTCCATTTTCTTATTGGTCAAACTTGATCAACACTTGAATATTCATCTTGTTCATCCATCATCTTCATATCTTAGTGAAGAAGAATATTCAAGGGTGTTTGTTTGATCCAAAAAAGGGAAGAAAGAGAGTGAAAAAGTCGTTAGTCCAAAAACATGAATATCCAAGTCTTCCAAAAAGGAAGAGGGGACAAGGGAACAAGCAAGTACACTTGAAAGTACAAGGGGTGGGGGGGTGGGGGGTGGGGGCAACTCATTTTGAATTTATTTGAAGCTCCAAAAAGGCTTTAAAACCTCTATTTTTCCCTCTAAAACTGAAATCCTTTCATCCCTAAAGAAGTGTTTGCCCGAAACATAGATTTGGGAAATTAAAAATTTGAAAAAGTGACAACCAACCACATTGTGCCTCACATCACTAGTTGATCAACCTAATTAAGCTCTAAACTAGATTTCTTAGTTTCTCCTTTTTGATTATAGTTTCTTGTGTGTTAAACACTATCACTAATTAGCAAACTAGTAACTACCTAATAGGTTGATAATTAGTCTTGGGTCCGTTTGTTTTGTGTCTTTGATTTTTGTGTGCTTTTCTCATTTTAAAGTTGTAGTGTTTTTGTTGGTTCAAGTTCATACATCACTTTATTTGAGTCATTTCAAACAAAGATCGATTCTGGACCAAAGCTTCTCACCACTCAAGTAACTTGCCAATTATTGCCAATTATCCAACACTTGTGATGCCAAGTTGAGGTGAGGTTGAGTAAGAGTGTGGTGAGGCTTTTTGAGCTAATTTGTTTGTTCGTTTTGTAGGTTGTTTTGCTTGGTAGTTTTTGCTCTTTTTAGGTACATTTTCCATAGAATCTGAAGGTACTACTTTCCAACCTTTGGGAAATGATACTATTGAAGCCTTGATGGCTCGGTTTGAGGCCTTTGCCCGAAAAATGAAGGATAATAATGATGCTTGGAGGAAAGATATGAAGAGTGACTTGGATGCTATGAGGAGTGAATTGTCCACTCTTAGTGGAAGGCTTGATTGTGTTGAAAGTAGGAGGAACTCACGACCTTCTACTCCTAATCCCTACCATGTGTCTTCTAGTGTTCAAGCTAACAACTCATCTATGACTATTACCCCCGAGACCCTACATCAAATGCTTCACCCTCCAAGAGATCCACAAAAACAGCCACTAACCCACTCTCAAACTTCTCCTAACCGGAACCTACAAAGGCCACTACACAACCAAATGGACCATGTACAGCAAGAGGGACTTGGAATTCAAACTCCACCACCAAATCCGAACCTACAAGTGCCAAATCCCTTGGACCAAAGACCAATTACCCCACATAACCAAACACCTCCACAAAATGTTAACTATCAAATACCAAGTCCCATGAACCAAAAAACTTACCCTCCACCACATCCAAGACCACAAGTCCAAGCTCCAAATAACCAAAGGCCTCATAACCCTCCACAAAGACCCCAAAACCAAAACTATCCATTCCAAATTCAAGATTATGGTAGAGGGGAGCAAGAAGGTTATGATGTTCCTAATGATTACTATTAGTTTGAAGAAGAAATGAGGGCAAGACATGATCAAAGAGGGCATTATGGAAGATTTTGAGGGCATGAGGCAAGACAAGTCCATGTTAATCATCAAATAATCCGAGACATTGGTATTAACTTAATCAAGGTTGGCATTCCAATTTTCAAAGGTGAGAGTGATCCAAAAGTGTACTTATCTTGGGAATCCGCTTGTAAATAGATTTTTTAAGTGAATGACCTTTTCGAAGAAAAGAAAAGTTGCTATGCTATTGCTCACTTTGAAGGATATGTAAACACTTGGTGGGATTACACCAAAACGTTTGATGATGTGTTGATTGGTGGCCAACTACCTCCTTGGGAGATATTGAAGAGAGTTATGAGATAAAGATATGTACTGGAGCATTATAGACATGAGCTTCTTGCCAAGGTTTACAATCTAAAGCAAGGAAGCAAGAGTGTTATGACCTATTATGATGAATTCCAATAACTTATCTTGAAACTTGATCATAGAGGGGAAAAAGTTCATCATGACATCATTCATTTCAAGGTAGGATTGAACAAAGAAATCTCTTTTTGTATGAATTTTCGTAAGTTTGAAATGGTGGTTGAAGTCTTTCAAGAGGATATGGAAATTGATAAAGAGAACAAGAAAAGATACAAGCCAAAGGCTCCCTACACCTCCTCGGATTGGTCCAACGAAAGGGGAATGGTCTCGGCATCCATGGCTCCTCCTCAAGTAATGAACAAGGCTGACCAACACCATTCTCGAAATCTTTAAGGTAAACCAACTTATACTTCTTATTCTAAGGGTCTACAATGTTTCATGTTTCAAGGGTGGGGTCATAGGGCAAGTAAGTGTCCTACCCGACATAATGTGATCCTAAAAGAAGGGAAATTGTATTATCTTGGTGAAGAATTAGAGTTGAAAATCGAGGGGAATGATGACGGCTCTCAAGATGGAGAGTGGATAGAACCCGAAACTCAAAGAGAAGGAAGTGAGGAAGATGTGTTGCCTTGTGAAGGAGAATGTGATATGCCTAGTTATGTTGCTAGGAGAACTTTGTTTAGTAAGGTCTTAGATGATCAAATAGAGAACATCTTCATACCAAGTGCCTTATTAAAGGAAGTTTGAGTTCAATGAGTATAGATAGTGGGAGTTGTGTGAATATTGCTAGTGTCACCTTGGTTGACCACTTGAAGCTATCCACTATCCCTCACCCAAATCCATAAAAGCTTCAATGGTTAAACAAATATGGTGAATTGAAGGTCAAACGACAATGTGTGATTAGATTCAAGATAGTATCATGATAAAGTTTTATGTGATGTAATCCCTATACAAGCATGTCACATATTTTTGGGAAGGCCTTAGCAATTTGATAAGTACGCTATCCATGATGGAAGATCTAATAGGTACACTTTTATGCATGGTGGCCGAAAGTTTAGTCTTCTCCCTCTTCCACCATCTAGTGTGAATAAAATTTAAGAGAAAACCAAAAAGTTGGGTGAGAAAAAAAGAAAGAAAAGGGAAAGGGAGATCTCGAATTGTGAAATTGGAAGCGGAAAAGCAAATTTGATTGTCGGACTTGTCCACAAATGTACCTTGTCACTCCCTAACCCAAAGGCTAGAAATTTGCCTAGCTTTGATCTTTCTTATTTGTTGGTTCAAGCTCATAAGTTTTCAAAGAAGGATCAACAAGGGGTTTTACATAAAAATGACCTCAAGACACCCTTGGCAAAGAGCTTCAAAATAGTGGACTATCCTAGCCAAAACCGAGGTGATATTGCTACACCTTACCTTTCCTTGAGCTTAAATTATTGCCATGTGATTCCTTGTGAAGTGGTCTGGGGTACTCTTGATATAGATGTGCATATTTCTTCCCTTGTTAGTTCTCTTGATGTGCTTAATGAACCATGTGATCTTAAGGTTAGCTCGCTACTTGAACATGAGAAGAGTGTGATTAAAAACTTTCAAATTAGTGTAGATGCTTACAATGTAGATCTTGATGATTAATATGGTCCTTTGAATTTGCTTGATGAAGACCTTGATAGTATAAAACTTCATAGTGATCATGTTCATAGAGATGTGGAGAGTGATACAATTTATGTTGTTAATGGAACCTTCTTATCCTGTAGATGTCAAATTTTGAAAGTTTGTCTTTCCTTGAAAACAAGTATCATTTGTGTTAGTTTCAGATTATATCCTTCACTCATTTATGCTTGCTTTAGGTATATCCTTTATGATGTTAGTGGTTGAATTTTCTTACTCCTCATAAATGATGGTTGGTCGTATTCTAAGAGTGTACCCCCTTGGGATTTTTACCTCACTTATGGTACTAATGCTAACCCTCCTATCGTGAGGATTGTGCGTTTGTTTTCCCTCCATTTGATTTTGCAAGTTATAAATTTAAGGATAAATTCTTTTTAAGATGCAGAGGATGATACAAGCATGAAGAGCACAAAAGAATACAAGGTATGGCCAAAGGCTCAAGCTTCGAAATTGGCAAGTTTTTGGAGCCTTTTAAAGTCTAGTCAATTTGAAGGAGGAGAAGGGAATCAATACACTCAAGAGGCACCTCACTTGAAGGGCAAGAAGGACTTTTCACTTTAAAATCCAACACTCAAGGCCCCCCTTTTCTTTAGATCATTAGGGGTAGTTTTGTCATTTGGCATGTAATAGTATAAATAGACAATTTCTTCACTCTTTTCATTAGATTTTGATGACCTTGGATATTACTCTTAGATTGTATCTTTTAGTCTTCTATCTTAGCTCTAGAATCCGATACTTAAACCTTGAATACATTTGGAATTGTTTTTTCACTTGTATTGGGTTATTTGGCAAGAAAGTGTGGTTAAGGAAGTGTGAGTCCTTTGGGTCACCTAAAAGAGTGGTTTGAGCTTCTATTAGTGAGGTGTGATTGAAGATTCGATACATCTTCTTTTGTTAATCACATAGTGGAAGTAAGGGTCTCTCTACTATCTTTATATTTATGCAATTCTTCTTCTTCATCTCCTTCTAGTGTGTTATTTTTCTCTTTGTGTGCTTGCTGAACTTTGCATCTGAGTGTTCAATTTTGTGTTTTTGATAGTCTTTAGGCTATCACACATCATCCTTGAAAGACGGATATGGATGATGAATAATTTTGAATAACTAATTGATTTTAGCTTATTCTTTAGCATTGTCTAATAAATAAGGATGTTATCATGAAATTTCTATGTTCATTAGCATGATCCTAGAAATAGGGATGCTAAATTGAGGTATTGGGTTGATGAATTTTCCACAATCAGAGGTGTTCGAAAGAATACGTAGTGAAATTTAGGCTTTTGTTGAAAGACTAACACTAAGACCCTAAACCCAGCCTACCCAAATATCATTAAATAAATTGGAACTAACTCTTAAATATCCATACACTAATTACCCTAGGATACCATATCCCCAAGACTTCTCTCAATTGGTTTTATTCAACAATTGTTTTCTCTAATTTAGTGTTATAGATTGATTTTGTTCAACATAGTTCTAATTCTAGAAACCCCATATAATTAATGTTTTGTTTTAAGTTTGCATTACTGGTTAACTCCTAGTTAACTCTCAACAAACCTCGAAATAGAAAATTAGTCATGCTCCTCGTGGATTCGACCTTGACTCTTGTTAGGTTTATATTGACAACAACCTCCTTACATCAGAATGATGGTGTAAGTTGAGCGTTATCAATGATGTCTGATAAGGCCAAAGAATTTTATGATAATATGATGATACCCGGCAAGGCCAGAAGAAGTTATAACAATGATATTGATACTCAACAAGGCCAGAGAATGATTATATTAATATTTCTATGTGTACATCTATCAGTTTGATTCCGTCTAGCCCTATATATAGCATTTATATATATATACCCGACAAGGTCGGAGGATGGTTATGATGAGGATGGCTATGGTGATGATTATTATGACAATGGTATATGATATCATGGATTTTATTGCATGCATACTTGCATGCGCATCGCTTATCACCAGTATGCACCTATATCTATCAGCTCCTATGGGAGAGTTGCATAGATATGTATGATGATTATGCCTTTTTGTGTTGTTATATGCTAATTGAACCTTTTAAGCCTAGGGCGGTGGGGGTACACATAGGCTCGACTAGGTATTTGGTTGTTCAAAATTGTCGGTAACTCGCACTGTTATTGATATTGTTATTGTCATTAGTATGATCATTGTTATGTTTAGCTTATGACAAATTGGTCATTGATCTGGTATCGCGATTTGAGATATGATCTTGGCCTCTTCTATCGTATGATTTCATTATTAATTCATATTGAGACATATGGACTTGAACCCTAATCAAGTTGTACTAAATCAAGATAGGATTATAATGGGGTCTTAAAATAAAGATATGATGATCTTGGTTGTGCCTTGAGATGACCTTATATCTATATATACATATCTACATCTAGCTATAAGTAGCTATGGTATTATCATATATCCCTTTTTTTTCATCTTGTATATTCATTCCTTGGCCTTGTATATTTCTGTATAATCTTAGTTCATCCTTTCTTTGTATATTGGCCAGTGATATATGGCATAGTGTTGAGATTTTTGAGTATGGATGGTATATGATAGTTCATCCTTGATACTTACTTAATCTTATTGTGTTAGTCTCTTGGACATGAATATGATATGTTATCCTTATTATCTCATTGGATGGTTATGTGGTTGCTGAATATTGGGTGTAGTTTCTTCCATTTATTTTTATGTATATTTGCTTTATCTTTGGAGCTTAGTTGGCAGTTGCCTACTGAGTACCATTTGTTTGGTACTCATACTAAATTTCTACAGCCTGCAGATCATAGTATGGGTTATCATCATTGATATATACATCGTGCAGAGCAACCATGGTTTAGCGACTTAGAGTGAGCTCCTAATGTTTGGAGTATTACTTACCTCACTCTATGTATTAGACTAGTCTCTACATTGTATTAAGAGATAAGTTGTATCAATGTAATTCCTTTGATATTTCACTTTTGTACTCTTATTATACTAGTAGTTCTTGTAGTGATACCACCAGTTTTTCGGCTATATTATGTATCTGTTATTTATTTACATCAATTACACATTCTTTTCTATAAATGTTCGGGTAGTGTGTTACTAACCATTCCAGACTAAGGGTTTGGCTTGCCTAATGGTGGGTTATAGTAGGCTCAATCATGACCTGAGAAATTGGGTCGTGACACTTAGCTCTTTTCCTCAATGGATTAGATATAGCCCGAGCTCCACTCTTGGTGGGTTCTACCTTTCCTCTTCCCCCCTCTACCCCTCACCCATCCTCACCCCCTAACTATAGGCTCAGTGGATGGAGCAACTGGTGTGGAAATCCTTACTCAAGCTCTGTCCGCTCTCATATTCACCATCTGTGAAAAAATAGAATGAATAGGTTAATACAAATTTGTATCACTAGATACCAATTGGAATCAAGTCATATTATGAAAGAAATAAGAAAGTGAAGTTTCCCTAATGTCTAACCTCTTAAAGAAAAGTACATACATCTCTGTACTATTATGTAAGACTCTACTAGACTCATTTTGGTGTGATGAGATCAACAAACCTAGGATTATAATACCAAATTTGTCAAAATCCAAAACCATCATGAGTGGCACCCATACTAACCCTCTGATGGGAGAAACTTCTAACTCGAATGATCAACACCAAACACTTAACCATTTTAAATAAGAACAAAAACAATTCTATTAATTAATCTCATATCTCTAACAATTTAAGAAAATATGGAGTAAAATCATAATTTATAAAACATCCCCAAAAACTAAATGTCAACTCTGACTAGAACATGTCCATAGGCACAGCCAAGAAAATCCTAACAAATAAATAGAACTGTCATTTCCTAAAACAAGTTGGCAAGGTCAAAATAGAACAAATCCATGGCTACTTAGAAGATGAATGCTTATCCTTGGATCTGATGTTTCTATGTAACTACAAGTGAAGTCACATAAAAGTCATTGGAATATGCTCTGCGCTCAACAAAAAGAAGAGCACATGGTAGCATCAGTACAAAAGCACTATGTACTGGTAGGATCATAGGAAAACTCAACTTAATCAATGTGAATACTCGACTAATAGTTCGTAAAAAAGTGGCACAAATATATCTCTTAGCAATTATGCATTCAAATTGTTCTTTCCACTAGCATTCCACTTTAACCAACCAAGTCGACTAAATAAATGGATCAACTTTGAGAAAATAGTATTCAATTCAAGTTAACTAAAAAAGAACTCATAAAATAATTCAAACTCACAACTTCCTCATAAACACCTCATTATTGTAAAACCAAAAGCATTAACACAATTCAAGCACAATATCAAATAATCATACCATACAAGGATCCAAATATAATGCTCAACACAATATAACCTAGTACACTCAAAGAATTGTAAAATCTTTAATTCATGGAGTGCAAACATGATAAAGGTCTTATTAATGTTCACTAGCCATAACTTGCAGGGGACGAGCTTAGTCCATGTACCAATATCCCAAACACCTAGTGTCTAGCACCCTTATCTCAAATCAAGTGTTATACCATTCTTATTCCAATATCCCCACTATTATCCTCCCTAAAATGAACCAATTCAATCATGATCAACCTTTACGGGTTTATCTCACAATAATAAATAGTACCATAGAAAGTAAAATCACATAGTGAGTTAAATCAACCACCCTTGAATATCAAATAAGGTCATTTTTACAATCTCATTATCGATTATCAATTTTCAAACTTGCATTCAACAATTAAGAAGTTCTATGTTCATTAGCATGTATTACAACTAAATAAATAAAAAATTATTAAACATACACACACTTAACCAAATTGATTCTTAACTCCAATTCAACTATAACCCACATCAATCCAAGCCTTGCAATGGTCTAAATAACTTGAGACTTTACGCTTCTAATAGCTTTGGCTTGATATCAACATAAAAATAATGCATAAAACACAATTTAACCAATTCCCTATCAATTCACAATATTATAACCTTAATTCACAACTCAAAGATCAAGTTCATGAATAATTCCACCATTCTAGGATTTTTCTAGACTTCATTCCACCCAATTTTTCCCTACATCGATAGTCATAGACTTAATTCCACTTTAGAACACTTAATTTAACACTTTTAAACTATTAACAAGCAATTATAATCCATATTTAGCAATATCATTCAATTTATCCAACATAGGGTTTAGCCCACCATCCCCACCACATTTAATTTTTGAGGATTCTACAGATTTTGGAATTAAGCATCCATTAGCTTGGTGCTATATCTTACCTCAATGGCAGAATTCAAGAAGAACTAAGGAAATCTCCCTTGTCTGACCTCAAAATGTTTTTTTTTTAAAAAATAACATTTACACTTGAAATTGCTATTTACTGCACTGGGCCCTCTATAGCGGCTCGATTCCCACTATAGCGGGATCTTCCTGCTATTAAAGAGCTGGCTCACATTGACTCCCACTAGAGCAGAATAATTCCTAAAATACCAGGGCTGCTGTAGCAGTATGCCTCTATAAATGGTAGGGTCGGTGAGGCAAAAATTTGATATTGTTGCCAGTTTTTCCATTCTCACAACACATTCCTAGATAACCTTATGAACTAACCCTTTCACATTAGATGCCAAAGATTTACTAATCCAAATTTTGTTCCAAAAGTTTTTGTGAACTCCTTAATATCTTTTATAACAAATCATGATCTTAATTATTGAATAACCACCTTATTAATTGTCAAATTTACCTAGAATAGTCCCTACTTGGAATTAATCCAAGACTAGCCTAGCCTAAAATTTTTAGACTTTACCCATGCAAAAAACTTAAGCAAATTGTAGTATGCTAAGTTATACCATAATGACAGAAAGGGTCATTACAAAAATACCAATTTACCCATCATCAACCCCGAACAATAATTAATGTTAAAATAGGCAAAAACTAGCAAAGAAATTTCTTGTATCCTCAAACAAGTGAGGGTTATTAATATGCATATCTCATTCAGTATCCTAAGTGGTCTCTTTAACAGGAAGTTTCTTCCACTAGAATTTCACAAAACTAATCATTTTGATTCTCAACTTCTGAACATCTCAATCAAGTATTGCTATCGATTCCTCCTTATTGATAAGGTTCATATACTTCTTAATATCATAAAACTTAGTGAAAGAGAAGCTTCTAAGATAAAAAAAATATATATCCCTACAAGTTTAGTAGGCGGTCCGAAGATATGTGTCATCGTTAAGTTTATCTGTCACATTAGTTTAACATTTTGAAAAATCTGATATATTCGTTACTATGACATGTAATTCATCTTGATCAGAAATAAAAGAATATTTATTATCAATCGATAAAGATCAAAATAGGCATGATGTAATTATTTGCGTGTTCAAAGCAAAAATAGAAGAAATAAAGACCGCTATATTAAAATATATCAAAGTCACAATGAATGATTGAGTCACCATCCTTGTGGTACTTCTTATACATAGAAATAAGGAATATAGGGTAGATTCTCATCAAACTCAAAGGTAGTGCAAGTTAGTAAGCTATCAGACCAATATCATCAAGAACCTCACATGGACTAATATATCTGGGGCAAAGCTTGCCCCACTTTCCAAACTACATAACTCTTTTTATGGGAGAACGATAAGTAATACAATATTTTCATTTCTTAAAGAACATGTACCTCACCTTATAATTAATATACACTCTTTGTTGACTTTGGGTTGCTAAAAACTTTTCTTGAATAAAACTTTCTTTCTCTTAAGAATCTTTTACTAAATTAGTGCAAAAGTGTTTTACATCACCCACCTCAAACAAACTATGGGCGATCTACTTCTCCTATATAAAACCTCAAATAGGTCTATCTCAAAATTGGAGTGATAACTATTATTTTATAAAAACTTGTACAATGCTAGAAACTAATTCCAATGACCCTCAAAGTCAGCCACACGCACCTAAGCATGTCTTCTAGAACCTGAATAGTTCTCGTAGACTACCAATCAATTTGAGGATTAGATGCAATGCTAAGATATAGTTTAATTCCTAACTCCTCATAAAATTTATGCCAAAACTTAGAGGTAAATTGTAGACGTACCTCTATTAGATATGATAGAAATAGGAACTCCATGTAATTTCTTGAATTTCTTAACATAGATCTTAGATAACTTCATTGTGTTGAAATTCACTTGATCAAAATAAAATATACTAACTTTGTTAGCATGTCAATAATGAACTAGATTGAATCATACTATCACAATGTCTTAGAAAGAACCACTGCCAATTCCATCATAGTTCTCTCACATTTTAACTCTAGAATAGGCATTCTCTGAAGTAGATCGACAGGCTTCTGATGCTCAGATTTTACTCGCTGGCAATTCTGACACTTAACCATATAATACACCATGTCCTTTTTCATTTTGGGCCACCAATAAAATTTTTTAAAGTTATGATACATCTTTCTTCCACCAAGATGTATAGAATATCTTAAGTCACAAACTTTTTTTAATGAACTAGGAATCAAATCATCATCTGGGGGCACACACCAGCGTTTTTACCCTTAACATGCCACTAGCATTAAGAGTGGCATCCATAACACCCTACCTTGTTTCAAATATGATTCAGCTTTATATCTTTAGAATTCTAGGCCTTGATTTGGTCAAGAAATATTGACCTCAATTTTGTACTAGCCAACACTCTACCTTTTTGGCTACCCCAAATTGCATTAAACACATTGCTAGATTTTAAATCTGTTTAGCGAATGGATACCTTGTAACTTTTAAGAAATCATAACTTCCTATAACTACAGACTTCTCAATCAATGAAATTTCCACCATATTAGACATTTTTGAATGATATTTGATATTAACATCATAATTTTTTAGTAACTCTATCTACTATTGTTGTCTCAGATTTAAGTCCCTCTAAGTGTAAATATTGTAAACTACAATGAACTGTGAAAGCCTTACACTTAATGCATATAAGTAATGCCTCTATACCTTTAGTACAAAGACCATCACCACCAATTCTAAGTCATAAATTGGGTAATTACTCTTATGTACCTTTAGTTTTCTTACAACATAGGCTATCATATTCTCCCTCATTAACATAACACCTAGGACACAATATAGAGCATCATAAAATACTATAAAGTCTTTAAATTTCATAGGAAAATCAAGAATAAGAGTTGTGGTCAAAAGAGTCTCAAGCTTTTAAAAGCTCTCCTTACACTATTTTGTTTAAATAAAAGACATATTTTTCTGAGTCAACCTCATCAATTGAGTAGTATTGAAGCAAAAACCTTCATAAACCTATAGTAATAAATTTCCAAGTCAACAAAACCATGAACTTTAGTCACTAAAGTGGGCCTAACCCATTTCTTGATCACTTAATATCTTGTTTATTAACCATTACTCTTTTTTAGAAACCACATGCACCAAAAGGATACAGATGACATCTAAAATTCAGACTTAGATAATTTGCATAAAGATTTTTCTTTTTTAGCGTAAAGCTTTTTGAATGTGAGGTTGACTTGGGTCTATGATATTCTGAGGGCACATGGCATACAAGAATGGGATATTCATGGCAAGGATAAAGGTAGTTCATGTTTAGGGATAAGACTATTTCTCCTATCAAAGATGGTAGTGCATCAAGTTAGGAAGTTATATTTAAGACTTGATTAAGGGATTTCTTCTTTAGAAGCATGGTTTTCCTGATTAATTCAGAGATTTTCTTTGACAACAAAACCATGAGAATGAGATAAGATGATATTCTAGTATATAATAAGAGTGAGTCAGATTATGCCGATCACCTTCGTATTGCATTATAGACCTTAAAAGATAAGTGGTTGTATGCTAAATTTTCTAAGTTTGAGTTTTGGTTGAATGCTATTAATTTTTGGGTCACATTATTTCTAGTGAAGGGATTCTGATGGATCCATAAAAGGTTGTAGTGGTTAAGAAGTGGCCTAGACCTATGAATTCAATTGCTATTCGGAGCTTCTTAGGTTTGGCAAGGTATTATATAAGATTTGTGGAGAGCTTTTCTTTGATTTGTTACTCCATTGATAAAGTTATCTAAGAAGAAGATAAAGTTTCTATGGTCGAATGCTTATAAGGGATGTTTTGAGAAGTTGAAGGATAAGTTAACTTCTACTCTGATTTTGACCCTACCCGAGGGTACTGATGGTTTTGTCATTTATTGTGATGCGTATCATGTAGGACTGGTTTGTGTTCTAAGGTAGCATAGTAAAGTAGTGGCCTACACATCTAGGCAGTTGAAAGTTTATGAGAAGAATTAGTCGATTCACTATTTAGAGTTTTTAGCCATGGTGTTTGCCTTAAAGATTTGTCACCATTACTTATATGGGGTTTGTGTTAATATCTTCTTAGATTATAAGAGCCTGCAATATATGTTCACCTTAAAAGAGTTGAATCTCAGTCAATGGAAATGGCTTGAGTTACTCAAGGACTATGACATGAGTCTCCACTACCACCCAGGTAAAGCTAATTTGAATGCTGATGCTCTTAGCAGGTTGTTCATGGGTAGCTTGTCTTATTTAGAGGAGAAGAAACATGATTTGGTTAAGGACATTCACTGGCTAGCTAACCTTAGAGTTTATATTTAGGAATCTAAGAATGGAGGTATAATTGTGTAAGAGATGGTAAAGTTATCTTTTAGTGCTGAGGTAAAGAAGAAGCAAGTCTTGGATCCTATCTTGATACAGATCAAGGATGATGTAGGTCGGCAAAAAGTAATGGTACCTTGAGGTACCAAGGTAGTTTGTATGTTCCTGATATTGATGGGCTGTGAGAAAAGATCTTGATTAAGGCTCAGAAGTTGAGGTATATAGTTCATCCTGGTTTGACAAAGATGTATCATGATGTGAAGGAAAATTATTGGTGGAACAATATAAAGAGAATTATTTCCAATTTTATGGCTAAGTGGATGATGTGTCAACAAGTATAGGTGGAGCACTTGAGGACCGATGGTTTGTATCAAGAGATCAAGTTACTCATGTTGAAATGGGAAGTGATTAATATGGATTTTGATTACCAATCTTATGCAGTCTCAGAATCAATTAGATTTAATTTGGGTCATCATGGACAGGATGACTAAGTTTGTTCACTTCTTGCTAGTAAGGACTAATTTTTCTACTGGGGATTATGAAAAGTTGTTCGTCTAGGAAATCATCAAATTTTATGGTGCTCCAATTTTTATCATTTTAGACAGAGCTATGCAGTCTCATCTCATTTTTGTCATTCTTTTCAGAGAGTTTTGGGGACTAATATGAAACTTAGCACTGCTTTCCACCCTCAGATAGATGGAAAAGAAAAAATAACCATTCTAAGACTTTAGAAGATATGCTAAAGGCCTGTGTGATCGACTTTGGCGGTAGTTGGGTTGATCATTTACCTCTTATAGAGTTTTTTTTATAATAATAGTTTTTATTCTAGCATTTAGATGGCTCCGTTCGAGGCTTTGTATGGTTGGAGATGTTGGTCTCCTATAGATGGTTTGAAGTTGGTGAAATCCAAATGTTTGTTCCTAACTTGGTATATCAGGCCATAGAGAAGGTTAAGGTGGTTAGAGACAACATCAAGACCACTCAAAGTTGCCAAAAGTCCTATGCAAAAATGAGGAAAAGAGAGTTGAGTTCAATATTGGTGATTGGGTGTTCTTGAAGGTATCTCTTATGAAGGGAGTGATGTAGTTTGGGAAGAAGGGAAAGCTTAGCTCCTGTTATGTTGGCCCTTATTTGATTTTAAGGAGAGTATGGAAAGTTGTCTATGAGCTAGATTACCTGCAAGCTTGGGTTCTATTCACCTTGTGTTTCATATTTCTATGTTGAAGAAATCTATCGGTGATCCCTCCTTGGTCGTACCTATCGAGAGTGTTGGTATTTAAAATTCCTTATCATATGAGGACTTTCTCTTAGGGATTTTTTTATAGAAAAGTTCAAAAGTTGAGGAATAAAGAGGTAGCTTTGATAAAAGTCATTTGGAGGCACCAAAAAGTGGAAGAAGCCACTGAGAAAGTGGAAGAGGATATAAAGGCTTAGTACCCATTCTTGTTTCATATGTCGGACGAAGGTGCTTAAGGTATGAGTTCTATTTTCCTCTTGTTACCTTATGAGTTATCATTTGATTCTAGTGTTTTCTTACCATTCTCGTTCTAAAATTATCCTAACACATCATTTAGGGATGAATGATCCTATGAGGAGGAAGGGTATAACTAACACCCTCAAAAGTTTCAAAAATTTTATTTTTGGACTTCCCATGTTTAAATCATCAATTTTTGACTTAAATTATGTTTAGGATGTTGATGGGGGTCTTGGAAGAGTTTTGGGAATTTTCGAATAATGTTTGGGGTTATATTTAATTTCTGAGGTAGTAAGCCTCCACATTTTTGCTATGTCATGAAGGCTAACCTCCACGATATTAGCGTGTCATAAAGGTGATCATACCGTGTTATGATAAGGGCGGCATAGCACAAAGGTAAGCCTCCGCAATAAGGGTCGTGCCACATTGAGGTGTAAAAGTCATACAATCCTTATTTTGTTTCACTTAGGGTGAAGGGCTTTTGAATCTCTTCACCTATGTATGACCATTAAACACAATGTAAGCCTATTCCTTTCAATTTTAAGAGATTAAATCCCTCAATTCCACTCTCAAACTGAAAACCCTAAGAAAGCATGAGGATTTAATTGTACATTCATCTCATATTTCCCAAGCTCCGAATTACTTTCAAGTTTTTGTGAATCTAAGACTTGTTACTCTTCCCTAACTATTATTTTATCAAAGGCATGTATTTATCTCCCTAAAATTGTGTTTTCATATTGGTATAAATTGGTTTATTATTCACATAGTTTGATGTTGGCTTTTGAATTATGGGATTGAGGGTTTCTAAGACTTGTTACTCTTCCTTAACTATTATTTTATTAGAGGAATGTATTTATATCCCTAAACTTATGTTTTCATATTGGCATAAATTGATTTATTATTCACATGGTTTTCATGTTGGCTTTTGAATTATGGGATTGAGGGTTTTAGATATAAATTGTTTAAATTTTTTTTCCCATGATTACTATTGATTTATTATGCATTCAATTGTTGGTTTGTACACTCGTTGAGGTGCATGAGAATGGTAAATGTAATTAGGGGTACAAGGATTCCCCAAATAATTATATTTTGGTATTTAAATTGGTGAGAACCCCAACCCACTTGCATAATTGGTTTTGGGAATATGATATATCAATTGGCTTTACTTATTTCCTTAGAACTAATGCATTGTATAAATAGCAAAATGGATAAGGATGACTTTGAGAACCTTGTGGGGTACAAGGATTCCCCCAAATGGATAATAATGATCTTAAAAACCTTGTAGGGTACAAGGAATCCCCAAGCTGATATTAATAATGGAGACTAGGGTACAAGGATTCCCCAAGTAATGGCTTAATGACATTCACCTGCAAGCTATAGTCGGTATGACGATACCACTTAACGATGCCTTTATGGTTGACTCCTTAATGTAATAGTTAAGTTATATGTTAAATGTTTTAATTGAGCTTAAAGGGGGGTTGTGTTAGCTAGCTGTAAAGGTGTGAGTCCCAAAGAACTAATACTGGAAACTCACATTTGCTGACGTGAGGGTTAGTCTAGATGACTGGGTACTTATGTCACACTATATATACATTTTTATTATGGTTGGCATAGGGTACGAGGATTCCTTGGCCTTGTGATATCCCCTTTTTGTGCGGAAAACACACTATAGGGCTCGACCAGGGGAGACACTGGACCTATATAGCCCATGAGTAGTCTTATGATGATCAAGATAAACAATCTAGGCTAAGGTTTTCAAATTGCATGCTGAGCCTTGTTCCTTACCCCAACATATTATATATATGTATATGAATATGATTGTGTGTATTAGGATTTTTGGAGTTATTTTGGATTATTAATCGTGGCATTACTTTATCCCTTATCCCTGAGTTATATGCTTGTGCTCAACCCACTAACTGTCTCCAAACACTGTAACCCCATGCGATGCAGTCACCAGAAATACTTCTACTTTTCTTGTGCAGTGACTAGCTGATTGTGGAATAGCTTGGGAGTCAAATTAAAGTGGTGAGCTTCCATACTTTGAAAGACCTCACTTTATGTTTTGGTTTCATATTGTTATAGACTATTTTTTTGACTCTTTTTGTCTATCATTGAGGAATGTCCCGATTTGGATTGTGTTGGGTTTATATAGAGGCTTTGTGGATATTACTGTGGACTTGGATTTTGGTTATTAGTTATTTTGGCATATCATAGGTGTCTTTGAATTTACCTTTTTTTATCTTGTTATATGTTTGAAATCTAGTCTCGGTAGTGTGTATGCTCTGTTGATTATGCTAAGCAGGTGGTATCGGTCCACGCTAGACTTGAGTTATCCATCACGGCCAGGCCTTAGTTTGGGTCATCAAAGGTTTAACTTAAATGCTAAGTGGATATCTATGGATTTTTTAACTTACTTAAAACATATGTTTTGGGATTGATTCTATTTAGGGTATAATTGATTGGTGGACTGAGCTTACTTACTACCTACTAATTCAAATTTTCTTTAGACTAGAGAGGTTGGTTCAAATTTATATTTGAGGTATGGTTCATTTCCATAGGGTGTTAATTTCTACAACTTTTGACTTGGTTTCACAATTTACATTAGGGTTTTGGAAGTTTATTCAGAGAAAATAGGTACTTAAGTTAAGCTTAGCACAACCTTTCACCCATATATAGATGGGATATTTAACAAGGATCGTACAATCATTAAAGGGTGTGCTTTAGACGTATGTTATTAGTTTTGAGGGCCATCGAGACTAGTTCTTGGCCTTAACAGAGATCATGTATATTAGACTCTACTATTTAACCATTCAAATGGATCTTTTTGAGATTTTGTACATATGTTAGGCTGTATAAATATCTGGTGAGTTTGTTTTATCCTTTTTAGGTTAGCAATTTTGTCATGATATGGACAAGACTCAAATGATATTGCAGAGGTTCTGTGTTGTTTAGAGCAGGTATAAGACTTATAATAAACTAAGGTAATTTCGGTAGCTAAAGTTCAGGGGAGGCATTGTTAAGTTTGGGAGGGTATATTCGGAAGCCTTGCAGGGCATGTGAATACAATACCCTCATATTTCTAAACTTGTAAACTCTTTTTGTTCCTTGAATTTTGATGATACAAGTGCTTTTAGTTGTAATGACCCACCAGATCATTTTATCTATTTCTTGTATTTTATGTATTTAGAGCTTTTCTATAGTTCCCCAAGTCATTTATGATTTACTAGGCCCAATAGTTTGGTCCCTGGATAGTTTGTTTACTTTTTATGCTAATTTCCCTATGATTTACTAGGACCAATAGTTTGGTCCCTGGATAGTTTGTTTACTTTTTATGCTAATTTCCCTACTTTGCAACTTTTAGAGTTAAGAAATTAGTCTTTGGCCAAAAATCCTAGTAAACAACCTCAAATGAGACTTCTGATAGTTAGCTCTAGAATATAAAATTTTGGCTAGGTGGATCTTTGGTTTAGGTTTTAAGGCTTTCGAGCTCATTTTGGGCTATTGGTTAGTTTAAGTTCAAAATAAAAGATTGATTGTGGGGCCCCTTTTGTTAATGACATCAATTTATAATTTTGTCATTTTTATTGTATTTGGAATGTCATTTCTAGTAGGGTAGCATATTTTCTTGCATTCACAAGGTTTTGAATGAAACTCGAAGACTTCTTTAGAGAATTCCCAACTTAGCAAAACTTTTTCCAATTGTGTTGTGCTGATGTAGTCTTTTTTGTGTCCTTTTGGTTGCTTAAGTAGAGCCATGTAAGTTGATGGGGAAATGCTTATGAGGTAGCTGATGTCTGCTTCTTCCATTTAATTGGAGCTTTTTTTGGCTTTTATGAGCCGCTTAAGCGGACAAACCTTTGCTTAAGCAAAGGGATGCATGCACAGTGACCTCTACTTATACGGATGGCCTACTGCTTAAGTGATGCCACTTAAGCAGCCATGCCACTACTTAAGCAGTGGTAACAAATTATATACTCCCTTCTGCACTTTGTTTTAAAATTATTCTCCAACCCTTTTACTCTATTATTGGGACCTCTAGGCTTGAGAAATATTATGGATTAACCTATTGAAGCTTTAGGATTTTGAATTCTTATTCACTAATCAATTCCTATTGTTAATTTTGTAATTTTTTGGATCTCTCTTTAATTAATCTGTTGGTTTATTTATTGATTTCCTTCCATTCTCATGGTGCTATTTTAGGCTCGATTTATGGTACGATAAGGGTTAAGTTTTGAGTATGTGATCCTTGTCCCACAAGGGACATTATTGTAGGCTAACTTTCAAAATCTTATAAATAGGCCCTATGGGTGATTTTTAAATTAATTTTTGTCTCGCTGTATAAATTCATAATGTTGGTATCATTCTTCATATACTGATTATAGATTATGTTTTTGATATCATGTAAATTTTTTTAGATTTGTGTAGAGGGTCGGGCAGCTTGTGGTTGGTTAGAGGCTACTATTTAGCATCCAGGTAGTCTACAGTCTACCTTCTTATAGAATTTTCTATATGAGATTATGTATAGAACAAATTGCATGTAGGATCGGGGTTTTGGGATAAAATAGAGATAATCATAACATTTTCACTATCTCTAACCTTTTTTGGGGAATCTTAGAGAAGACCGTTAGCTTGCGCCTTAATTCTGTATGCTTGTTGTTGATTTTAGATTAGGATAAGGTATTCATGTGCTTTATATATCCACAAGATTAGTCTAGAAAAATTCATATGTTTCTGTGATGTTAGGATTAGACTAGCTACCTTTATTGTAGGGTATTGACAATGCTTTGGAAGGACCCGTATTCTTTGACTGCCTACTATTTATTATCATGGATTACCCTAATTACTCTCTTTTCCCACTATCATATACATATATTATTCCTTATATTATTGGGCTTGAGGCCTGGGATACGACCCCATCTAATATCATGTTAGTGTTCATTATTGTAGAGGAGCAGTGATTTCTATTTGTGGATACTTGAGTGATTGTTCTCTCATTTTGAATATACTGGTGATGACATGCATACCTTCACATATGTACTCATATGCATTGTGGTACGATTCCAAGGAAGAAGATTGATTTTCACTGCTATTTTAGATAAGGGATTTATTCTCATTTCTACTCATAAACTATTTTTAAATTTGAAATCACACCACTCTAATATTTTGATGATAATTTTTAATAATTAAAATGCACCACCGTCGAATCTCAAACCGATGAGGATTCTAGTCCACTTTACCTTATTCATTATTTTCTTATTACAACCACTAAGGATCATTTTAGTCTTGGTTCAATTGCTAGCACCTGACATTATGATTATTGTGATTATTACTTGGATGTTCCAGTATGATATTAGGTAGTGCATTTAGATATCTTGAGTCCCACATTAATCCCTTCATTTGTGAGCTATAGTGTCAGAGAAGAGATGTTCCCCATAGGTCCTGGCTTTGCTAGCCACATACCAGGTGGAGGTGTATACATTATAGTTACAAATGACACTCATCTCATATTTCATCACTTGGTTTTCCATTGACTCATCTATTCATATGTATTATCGTTGCTAATATGATTTTTGTTTGGTACCTATCGTGCTTATAGAGGTTGTTTGGGTTATATTTTCTAATTTTACCTATAATGCTTACGAGGAATGGTTGGGTTTCATCTATTTTTGTGTACTTTTCTGACTTATAGGGCCCAGGTTACGTTATTATTTGATTATTACTGCTTAGTTTCTGCTAGGTTATTTTTGGCATGTAATCATAGCCTAGGTATGTCTTATGGACAACCTTTTTAACATTTCTAGCTCTAATGTTAGATTATCTTACCTTTTCTATGACTTTAGGCAGATATTTTGAGTAGGCTACTATTGATATTCTTCCTTAAAATAATCCTTGCTGTGTTTGATTATTAGGCAAGGTTTTATAAATAAGTACATTTTTTCTGGCTACCTAGTTTTTATATTATCTCTTTTCATGTTATTTACACTTGTATATGTCTGTTGAGCTCAGTTGGCCTATGATGCCTTCTATGGGCCACATGTTTTGGTACTCATACTATATTTCTACATCTTTTTCCTAATACAAATACTAGTATGAGTTCTCATATGTATCTGCTTATTTTACATCTTGGTTGGGATTGTTTTATAAGCCATTATTTATGCCTATGCATGTAGCTACCCTTAGGTAAGTAGTGGATTATGTGTATAGATCTTGTATTATGACTATCAAGAGTATGATACTCAGGATGATCTTATTATGCTTGACATGGTTAATTTCGACGTAATTCTAGGCATATACTAGTTGTTCCCCTGTCATGCTTTCTGGATTGCTTTTCTAAGATAGTTATCTTAGCCATGCCTAAGATAGTTATCTTAGCCATGCCTAGCATACCCCCAATTGTGTGCCTAAGATAACTATCTTAGCCATGCCTAGCATACCCCCAATTGTGTGGTAGGGTGCTTATAGCCATGTGCTGATGGGGATTATTGCTTATATTTAGTCTAGGAGATTGGTATCAAGAGGGTGCTTGGCTATCTTGCATATGTTCATAATATTAGTATTGAGAATTCTCCACTTGACCCCGTTCTTCTAGTTTGTGAGTTTGTGAGTTTCCTGATAAGTTTCCTGATGTTTTCACTACTAACATACCTGGCCTTTCTTCTAAGTGTGATATAGATTTTGCTATTGTTCTTGAGCTAGACACCTGACCTATTTATCTTGTGCCTTATTATATGGCTTCTGTTGAGCTAAAAAATATAAGTACTCAATTTTAGTATCTTCTGGGTAAGTAAGGGGCTTATTAGACTGAGTGTTTCCTTAGGGTGCTCTAGTTTTGTTTGTGAAAAAAGATGGTTCTACGCATATATGCATTAATTAAATCCAGTTGAATAAGGTAACAGTGAAGAACAAGTATTCAATGCCTCATATTGATAATCTATTTGACCAGTTTTACGGTGCTGTTGTATTTTCTAGATTGACTTGAGATTGGAATACTATCAACTGAGAATTAGGGGGACATCCCTAAGATAGACTTCAGGACTCACTACGACCATTATGAGTTCCTGGTGATGTCTTTTGGGATGAATAATGCCCCAACTTGTTCATGGACTTGATGAACCATGTATTTATGCCTTATTTAGGCTCTTTCAAGATTATGTTTATTGATTAGATCCTTGTTTATTTGAGAAGAATGGAGCACGAGCAACATTTGAGAATTGTGGCCATATTTTTAGAGGTCAATGACTTTATGCCAAATTCTCAAAGTGTGAGTTTTCTCTTGAGTCTGTAGTATTCTTGGGGCATATGTGTCCAAGATGGAATTATGGTAGACTTGGTAAAGATTGAGTCAATTTGTGATTGGGCTAGGCCGATATCTTTGATCAAGGTTAGAAACCTAATTGGGTTGGTAGGCTATTATAGATGGTTCATTAAGGGAGTTTCCTCTAATGTGGAGCCTATGACCAGATTGACTAGGAAAGAGGTCCATAGTGGTCTGACTGGTGTGAGGCAAACTTTCTGAAGTTCAATTCCTTACTCACTTTAACACCTATTTTGACTCTTCTATTGAGTCCAGGGGTTTACTGTATATTGTGATTCTTCTGGTGTTGGTTTAGGTTGTCTTTTAATGCATTAGGGTTGAGTTATGTGAATGTGTGCAACTACCCCACTCATGAATTGGAGTTGGCCGTGATAGTTTTTGCACTTAAAATTTTGAGGCATTATTTTTATGGAGTTTTGTTGTGAGATATCCACCAACCACCATAGCCTTTAGTACATTATGAATCAAAAGGACCTTAATTCGATACAAGGCATTGTTGCTCAAGAACTATGATCTCTCTTTTCTATACCATCAAGGCATGGCAAATGTGGTTGCATATGACTTGAGCCAAAAGGCAGTGAGTATGGGGAGCTTGGCCTTTTTTTTTAGTTTTGGAGCTATAATTGTCTTCAGACATCTAGTCCTTAGCTACATGTTGATTCAAATTCATATTTCATATCCCAAGAGGATTCGTGCTAGAGTTGAGGCCAAGTCTACTTTATTGGAGCATATTTATGGTCAAAAGTTGGAGGATAATCGATTGTGTTCGATTGAAGATTAGGTATTGAGGGATGAGTCTAGGAAGGATTCTAAAAATTGAGGTCTTTTAATATTTGATGGTCGCACTTGTGATTCAAGGGTAGTAAGTTTGGTTTAGTTGACATAACAAAAGACCCATAGCTCCAGATACTTTATTCACCCAGGGACAACTAAGATGTATAGACCTGTGATAACATTACTGATGAAGTAGTATAAGAGGAGATATAAAGCACTTCATGGCTTAGTGTTTAGTTGTCAGTAGGTTACTTACGAGCATTTGAGGCATGTTGGTTTGCTTCAAAGGATACCTATTCCTGAGTGAAATTTGGAGTGGATTACCATGGATTACATGGGTAGTTTGACTTGTTCTTCTCGTGGTTTTTATAGCATTTGGTTCATCATAGACAGATTGATCAATTCATCTTATTTCATACCCGTTCAATCTTTCTATAATACTAAGAAGTTGGTTCAGTTCTATGTTCGAGAGAAGGATCATCTTCATGAAGTGCCCTTGTCTATTATATCTAATAGAGGTCCCTATTCACCACAAGCTTTTGGAGGGATTTTTAGGAAGAGTTAGATACCAAGTTCAACCTTACTCTAACTTTTCATTGCTAGACTGATGGTTAGTCAGAGTAGACTATTTAGGTTTTGGAGTATATTTTTCTAGCATGTATCACAAATTTTAGAAGTTAGTCAGAGAAGTTTCTAGCCTTAACAAAGTTTGCCCATAACATAGCTACCATTTGAGTATCCAAATGGTCCAATTTGAGGCATTATATTATACATAATATCAATCTCTGGTTGGTTCGTTTGAGACTTCAAAGGTATGCCATGAGGTACTGATTTTCTTTTGAGTCATTGGATAGGGTTTATCTTATATATGATAGGCTACAGGGAGCTCAGAGTAGGCAGAAGAGTTATGTTGACCTTAGGCTTTGTGCTTTAAATTTTTGACTTTCTGATCAAGTTCTTTTTCTTTTGTCACCCATGAAGGGTGTGATGATATTTGAGAATAGAGGTAAGCTCAACCCCAATTATATCAGGTAATTTAATATTTTTTAGAGGGTTGGGGAGGTACCTTATGAGTTGTTATTACCTCTAGCCTTTTAGATATTCACCTAGTCTTTCAAGTGTTAATACTTTAATACTATACTTTGAATCATTCATAGATACTCCAGTGGGACTCAGTTAAGTTGGATGATAGGCTAACCTTTGTGGAGGAACCAATTTCTATTCTAACTAGAGATGTTATATAGTTAGGATCTAAAGAAATTCCTATTGTTAACGTTCAGTGGAGACACCACTTAATCAAGTATCTACCTAGGATACTGAGCATGATATGTAGACTCATTATCCTCACCTCTTCAAGCCTTCATTACTTCTTAACCCTTTATTCTGGCAAATGAAAGTTCTTTTAGTAGTGATGTTATAATGACCCTCCCCATTATTTTCTGCTTTTTCATATATTTTTTGCATTTAAATCTTTCCTATAGCTACCCCAAGTCATTTATAACTTGCGGGGCTGCCAATTTGATTCACAAGTAGTTCGTTTGGTTTATATAGCCATTTTGTTTTTGGAGATTTAAATTTGAGAAAATGGTATAGAGCTAAAGCTTTAGGTAAACGATCTCAGATGATAATTCCAATGGTTCTATTAGCTTCAGAATATTATGTTAAGAGGATCCTTGGCCAAGGTCCCAAGTCTTTCAATCTTGTTTTGGGCTATTGGATGGATTTCAATAAATGGAACTAAGGGTGTGGGATAGAATTTTTCTTGAAATTACCTCATATATGAATTTCGATGGTTCTGTTGAATCTGAAATATCAAATTTGGTAGGATAGCATAGCTCGTTTGCATGCACAGAGTTCCAAGTAAATCTTGAGCACCCGATTGGAGTCCGCTAGAACTTGGGAAAAGTGCTGGTGCATAAGCACCTGGTGCAGACCTAGTTCCTTCATCGCTATCATGATGAAGACCTTCATGATTCTGAGTGTGTGTAGACCTTGGTCTTTATAACCATGAGGCTGAGGTTCGTGATCGTGATAATGGAGGGTTATGGGACTGGGCCAATTTATTCATCGTGGTTGCATAGCTAGGAAATATCCACTGCAATTGCAATAAGTATCACACGATCTCGATCAAAGTTTCCCGCATTCATAATGAAAGAAGCCCTTGAAGTATGAATAATACTCTCTTCATTTTCAACTTGTGTTTTCTAAGTATTTTCTCCATATTTGATCCTAGGGAGCTTCTAAATTAGCGGGAAATCATAAAATGGAGCTGAAATTAAGTAGGGGATGTTAAGGTGACCATTTCCCCTTTATTATCTTGTAAGTTCCTAGCCTATTTCTCCATTTAATCCTTTAATTAGTCCATAATTTTTCATATCATTGTTGGGGATATTCTGGGTTGATCTTGGAGATGGCAGTGCTCTACTTTTTGGCACAAGCTTAGGGTGGTTGAGGGTGTTATTGTAGTTTTAATTATGGGATTCTGCAGTAGTACCCACTATTTAATTTTTAGCCAATTTTTGACCCAAAGCATAAATTTGTAATATGAGTATCGTTGTTCTCATTTTAACACCTAGATTATTATTTTAGTAGAATGGCAATAGTCAGAGGCTTATCGAAAGGGAAATGCTTTGTTATAGAAGACTTTTGAGTGCTTTCGATGGCGTCTAGGTAGGATAGGTTTACCTTTTTAGACTTTGCTCTGTTACTGCAATGGTATGGTATTGTTCTAGGTGTGGGTGGGTTCTTATGGTTTGGATAGTAATTTAGTAAATTTTGGATTATTTTAGACAATTAGGGGCTTTAGGGTAGATCTCTACCTATGTTTCCCATAATTTAGTAGTTTCTTATCATTTAGAACTTGAATTAGCTTACTTAGAGCCTTAAGATTAAATTTAGAAGCCTCCGCCTAGGTTCGTGTAGATGATTGGAGAATTGTATTGGGCCATATTGCCCTTTTATGGTATATTGCTTTATATATCAACTCTTTTGACATAAATGGTTATAAAATTTTTCCAGTAAATGATTCATTGGGATTGGGTTGGCTAAATCACTAGATTATGCTTGTTGGCTTTGGTACACTTGACATGCTAGTAACTAGATCATAAAATGTAGCTTTTGATGTAATAAATGGATGATGGCTATCATTTACTAAAATTGTCCTTCTAAAATAAAAAAAATGACTAAATATACTTGGAATGAATTTGACCTCTAGATTATTATTACTTTCTATTAATTTGTTTCGGTTTGAGTCCAACACCTAGTTTACTACCTATTATTTGTAAGTTCTAGTTCGAGTCCAACACCTGGGTTACTGATTGTTATTTAGTATTTTCGATTTGAGTCTGACATCTGGTATATTGTAATTACACATTAGTTACAGTTTGAGTTCGACATGTGTTATTATCATTGTTGACACTTGTTTGGAAATTTGGTTAAGATCGGTAATATTAATGGTTATGACGGGAGGAGGAGAGTACAATATGATTTTTCACACATCTTGGATCATTTTTTCTTTCTTTACTTTATACCTATCCTTATATTTGCATTACTCCTTGCTTGTACCCACCTTGGTTATAGGGGCTCAGTTCAGTTTATTCTTTATTATATGTGCAATCTGGGTTTATGGGGGTTCAGTTAGGTTATAGCTAGTCTTTACTTTTTATCTTGAGTATTTATATTTTATTTTATGCATTTTCTTATCATAGTCTGTTATTTCCATTCCTGTCCCCCATTTACTACCCTTTAACATAAACTAGAACTTTTTTATGCTTTTACATTAATTGAGCTTATCTGAGGTGAATTTATGCACCTCAATGTCCTTATCTATGCTTGTTTGGCCTTGTTTTGAGGACATCTTGTGTGATTAATGAGTTGTTAATGATATAAATGAGCATCTACATGTTAAATTACTTGATTACAATGTTTAAGGGTGTGTTTCAAACAAGTTAATTTGGTCAATTAGAGTTTAGACGAGAAAACTAGTGTTACTAGCTTGAGCTATGTGTTGTTCTGGTTGATTTCAATGGATTCTGGTGCATGTAATGAGTTAATAAGGGCATTATTGTGTTATTATGTGTGGAATAACTTGATTGTAGTTTTTAAGGTTCAATTTAAACAAGCCAAGAGTCAAAACTAAGCTAAATATCAAAAGGACAAAACTAGTATCCTTAGCTTAAGTTTCTAGTTCACTGTCTTTGATTTTATGTTGTTTTGAGCTCTAATTCGTGGTATTTGATGATATAGGATGAATTTTGAGTACATAATGATGATATATGGATGATAAAAAAGATGTAAATCAATTGAAACATCACCACAATTCTTGGAATGAATGGACAAAAGCACAAGACAAGACTTGAAAAAAAATGGATGTTTTGGGGTCATTGGCGTGCCACGGATCTGTGCCACCGTGTTAGGGTCCATGCCCCACCATTGGGGAAATACTAGGAAACCAATTCCAGTGTTTCACATCGATATTTTCATGCCACATACTCGATTCACCGTGAGGTCCGTGGCACTGATCTAAGTTCAAATTGACAGCTTTTTCCCTTCCTATAAATAGGTCACTAAATATTATATTACACACCTTGGACGAGCTTGAAACTTGTAGGGAGGCTGGAGAATATTTCAATTAGGGTTTTTTCCATTAATTTGTTTTTTTTTTTTTTATAGATTTTAACATGTATTCTATCATTACGATTATGATTATGTCCATGAGCGGCTAAACACCCTTTTCCAGGGTTAAGGCAAAGAACGTGAGTACTATTGCTATGAATTGATTTGGTTTTGATTATTTATAATATTTGTTTGTTTATTTATCTTTCTATCACTATTTTAAGGATTATATACCCTTGGAATACATCCATAGTCACCTTGTGAGACCAGAAGGAGGAACAAAAGGATAGTACGTGGGAATGAATAAAATAGAATTATAATCTTCTACAGAAAGATGTTATAATTTGCATTTAGGATTGGAATATACCTACATGCCCTATTTGGTTTACTTAAGAGATGAAATGTAAAAACATTTAACTTAGTTTCCACATCCCCGCTCAATGATGTAGTTGTGGGGTTGAGTTAGATAGGTGATTAGAGGCTCGGAAGACCATTATCATAAAATCAACCCTAGTGAATCAACAACTAAGATAAGTAACCTAACCAATGAAGTTTAATTGCATAGTATGATTATAATAAGAGCCTTAATCATGGGTTTCTACCCATTGATTGTCCAAGACCTTTAATTTACCATATTTCTTAGTTTACGGTTACTTATAACTTTCAAACTCTTGCGGCTACGTTTACACTGAATTGATCACAATAGTGAACTGGAATTGGATGGTTGTAAACATAAGTCTTCGAGAGATCAATACTTGGATTTTAAAAGGACACTATATCACTTGGTGAGACCATGTACACTAGCATTTGTGCTTGGGCGCAACAAGTTTTTGGCGCCGTTCCCGAGGACTTATAAGTTGTCAACTGCTTTAGTTTTAGTTTTAATTTTTTAATTTCCTTGGTGCTTTTCACTTAGTCTTGGTTTTGAATTTGCAGGCACAATTAGCATAATAGTAAGCTGGCAAGGGATAGGGAGTTGGTTGAACCCGATCCTGAGCCCGATCAACGCTTATACCAACGGAGGAGAGAAGCAGTCCTTCTCTACCGCATCAGTAAATCGACGAAGAACAAGATATTCCTGCTTCTATGGTTGAAGACCCACCAGCCCACAGGACAGTTTGAGAAGAAGCAATCCCACTTGCGATAAATTTGACCTCCCATATTCAAAAACTACCTTCTGTAGGTAGATTCGAGCTGAAGCAAAACATGGTGCAATCTTGTATAGCAGTGGACAATTTATTGGGCTATCACATGAAGATCCACAAGTCAACTTTCAAAACTTTTTGAAGATTAGTAACACATTCATCCCTACGGGTGTGTCAAATGATTATGTGAGGCTGACACTTTTTCGCTTTTCACTGTTAGGGGACACAAAGAAATAGTTGAATGCTGAGATGGTACGTTCAATCAAAACTTGGGATGACTTACCTCGAAAGTTCCTCATTCTCTTCTTTCCATATGGCAAGACTGGGAGATTTAGCAGTGAGATTTTAAGATTCAAACAGAGCTGATGAGAACTTGTATCATTCTTGGGAGATGTTCAAAGCTCTTCTTATGGACTTCCCACATCATTAGAAGTCTAATGAGGTACTAGCTCACACCTTTGTTGAGGCACTGTCACAACCCAATTCTCAGGTCATGGTGACGCCTACCATAACCCACAAGTAGTCAAGCCAACCCGTAGTAGGGAATGGCTAGTAACAGACTACTTAATCATATAAGGCAAAGAACGTGGAATAATTTAAATAAATATCAATACATAGTAGAATCGCAAAACCTAGTGGTGTCAGTACAAGAGCTTCTAATATCACAAGAGTACAAAAGTGAATTATCAAGAGAAATACACTGATACAACTTATCTTCGGATGCAACTTAGATACTAGTCTAATACACAAGAGAGAGACAAGTAATGCTCTGACCGTCAGGAGCTCACTCTAATTCTCTGAACTATGCTGTTCTGCATGATGCACACATCAACGACGATAACCCGTACTATAATCTGTAGCCTATAGAATTGTAGTATGAGTACTAAAGGAATGGTACTCAGTAGGAAACTACCAACTGAGCTCCAAAGATAAAGCAAATATAATCGCATATAAATAGAATGGACACTACGCTCAAGAGTCCAGAAATCATATAACAAGTTAATGGGAATAATAAGGGATAAATATCCTGTTCATGTCAAAGAGTCTAACATAATAATACTGAGGAAAGATCAAGGTAAACTATCCTATTCCATCTGCATTCAATCTATAACAATGATATACTATATATCCCAGGCCAACGTACTAATGAAGGGCAAAAAAGGAGATATAGTAATATACAAGGTAAAGAAACGACTATACAATGTGAAGAAAAAAGGAAGGGACATACGATAGTACTATAACTTCATATAGCTAGATATATATGGATATATATACATATAAACATGAGGTCATCTCAAAGAATAACCTATATCATCATATCCTCATTCTAAAACCCAATTATAATGCTATTAGGATTTAATACTATCATACTCAGGGTTTCTAATCCCCATGGTTAGACATGAAATAATCTTGCTTAATTATGCAATCATAAGGTAGCAGAGGCCAAAGATAACTCAAGTCCTGGTACTAGTTAAATGACTTATCTGTCATAAGCTAGCCATAATAAAGATCATAACAATGATAATAACAATGTCAATAACATCGTGAATAACCGGCTACTTCGAACAACCAAATACCTAGCCGAGTCTATACGTACCCCTACCACCCCAAGCTTGGAAGTTTAAATAGCCATTATATATCATGTAACCTCTAGTTATTAGCCTAAACATTATCCTTCACATAAACCTTATTCATGGGATAACAACTAGCCATTATTTATTTAATAGTCAACAACTAGCATCTAGTCAAGGTTCATCACTTGACCGAATCGCCATGTATTACTATTCATCATTATCAACTAATCATCCTATATCCGTTCATCACTATTAGACAACACAAAACCACTTATTATCTAACCATCTTTTATTAACTAACACCATTCATTAACTAACTATCATTTACCAACTAGTCCTTGATTTACTCTGGGTATACCATTTATTAATGATAACGTTAAGGGATTCATTTTGGTTTTCCATTCTTCCGGTAAACTCAAACCATCGAAAGAATTCTATGTCACATCAGAGTCTTTTCATATCGGCTATCCATAGCCGACCTAACTCCTTTTGTTATTCTTTGGAATAGGTACTGGTATACCATTTCCTCTTTATTGCATCCTTAGGGAGGTACCAGCGGACTTCAAGAGCTTTAAGGTCAGGTGTATACTCTTCATCAGATTTGATGACGAGTAGGCTGGGGTCGGTCCTAATTTTTTGACGGGATATGGTAGGGGGAGGTTCCATATCAGAGGCTGTAGGACTGCCTGGATCATAAGGATTTTCAGGTTCTAGGGACTCATGGACCCTAGTGGATTGCTGATAATAAACTTTTGGGACAGGGCCAGAGAAGTCGACTTCTCTTACTTTGCCCTTGTCATTGTTATTATCATTTTCGTCACTTCCCTCCCGGGTTTTTGAGGTGGAAGCTCTGTTTGAGACAGACCTTCGAAACGAAGAGTTCCGAGGGGCGTCGAAGCCTAAGAATTTTAAATCAATCGAGCCATCAGGATACTGAATAACCCTTTGGATTTGTGATTTTTCGGGACAGAGACGAAGGGGTTGGGTGATGGCATCAAAGTGCCATTCATTACTATGGATGACGTCATCCCAGACCAAAGGCTTAGGAACAAAGACATTGGTTCTGTCTTTATTTGCCTCCATGAGAGTGGTGACAACCCTAGGACTTGTGAATCTAACTTTGGGCGCTAGAGTTGTACCCATTAGTCGATAGTATACTGTGTATATTATCGCTATTTCTCTAGTATTATCCTTACTGTTCATGTTTTTTGTTTTAACATTAAGAGTTAAAACATCCATGATATTAGGATCATTAATGTCTACCGAGAAATTAGGGTAACAGTTAAAGTATGCTGGGCCGTCGTCTAGGTTACTCTAGATAACTCCTAAGAGTGAGTCGTCAAAATTTAACAGACGCGCATCTCTTAGGATAGCACAGACAGGGATATCTAGACCCAGTCTAAAGAGTGGCTTAATGGCCACTTGAACAAGTCCGATATGCAGATAATTAAACTGATTTTGAAATCGGTTTATGTCGAGGTCATTTAAAAGTTGAATAATTTCCAAAGAATTATTGATGGCAACAGTAGACTCAGAAGTCTTAATATTATGTTTTTTTAAAAAACTAAATTTTCCGATTTGATAAATCGTGTTAAAAGACTCTTCTGGAATACTCCAGTTTTGAAGATTAATATACAAATCTCTTTGCTCACTATGCCAAAAACTAGGCTAAGGTATCTAGTCCAACTTCTAGATGTTAAGTAAGCCATATTCGCACCTAAGATTGGAGATTCAACAAGAAATAAGTTCACTCAAGTCAACTCTATCCAACTTACAATTTCAAGACTACCACATTAGTCCAATAAGGCTAAATATACAATTCATGCTTCAAATACTAAAACCAAATCCAAAACATAACATTATATCATAACCATGTGACAACTATACTAAACTAGAGAGGGAAGGCAATGAGATTTAATATGGGTGTTATAAACATGCCAACTTATGGGTCAAAAATCCTTATCTAATCTCTAAACATCAACAATCGAGGCCATGTTGTCCTACTTATAATCAATCCTTATATTCATATTCACACACAATAAATATACAACATCATCTATGAAGAAAGAAGGAAGAAGCCTACCTTAAGGATAAATCGCAAAACCTTACTTCATGCACCACATGATCGTCTTTACTTTACAATACCCAAAATTACATCACACTATCTGTAACACTCTGAGAGTACTCCTTAGGCGTCACACGATGCTTACAATTCCAAGGGACCATAAGCTAACCCATGAGTTGGTACCTGCCGTGAGCACTGGATAAAATGATCATAAATGTGAAAGAATACTAACATGCCATAAGGTTTTAATAACTGAATTCAAAATTAAAACATGAGTCTATAGAAATAACTGATTAAATCTGATAAAATACTGATAAACTGGAAAACTAACTGTAATGTTTGAATACTGATAACTGACTCTACTATCTGATAAGCCTCTAAAACTGAATGACTGTGAGTTGATGGGATAGGCCCCAACTAACTCTAACTAACTACTAACTTGAGACATGAAATAAAGTAAGCCTGTCCTTAAAGTATGAGGACTCACCACTGCTACTGTTGAGGATTTGATAAGTCTAATCGCGAGCTGAGAACTGAGCATCAGAACCTATGATATAATACATCATACCACAAAAGAAAAGGTATACGACCAGTACGTTGAATGTACTAGTATGCTAAATGAGGTAGGATGATATGCATGGGTTCATGAACAAAACTAATAATTAACTTAATATGCATGTACAACATAAAGTACCAAATAGAGAGCATAAAATCCGTAGGTACTACGAATATATGGAAATCTATAAATACTAAATATATATGAAAATTTGTAGATACTGAGGATGCATGCCCAAGAAAATAACATAAACTGAGTAAAATCTATAGACTGAAATACTAAAATAACTAAAATTTGTATGCTTTGGTCAAACAACACTAAGACTGAATAATTGAACTGGGACTGTATCTGAGACTGTGGGAGGTATCGTCTAACTGTTATTCCCCAATTTTAGCTAATCGGGGTCTAACCTGGAACCTCAGTTGGAAGGGTGTTAATACCGTGCCATGGGTACTAATATTGGCTATGTGGATCTACTAAACTGATATAATGTCCATAGTACTAAGGGTGTCAAGCCTGAACTGAGGGGTGTCCCCTGCGAGATCAAGCCTAATCTGATGGGTGACTTCTTATATCTTACACTGGTTACGTTGTTCGAAAGTATAGGGAATGCTACTAAAGACTCTACCTATCTAAAGGGGAAGCCACCATCCTTACACTCACTCGGTGCTAAATCCTACTCCCAACTGAAAGACACTGAAATACTAGACTATTTAGAGCTTAACTAACTGATAACTGACTATTCTGATAATGCTCGTAGTATATTCTGAAGACTATTCTAAAATGTACCGAGACTAGACTAAATAAAAAAATATGGGTTTTGGGTGTTCAATACCCCTAGGAATCAAAACAACAGTGGTAAAATAACACTAAATCTTGTGGGACAAAACACGAAGGCTTTTATTAAATCAATCACTCTTGTAGGCATTTTATGAAAGACTTGTAGTTCATGGTTTGAAACAATTATAGGAATCCCATGAAACTTATAGAAATAGCACGAATTTGACATAATAGTATTAAATCATGGTATAAAATCAATAGTACATGGAGATTCATGGGTGAAATCACAATTTAAAATCAATTCACTTGAAAAGATCATAATTTTGTAATTTAAATAGGATATTTGGCTCCATGGATGAACAGGATTCATGGATGAAAATTTAACATAACTGGGATAATGAATTTGGAAGGATTGATGGAGAGCTCTTGAGATTTGGCCTTGATTCTTGAGAGCTAGGGCTTCTTATTCTTGAAGAGAGTTGATTTTAATTTGAGAGAATAATAATAAAGTGAGCAAATAATGTCCTCTTAGGGTTCAATCCCGTGTTTGGGCGGATTTGAGGTCATGTGAAAAGACCAAATGACCCCTGAAATTTAAAATCGCAAAACTAGAAAAATTCTCAATTTTCACCCTTGGCACGACGCAGCGCTATCGCGTCGTGTCACTGGAATTAGATAACTGGGAACTAAGGGCTTGGTGAGACACAGAGAAATTGCGGTGCCCTTTTTGATTGTGAAATTCACCCTTGGCACGGCGAGCCGTTATCGTGATAATACACTGGAAAAGGATAATTGGGATTTTAACTGACGGAGCGACACAGTGGTTTTGTGGAGCTTCACTGGAAATTGACAATCATTACTTATGCTGGCTCCACGATGCTCTAAAGGTTAAAATGATAGTGTTTAACAACTAAAACTTTAAATCGCCTTATCTTCTCACCCGGTTATCATATTTGGGAAAATTTTATATCATTGAAAAGCTAATTGAATTTCCTACGAAATGGCAGGCTCTAAACTGAAATATACAGAGTGTTTCAAAAATTTCATATATAAATAGTCATGTATTGGGACTTAGATTATTCCAGGGAAATATGGGGTATTACAATATCTTCCCTTTGGGATCATTCATCCTCGAAAGAGACTGGTTAAGCTGAGGGAAAACTGATGGACTAAGCTTACACACTGAACATGCTTTTCTGATGCATGGAATACATGACAAAACTAACTCATGAATGCAAGACTGACATGAACATAATGTGCAACTGAAACTGAGCATGATAGAGAGAAATCTTAAGAAGATTAGTACCTTATACTGAATCTAAATTTACGGAGAAAAGATGAGGGTACTTGGTCTGTATATCTGCCTCTACTTCCTAAGTGGCTCCCTCAACGAAATTATTTCGCCAAAGAACTTTGACTAGTGGAACTTCTTTGTTCCTTAGTCTACAACTTAATGATCAAGAATTTTGACTGGAACTTTCTCAAAGGAAAGACTGTTCTGAATATCTACACTTTCTAAGGGAACAACTACAGCTAGATCACCAATACACTTTTTCAACAATGAGACATGGAACACTAGGTGTACTAAGGGTAAATCTGAAGGCAACTGTAGCTCATAAGCTACCTTTCCAAAACAATTGAGAATTCTGAAGTGACTGACATATTGGGGAATGAGCTTCCCTTTCTTGCCGAATCTCTTCACTCCCATTATGGGAGAGATTTTCAAGTACACAAAATCACAGACCTTAAATTCGAGGTCCTCTCTCCTCATATCTGCATATGATTTCTGTCGGATCTGGGTAGCCCTAATCCTTTCTCTGATCAACTGAACCTTCTCTAACGTATCAAATACTAAGTCAGGCCCTACTACTATAGCCTCCCCCACTTCAAACCAACCAATTAGAGATCTATATCTCCTACCATAAAGAGCCTCAAATAGAGCTATACAAATATTGGAATGATAGCTATTATTATATGCAAATTCAATCAAAGGCAAGTAGTCATCCCAACTACCTTTAAAATCAACTACGCATTCTCTTAACATATCTTCTAGAGTCTGAATGGTCCGTTCTACTTGACCATCTGTATGAGGGTGGAAAGCTATATTGAGATGGACTTGGGTACCAAGACCCTTTTGGAATGCTTTCCTGAAGTAAGAGGTAAACTTTGTACCTCTAGCTGAGAGGATAGATAAGGGAACACCATACAACCTGACCAACTTTCTGAGATAGAGTTTGGCATAGTCCTCGGTCGAATAAGAGGTATGGACTGGCAAAAATGACCTGATTTGGTCATTCGATCTATGATAACCCAAATAAAATCATGTTGATGATGAGTACAAGGCAAACCCATCACAAAGTCCATGTTAACTTCCTCCCATTTCCTAGTAGGATGAACTCCTACATGGACCCACTAGGCTTCTGGTGCTCAATCTTAACATATTGACAAATAGAGCATTTAGCTACAAACTCTACAAAATCCCTCTTTATCCTACTGCACCAATAAATCTCCCACAAATCACAGTATATCCTTATGGACCCTAGATAAAAAGAGTAACGCGTACCATGTGCTTCTACATGAATTTGTTGCTTCAAATCTTCTACATCAGGCATACATAATCTACCCAAATAACACAACACACCATCTTTTCCTTAGGAGAAAACCTCCACCTTTTGGTGTCTGATTGATTCTTTTAACTTAAATAGACTGGGATCTTTATCCTGCTTTTCCTTTACCTTGGAAACTAGAGATGATTCTGAGCTACTCTGCACCCATACACTACCTTCTACTGAATCGAGTAAGAAGACATCTATCAGGCAAGCTGATGAACTTCTTGAGCTAACTTCTTCTTACCATCCTCAACATGAGCAACACTAACCATAGACAACATACTAAGAGCATCAGGCACTACATTAGCCTTGCCTGGATGATACAGAAGACTCATGTCATAAACCTTCAATAACTCTAACCACCTTCTATGATAGAAATTTAAATCTTTTTGAGAGAACACATGCTGCAGGTTCTTATGGTCAGTGAACACATCAATGTGCACCCTATATAAGTAATGCCTCCAAATATTTAAGGCTAATACTACTGCTACTAACTCAAGATCATGAGTTAGATAATTATTCTTATGGGGTTTGTGTTGTCTAGAGGCATAGTCTATGACCTTACCTCTCTAAGGACATAACCCAAACCTACTCTGGATATATCACAATACATAACAAACCCATCTGAACCATCTGACAAAGTAAGAACTAGGGCTGAAGTAAGTTGAGTCTTTAACTCTTGAAAAATCTTCTCGCAGGAATCTGACCACTGAAACTTAACTTTCTTCTGAGTCAATCTGGACATGGAGGATGCACTAGAAGAAAATCCCTTAACAAACCGGCGGTAATAGCCAGCTAGACCTAAGAAACTCTTAATGTCTGATGGAGATATAGGTCTAGGCCAATTTCTCACCACTTCTATCTTTTGAGGATCAACTTTAATGCCATCATCAGAAATAATATGGCTAAGGAAAGCTACTAATCTTAGCCAGAATTCACACTTACTGAATTTAGCGAATAATTGGTGAGCTCTAAGTGTTTGCAATACTATTCTAAGATGGTCTGCATGATCAATTTAGCTACGGGAGGAAATAAGAATGTCATCAATGAAGACTATGACATGTCCAAGTACTACTTGAACACTTAGTTCATCAATTCCATGAAGGCTGCTGGGACATTTGTGAGACCAAAGGACATGACTAGAAATTCGAAGTGACTATACTAGGTTCGAAAAACTATTTTCAAAATGTAACATTCTTAGACTCTAAGATGATAATAGCCTGATCTGAGGTCTATCTTAAAAAAATAACTGGTTCCCTGAAGTTGGTCAAACAAATCATCAATTCTAAGAAGTGGATATTTATTCTTGACTATGATTTGTTCAAATGACGGTAGTTTATGCATATTATGAGAGAACCGTCTTTCTTATCCACGAATAGAATAGGAATGCCCCACGGAGAGACGCTGGGTCTTTGACTCGAACAAGATGGTAAATACACCCGTTCAACACCATCTTTCTTGCTCTAAGGTATAAAATTAACTAACCTCTAAGAGCTTTTGTACTACCCCTCCATTCAAGGACTGGTTCATTTGGGAACTTAAAATAAACCATTTTATTTCTACAATGTACTGAGGCATAGCATAAGTGGAGCCAATCCATGTCAAGAATGATGTCAAAATCCATAATCTCTAACTCTACGAGATCAACTAAAGTGACTTTATGAGATATTATGATCGAACAGTTCCTGTATACCTATCTGGCTATAATGGAAACACCTATTGGGGTAGCACTTAAAAGGGATCGACTAGTATTTTGGGGATGACTCCGAAATTGATAGATATATATTGAGTTACAAAATAAAGAGAAGCTTCAGGTCTAGTAAAGCATAAATATGTAAGTAAAAGACCTGCAACGTATCAGTATCTACATCAGGAGAATTTTCCTGATCTTGGTGGGACTGAAAAACATATAACCTGTTCGAACGCTGACCACTGGTAGTACTGGAAGCGGCACCCTGCTGAGTTGGGCGACCGATTAAACTGAAGACTGATAGGACTGGCCCTGTTGGTGCACATTCCTACCTTTCTGAAAAACTACCTAATAATCTTGAATTCGATGGCCTGGCTTGCCACACCTGAAGCACACATCACTACTTGCTCTACACTTACCCTGATGGTGTCTGCGATACTTCTAACATAGAGGATTTGTATGAGCACTGCTAATTCTAACCTGGGACTTAGAGCCTGGTGCTCTATCCCTATTATCATTTCTGAATTTGGGTATGGAAGCACTAGCTGAAGAGGGTGCAGGGGATGAAGACCTCTGAGGATGGTTACCACCCTCTGACTTTGGCTAACTGAAGTTAAAACTACCCATTCTAGCCCTCTTATTTCCTCTCACCCTCTCTTTAATCTTCTGCTCCTCTATCTTTTGAGCTTGGACCATCAGCCTAGACAAGTCCATCTCACTGATCAGCATTGCAGTCCTGCACTTATTGACCACACTATCAGATACGCCAGACACAAACTTACTTATCTTGGACCTTTTATCAACTACTATATGAGGAGCATATCTAGCTAACTGAGTAAACTTGAGGGAATAGTCCCTCACGCTAATGTTGCCCTGCCTCAAGTTAATAAACTCTAACACCTTGGCCTCCCTCAACTCCAATGGGAAGAATCTGTCTAAGAAAGCCATAGAAAACTCTTCCCATTCTACAGGCCCTGGATTAACACCCTTATCTACCTTCTACTGCTTAAACCTAGTATGGGTAACATCCTGCAACTGATATATAGCAAACTGAGCACTCTGACTAGATGTCACTCCTATAGCATCTGTGACTTTCTGAATGATATCTATGAATTCCTGTGGATCCTCTTTAGACTTGAATCCCATGAAAGAAGGAGAATTCATCCGGGTGAAATCTCAAATTCTAGTTGCAGCAGTATTAGCCACTGGGTAGGCCAAAACAACAACTGGCCATTCATTTTGTGCTGCTATGGAGTTTGCTAGAGTAGTGAATGCAACTCTAAATTCTGCATGAGAGATATGCTTGTCCAGAGGATCTTCCTGGATGTGCTGAGGGGCTAGCTGGTTTCCTGTTCTTCATCCGTTCTTCTTAGGAGGTATGTTCTATAAATGGAAGAAAGAAATGGATTAGACAGGGAGTTTAATTTAAGCTCATGCTCACCCGCACTACTGAATACTGAAAGAAGGGAACCTTTTCCTAAACATCTTGTTTCCTTCTGCCCATAAGTGTGACGCACTACACACCTATGCATAAAACTCTACTTAACACAACTTTCAAACTTCCTAGGACACTTTAAAACCTTAGGCTTTGATATGAAGTTTGTAATGCCCCGAGAGCACACCCTGGGCGTCACACGGTACCTACAGTCCTAAGGGACCATAAGCTAACCCATAAGCTAGTACCTGCGATGAGCACTGGATAACATGATCATAAATGCGGAATAATACTGACATGCCATAAGGTTTTAATAACTGAATTTAAAACTGAAACATGAGTCTATAGAAATAACTAACTGAATCTTATAAAATATTGATAAATTAGATAACTAACTGCAATGTCTGAATACTGAATAACTGACTCTAATGTCTGATAAGCCTCTAAAACTGAATGATTGTGAGTTGATGGGACAAGCCCTAACTAACTCCAACTAACTACTAAACTAAGACATGAAATAAAGTAAGCCTATACTCAAAGTATGAGGACTCACACTGCTAATGCTGAGGATCCGATAAGTCTAATCATGAGTCTGGAACTGAACGTTAGGACCTATGATATAATATATCATAGTGTAAAAGAAAAAGGTAAGTGATCAGCACTTTGAATATACTGGTATGCTAAATGAGGTAGGATGATATGCATGGTTTCATGAACAGAACTAATAATTAACTGAATATGCATATAAAACATGGAGTAACGAATAGAGAGCATAAAATTTGTAGGTACTGGGAATATGAAAAAATCTATAAATACTAAAGATACATGAAAATCTATAGATACTGAGGATGCATGACCAAGCATATAACATGAACTTAGTAAAATCTGTAAACTAAAATACTGGAATAATTACAATTTGTATGCTTTAATCAAACAACACCAAGACTAAATAACTGAACTGGGAATGAATGTGAAACTGTAGGAGGTATCATCTAACCAACATTCCCCAATTTTAGCTAATCGGGGTCCAACCTGTAACCCCAATAAGAAGAGTGTTAATATCGTTCCAGGAGTACTAACGCTGGCTATGTGGATCCACTAAATTGATATAATGTCCAAAGGACTAAGGGTAGCAAGCCTGAACTGACGGATGACCCCTGCGAGATAGTCAAGCCTAATCGAATGGGTGACTTCTCATATCCTACGCTGGCTACGTAGTTATGGAGTATAGGGACTGCTACTAATGACTCTGCCTATCTTATAGGGAAGCCACCATCCCTACACTCGCTCAGTGCTAAATCCTACTCCCAACTGAAAGAAACTGAAATACTAGACTGTTTGGGGTTTAACTAACTGATAACTGACTATTCTGATAATGCTCATAGTATATTCTGAAGACTATTTTGTAATGTACTACAACTAGACTAAATAAATAACTATGATTTTCAGGTATTCAATACCCCCAGGACTTAAAACAACAATGGTAAAATAACACTAAATCTTGGGGGACAAAACATGAAGGCTTTTATCAAATCAATCACTCTTGTAGGCATTTTATCAAACACTTGTAGTTCATTGTTTAAAACCATCATAGGAATGCCATGGAACTTATGGAAATAGTCGACAAATAGTACTAAATCATGGTTTAATTTAATAATTAATAATATTAAAACATGGAGGATTGAATAACAACAATAATTTCATTGAATCATGGTATAAAATCAACAGTACATGGAGATTCATGGGTGAAATCAAAATTTAAAATCAATTAACTTGAAAAGATCACAATTTTGTAATTTGGTCTTAATTCTTGAGAGCTTGGGTTTCTTGTTCTTGAAGAGAGTTGATTTTAATTTAAGAGAATAATGACAAAATGAGCAAATAATGACCTCTTAGGTTTATATCTTGTGTTTAGGAGGATTTGAGGTCATGGAAAAAGACCAAACGACCCCTAGAATTTAAAATCGCAAAACTGGAAAAATTCCTGATTTTGACCCTTGGCATGACGCGGCGCTATCGCGTCGTGTCACTGGAATCGGACAACTGGGAATGGAGGGCTTGGCGCAACGCAGAGGAATCACATTGCCCTTTTTGATTCTGAAATTCACCCTTGGCATGACGCTTCATTATCGCGACAGGACACTGGAAAAGGACAATTGGGATTTTGGTTGACGGCGTATTGCGGTGGTTTCGCGGAGCTTCACTGGAAATTGACAATCGTGATTTATGCTGGCTGCGCGATGCGCTAAGGGTTAAAATAATGGTGTTTAACAACTGAAATTTTAAATCTCCATAACTTCTTACCCTATTATCAGATTTGGGTAAATTGTATATCATTGGAAAGCTAATTAAATTTCCTATGCAATGGCAGACACTAAACTGAAATATACTGAGCATTTAATAAATTTCATATATGAATACTCATTTATTAGGTCTTAGATTATACTAGGGAAATACGGGGTATTACACTATCAAAACCAAAATCTACTCATCAATATGAGTCTAATGATACCCATATTGCACTATTGTGCTTCGGGTCTAAAAATGACACCAAAAGCCAAGTGGATCCCACATACAAAAAATGAGTTTCTAAGACCAATCCAATGTTCACACATGAACAAGATGTCCTAACCCTCAAGAAATAGGTGAAACTTAAGAATACTTTCGGCTAAAATCAAGACCTAAGCTAAATTAGGGTTTTCGGTCCAAACTAGGGAATTCAAGCATCAATTCAAGGGATTCCTACCTTAAATTTAAAGATAATCGCAATAAAAGATGACAATTAAGCTCCCAAGTCCCCCACCATGATCAATTTGTGATTAGAACGCAATATTAGGGTTTTAAGCTATCAAGAGAGGAAGCAAATGGCCAATTCTCGGCCAAAATGACTATTTAAAGAACCAGCCAAGGCCCTCGATCCTCACGATCGCACACACATGGGCCGCATTCCTGGTAGTCGTGATCGCGCTAAGGCCTCCGTGATCGTAGTCTTGGCTACTATAGATGACAACTTAAACTTGGAATTTGATTCAAAATTTTGGCCAATGCCTCAGGATGCATCCAAAATCCAATCTTTGCAAACAAAATATGTAACCACACTAAATTCAATGTTTTGGATACATTGGCGAACTTAGATTTCTAATATGAGGTCGTTTTGACTAAATGTGGTCCCATACTTGAACTTTCAAAATTTCAACTTTCTAATCGATAGGTTGAAATGAGCTCGGGTGCATTGGGACACAAACCAAGGATCTTTCTAGCCTAAAATCATTATTTTGGATTTATTGGCGCAGTCAAATTTGCATCCGAGATCATTTCGTTGAATTTTTTGCCTAGTGGGCATTTGAAACCAATAAAGACTTCTAAATAGGGAATTGGCTCTAAAAACCAAATAAACTGCCGATAATCGAACCGCCAGTCCCAGCAAGTCATAAATGAGTTGGGGCAGCTATAGAGAAGCTCAAATAGTGAAGGTAAGAATAAATATGGAAAATGACCTGAAGGGTTATTACAATAATCACTACTAAAAGAACTTTCATCCTCGAAAATCAATGGATAGAAAAATTCTCAAAAGCTTAAAATAATGAGGTACTAGGCCCACATGCTCTTAGAATGACTTCCCAAATAACCTCAATAGGAAGAAAACACTTCTAAGGGATTTTGCCATAGGTCTCCCTTTTTCAATGAACACTCTTATTCTACTTCCAAACAACCAAAACTCAACTTAACTGCTAATTGGCCTCAAACTTAACCAAGAAGGTTGATGCCCACACATCTGAATCACAACACGCTGATACCATCTCTATATCCACATAAATCAACAAAGGTTCATCCGAGCCAAAGCCAACCCAAGTCATGAGTCATGCCACCAAATCCAAATCCAATTATACACTCCTTTTACAATTTTACACTTGCTATCCACTCCAAACAAGGAGAAAAATCACCTAAGTCTTGCCCACGCAATCTTATCATGGAGAACTGAAAGAACTGAAGCTGACCCATTGAAAGCCTATACGATAAACATGAGAATAAGCTCATAAGAAACTGTCTAGGCACACAAATAAAGATAATCGAGGAATGCAATCCATGCCAATACTAAAACCAGTTCGAATAAATATTAAACTAAAATCTCAAAATCCAAGCTATAACTACTCATCACTGAATATTACACTCCAAGATGTCTCATCCATCGAGAATGAAGTCACACCAAATCCAAATCGAGTATATTATCCCCATTAAGTAAATTATCCAAAATTCCTAAGTAAAATTGGAGACTTAGGGTCAAAGTTGAAATAACCAATACCGGGTCCATGGGTATAATTTGAATACTTATCAACCATATTCCATCCAAAGTCGAAGAGACCGAATAGGCAATCCGCGGAGTAGGCTCAACCAGCATATAAATGAAATCTAAAAAAGGACAAGTCTAAAACAAAAGTTGCACGCAAGCTCTACAACACCAAGATGAAACGTCAATACCAAGGTTGAATCGCTCGATCTCAAAATCTAAACCAAAACAAAAAAATGGGTAGGCATTAATACTCCAAATCTATCATACTTCCAAATCGCCATTCCAAGGAGTCAAATCCAAAATTGAGCCAATAAGGTTATAGAAATGTCAACTATCTCAAATCAACTCTAGTATTCAAATCTGACATACCCTAGATAAATCATACCAAGCTACAGTCGAGACATATTTAGAGGACAACAATCACCACAGGGATAAACATCAGCTGAAAACGCAAGTAACTAACTCTTTATCAGCTAGAGGGTATGAATTATAGCCACAAAATAGGAATCATGCCAAAAGATAAATTACCAGTTGAAAATGCCAATAACTCACTCCATAACTATTAGAGGGCATGAACTATCCAAACATACTAAAAAACTTCCTAAGCTGAAAGCCACATCAGTATTGTCAAAAACTCTCGCAACTCAGAGAAATACAACTTTAGCCGATAACTAATCAATCTTACACTCCATCTGAGCAAAGAATAGACATAAGTACATATCATCAAGGAGAAACACTCCACCAAGCCTCATTAGGACGTACAAACTCTGAAATGGGGATTTCATGAATCCACCTAAGTAGGACAATTACCACTTGATCCATCCAACAATCACTCCATCATAGAAGAAATATACCAATCTCAAAACCAAGGTAAAATCCAAGAACACCACCAGAAAATTAACAACTCAAGATGAAGAATTTCCAATTTGCTAACTTAAGAAGCGATCATAGGAATGGCCACCTTTCTCTAACTCTCTAACTCCATTTATGGAAAAACCATATCGCAGGAAAGGAGAATCCAATATCTACACTAATAACAAGGGCATACCATCACAAAGGAATGAACCAAACAAATCTAAGATGTGAATACACGATACCTCAGTCTCAAAACCACTATCAGGCGATGAAATAGCCACAAATGAAGAACGGATCAAAAAACTAGTCAAGCTCAAAATAGGATGTATCAAAAAAATAGCCAAGGTGAAAACCTTTATAACCCAAAAGGTAAGTCTAAGGATCCCAAAATCAAAAACTGTCGATACAACTAAATGTCTGACCCTAGAATCATATTAGCACCACAGAAGGTCAACTTACCTTCGATACCATAATACATTCCCGAATCAATCTGATACAACTAACCAAGAGGGAACACAGTCAATATTGCCGCACTAGGGAAAAAAAGTCATCAAATTGGGCTATATCTACTCAAGTCACCAAATTATATCACAAAAAACAAAAGTTTAACTAGATAACACTAGTTTATACAACTACCCATCTAGGATCAAATTCATCAAGTAATAATATCAAGTAATATCAATAACCTCACACAATGGTAGTAATAGTAACAACAATATCAATATCAACATACTAAATAGGCAGTAGTATAATAAACATCAATAGGGCTATTATGTCAAGATAAATGAGACTTAAACCCAAGACCACACCCTTAGGGAAAAACATCAATATAGATCTACTCTATTGCCTACTAAAGGAAATAAATCACAGAGTAGTAACATAATTATTAATTCAACAATAAGGAACATAATGACCTATATCAATTCATCAAGGAATATAATTATTATTGGGTATGAAAATCCAATACATATAATAAGATATAAATGCAAGAAATAAAAGCACACCAATCGTGGTGACATCCACAATTACATGCCTGACTGGTATAGGGAAAAATAAAGCTGAATGGGCCTAACTCGGATCAATCGACTAAATCATCAATTGAGGTTCCACACATACTATCTCTAACTAAAGATGCCACAACATCATGAGGCTAACTTGAATAAGCTAAATGACTGGAAATATTATGTCTGGGACACTACCTAGACTAGTAGCAATACAGTTGTAGCAACTCCTGAAGCATCAATATGGAGGGAACACAAACTAAGCCCAAATGGATGGCAAACTGACGCTGAGAGAAATCCGTATAATTATGTTCATACTTCCAAAATAATAGGTTGTCTCAGGAACTCTAGGCTGGAGAGAAATATGTACTAACTCTAGATGATAATCTATCTCATACTAGGGCATTCTCTAAACACTGTCTCATCATGACACAACTAAACCAAGATCCTAGAATACTTTGAGATACTACCCCTCATAATCCAAAATGGTCACCATGGCCCAAAGGACCATACCACACTCCATAAGTCAGATGGGGACTCTACACACTATGATCTTCATGACTAATCTAAGAACTACTCATAGTATGGAATATTGTCTGCGTAGAGTTGATGGGATGCAAGTAAAGCAGAACTCTACCCAAAGGATCCTCACTCTTGAATAAAATACCAATAACACTAAACTAATGGCTTTCTCTTACTGCCATTTCCATAAGTCTCTATACATGCTCTCTATGGTTCTCTCATAATAAAAAACTTGAGGGAAGAAAGATTCGGCTACTATCAAGTGCTTCGATGCTAAGTGGGGTGACAATACTAACCCTCTAACACATCTATGCTCTAATGTACTACTTAGAAGGATGTAGCATAGGAAAATGCTTGGACCACATGAGAAATCTAATCATAAACTTAAAACTAGTATAGAACCCTAATGAACACTAATATACCAAACTCTGGTTTGAGAACTACTTGATAAATCAAACGTCATCCATGGCTGAGAGGGATCTATAACATAATTTAAATTCCCAATGACGAACCTCAAATACTGAAGTAGTCACAAGATTTACTGAAACCTAAGCTTTCCTAAATCCTTTTTGGCTACCATTGAAGATCTTTGATATCCATCTCTGACTCTCTGGTCTGATGCTGTGCTGAAACTCTAGAAATGCATGTTGAAGTCTCATCTGCATCTGTCGACAATATTGTATCATCCTTTAGGGATGGAATAGAGTCAAAGGATGTGTTCAAGGTTTATAAGAATGCAAGAGCACGATAAGGTGTCAAGAAGTGAATTTCCTAAAATGTCACTATAGCATCCAAAAGATAGGTTATGGACGTATCCACACTGATCTGCATGAATCTACTAAAAACTTAGCTCTTGTACTAATATACCAATAAAACCTAGGCTTTGATACCAATTTATCACAACCTAATTCCTCAGGTCATGATAGTGCCTACCATAACCCACTAATAGGTAAGCCAACTCATAGTTTGGAGTGGCTTATAACGGACTACTCAGTCACATAAGGAAAAAAATACAGAATAAATGAAATAAAGATCAATACATAGTAGAATTCCAAAACATGGTGGTGTTATTACAAGAGTTTCTAATATCAGAAGAGTATAAAAATGAATTATCAAGAGAAATACATTGATATAACTTATCTCTAAATACAACTTAGAGACTTTTCTAATACACAAAAGAAAGATAAGTAATACTCCGAGCATCAGAAGCTCACTCTAAGTCTCTGAACCATGGCTTCTCTGTATATGTACATATCAGTGACAATAACCCACACTATGATCTGCGAGCTGCAAAATTATAGTATGAGTACCAAATAAATAGTACTCAGTAGGCAACTGCCAACTGAGCTCCCAAGATAAAGAAGATATATACTATATATAAACAGAATAGACACTACACCCAAGAGTCCAAAAATCATATAACAAGTCAATGAGAATAATAAGGGAAAACTATCCTATTTATGTCAAAGAATCTAACATAATAAGATAAAGGAAGTATCAAGGTAAACTATTCTATTCCATCTGCATTCAACCTATGAAAATTCTATACTGTATATCCCAGGACAATATATGAATAAAGAGCAAAACAAATATATATATAATATACAAGGTAAAGAAACGATTATACAATCTGAACAATGTAGGGAAGAACATATGATAGTACCATAACTTTATATAGCTAGATATATATGGATTCATATACGTATAAATATGAGGTCATCTCAAAGCATAACTTATATCATCATATACTCATTCTAAGACCCTATTATAATGCTATCAGGATTTAATACTATCATACTCAGGGTTTTTAGTCCACATGTCTAAACATGAAAAAATCATGCATAATAATGCAATCATAAGATAGGAGAAGCTGAAGACATACCTAAGGTTCTGATACTAGATCAATGACCAATATGTCATAATCTAGCCATAATAATAATCATAATAATGATAATAGTAATATAAATAACATCATGAATAATTAGCTACTCTGGACAGCCAAATACCTACCAAAGCCTATGCGTACCTCCCCTCTCCAGGCTTGAAAGGTTCAATCAACATACAAAAACACAAGGCATATTCATCACCCATATCTATGAAACTATCCCATACTGGTTGATAAATATAGGTGTATATTGGTGATAGGTGATGCATATGCAAGAATGAATGCAAAGTACATATTCAATATCACAACTCATCATATCTATCCTTATCGGGACTATCATCATCATAATCAACCTCGGTCCTTGCTAGGTATCAACATATAATAAATATATCCTTGAACCTTGTTGGGTATTAATATGATCAATAGCACTCTCCGGCCTTGTCAGGTATCAATATATTATCACAATAGCATCCTTTGGCCTTGTCGGGTATCAATATCATCATAATAATCATTACCGAATAACATACACTAAAATACTAAAATATATAGTCGTATCACCATAGAATATCTATCTAGTCAATAGTTCCTAACTATTTGTTATTAGCTGACCAACACTTATTATAATAGGACCACTAGTCTGCTAGTCATCACCTAACTTTAGTTATTAGCCTAAACATTAACCTTCACATAATCCTTATTCACAGGATAGCAACTAGCCACTATTTATTTAATAGTTAACATCTAACTTCTAGTCAAGCTTCATCACTAGATCGAATCACCATTTATTCACTATTCATCATTATTAACTGATCATCCTATATCTGTTTATCACTATTAGACAACAGAGAACCACTTATCATCTAACAATCTTTTATTAACTAACACCATTTATTAATTAACCATCATTTACCAACTAATCCTTGATTAACTATTCATTACTTAACCATTTAGAAACTTTTCATCGATATTAAATAGTCACCTCTTATTACCAATATCTCTTATTACCTAGCCTCATTAATACACAACTCCTCGCTTATTGACTAATCAACATCATGAACTTAGTCATCAATATCAACTAATCTTCACCTATGCTAGACCCAACATCATTATTAGTTGTTCATTAACCATATCTATCTACTATATTTCAACTAAGCAACATTCATTAACTAATACATTAGATTAACTAGCAACCAAGTTCTACAGTCTCCTAACAGAAAACTAGTTACCACATAGCTTAACCCTTAATTAGGCAAAACAATCATAAGATCATACTTCATACAGAATCACATAAGTTACTGATATAATAATCATGCATGTACCAAAACTATGAATACAATTACCAGTATCCAATTAATAAAGTCGCGAGCAACATACCATATCTTTCTTCATCCCATACTGGAGAGATGTATATACAAACATATATATGTTTTCATAAATCTTAACAGCATACTTTACAAATATAAACACTTCTTGAATATCTAATCAATATCATAACATGACCCTTGTCCCATTAATATTTCCAAAAGAATCATGACATCATAATCACGACCTTAGGCCTATATTTATATCCAAAACTCATATCAATAATCATATTTATAAGCTGTAGCATATCCCTAACCATCTCACATATAGGAGGCATATCATATATTGGAGGAATAATATCAATAAACATGTAATTATCTATAGGATATCTTATATCAATAGGTCATACATCATGACTATGAGGAATATAACCTCTCTAGGAAAATTTCCATATCTAAAAAGAACATCGCATCTCTATTGGGCCAATAATCATGACTAAAAGAAATAGCATCTCTATAGGAAAATCATCATGTCTAAGAGAAAATAACATCTATATAGGACAATACTCAAGTCTAAGAGGAATTAGCATCTCTAGAGGCCAATCATCAAGTCTAAGAGGAAATATCATCTCTATAGGCCAATCATTAATTCTAAGAGGAATTAGAATCTCTCTAGGCCAACCATCAAGTCTAAGAGGAAATAGAATGTCTATAGGCCACATAATATATCTAGGAGGAATATCATTTCTAAATGCTCAATATCACTTCCACAAGAAGTATCATAACCATGACTCAAAATCCATAATTCGAAAACATTAGTACAAGTTACCAAGTCACGAAGTAACCTTATTCTAAGGTTTACCAACCTTATCTATGTCTAAAATCTGCAACTAAGTCCACAAGGTTTAGCACAAGTTTAGGCCTAAGTGGTCTAGACGTTCCCACTTCTAAACCCTCAATTTCTATAATTAGACATATTATGCCCTAAACTAGGATAAGGTATCTAGTCCAACTTTTAGATGTCAAGTAAGCTATATTTATGCCTAAGATAAGAGCTTCAACTAGAAATAAGGTGCTCAAGTCAACTCTATCCAACATACGATTTCAAGACTACCACAATAGTCCAATAAGGTTGAATAGACAATTCATGCTTCAAATACTAAAACCACATCCCAAAAATAGAATTATATCAAAACATACTAAAACTATTTTAAACTAGAGAGGGAATGCAATAGGATTTAAAAAGGGTTATAAACATGCCAACTTACGGGTCCAAAACCCTCATCTAATCCTTAAACATCTGTAATGACCCTTCAAGTCATTGTCTTTGTTCTTTCTGAATTTTATTGATAGAGCTTCTCCATAGCTTCCAAAGTCATTAGTGACTTTACAGAATTGATAGATTGCTTACCTAAATTTTATTTGTTTTTAGAACTATTTTCTTATTTTGAAGTCTTCGTTGGTCCTAATTGACCACCAAGAAAAAACTCTAGTAAAACGACCTTAAATGTGAAATCTGACTTTGCCAATGCATTCAAAATATCAAAATCTATGAGGTTACATATTTTATTTGCTCAAAATAGATTCCAAATGTATTTTGAGGCATTAGCCAAAGACCAGAACCAAGTTCCAAGCTTTAGCCATGCCTGGCATAGCAAGAGATGCCGCAACCGCAGAGGTCTAGGTGTGAATGCGGTGCTATAACTGCAGCCAGGGGGAGGACGCAATTGTACTACCTTAGACCTAGATGGAACCTATTTAAGGGATGTCTTGCCCAATATTTAGGCCATTTTGTGCCTCTCTATTGAGCTTTAACCCTAATAGAGTGCAAAATCTTCAAAATGAGTCTTGTAGGTTATTAGGAGCTTAAATAACTTGTGTAATCCATTTTTTTCTACAAATCTAAGGTAAGATTCCTTCTAGTTTGGTGTTAATTACTTTATTTCTAGACCCAAAACCCCCTAAGTCTTTGAGGCTAAATTATAGCCACATATGTGATTAGTATACTTAAATTTCTTAAGGGTTATTATACACCCAAATTATAACTTTTTTATGAAAGTGTAAGTAGTTGCTGTCAAATATAGAACCCAACTAGGTTGGGTGTCAAATCCCACAGGTAATACTGTGTTCACTAAGTATTGTGACTGTTATTAGACTGTTGATCTAAGGTTCCTGAGTAAAAGGGGGCATTGATGTGTTAATAATGCTCTTTCGTTTTTGTATCACACAGCGGTCCAACTAATGAGAGTTAATGCAAGTGTAATTTCAATGAAAATGAGTTAACTAGAGTTATGCTCACCAAGATATTCAAACAGATAGGGTTGTGAACTTGTGCTTGAATTCTAACTTATACTTTCAATTACAAGAAGTATTTAAATCTAAGAATTACCCACTTATTTATCAACTTGATAGGTGTGTTACCCTTTTCTTCCTTCAAACTTAAAGGATCCATGTATCGCTCAATAGAAATCTCATGAGGGTTGATCCCATTAGGGCATCAACCCGTGACCCAAAGGGTAAACCTATGGATTCCATGTGAATCACCTCTTTTCCCAACATCCACTTTCTTATCAAACAAGAGGTGTTCATGGGCTCTCTTTACAAGTTTGCAACCAAGAGATGTCATTAAAATGAAGAGAGATTCATGCAATTTAGAAAGATAACAGAAATCAAATGGATTCACAACCCCAAATAGTTCTCTACATCAAGGCTCTAATAACCCTAGCTATAGAAGTTTAGCTACTCATCTCCAAATAAGATATCGATATATTTATGTTTATAAATAACTTTAAGAGAATACTTACAAAAGTTAGAATATTGTTATTCTCAATCTTCAATGAAAACAAATAGAGAATAATAACCAGATCTTAATTTTTAGCTTCCAATCTCAAAGAAAGTGTTACACAACTCTTAATAGAGAAGAAAGTATGAAAATAATGACAAAAGATACAGAATAAACCCTAATACTTCATATTTATATAATTCCAGAACTGGGCTTTTAAAATTCAAACTCGAATTTTCCGCTTCATAGTCGACGGGTCAAGCGATGGTTCATCGTAGGGCCAATGATCTATCGCCTAGACCGTTGCTAGACCTCTAATGATTCCATTTTCTATTTATGGTCAACGGGTAGGGAAATGATTCATCATAGGGCCAATGGTCTATCACTTGGACCATCGTATGACATCCAGTGTTTCCTCATTCTGTTTCTTGGCGACTGTTTAGGTTGGAGGTTCATTGCGGAGTCAACGGTCCATCACCTAGACCATCGTAGGCTATCCAGTGTCACTATCTTATATTTTTGGGAGATGGTTCAAGCTGATGGTTCTTCGTAAGGTCGACGGTCCGTGACCTGAGCCGTCGATGATTATTTTTCCTTTGTTTTGTCCAGTCTATCTAAGTTACCTTTAACACTCAGTTCTTATCCTAAGAACACTAAAGTACATTATTAAATGCAACAATAGTTACTTGAAAGCACATAATTATCCTAAGAAAAAGGCCTAAAATGTTCCGTCAAAAGCCAGAACATCAACACCCTCAACTTAAGGTAATTGGTTGTCCTCAAACAATTCAACACCAAGATACATATTTGAACAATGTATGATAGGAATTTCACATTAAAACCAACACGATCATACAATTATTCCACTACCTAGTTGATAATGCTATCTAAACACACATGGATCTATTACTGGAATTAACTACTAATCAGCATATTCACAACCACAGATACAACACCCCAAAGAGATAAGTAGAACAAATATAACTTAACATGCCCTCACATTCAAAGAAGTCCACCTCACATTACACAATTAAATAATGCATAAAACTAAGGTTCTCGCTCTCCAAAAAGAAGTTACAAACATAGTGTACACCCATAAGCTTGACCTTATCATCGAATGTTCTCTCATGATTAATTCACAAAGATCAAGTAGGACGTGCTAATGGTTGTAATGAGGTTTTAGGCTCAGTGAGGGTTATTTATTTGGATAAGTGACTTAAAGTACAATACTTTACCCTCTTTACACTTTTTGGTAGCCACTCACCAGAATTAAAGATCCTATCATTCATTTGTAGTCAATATTATCCATCCACACCCTTGTCATAACCCAGATTTTTTTTATTTTTTATTTGCTGAACAACAATATCAACCACCCTTAACTTATGCTGATGTAGAGAGTTGAGGTAAATAATATCTATTTAGATAGCTAACTAGACCAGGGTTGGATGCCACCTCTCTAAGCAATTTCAACTCAACCTCCTAGGCTGCAAACAATCCAACAGTAGCCACCCTTAACTTAGGCAATTTGCCTAAGTTAAAGGCACAATGTCCACACTTGGACTAGTGCTAATGCTAAGTGATAACACCTTCTAGACAGTGAATCAAACTTATTTGGATAGAAAAAAAATGCTAACACATATCAACAAGGTTGACAAAGGAAACACAATATTTTTAGTAGGTCATTCATTTGGATAAGTGGAATAACAAAACAAGGAGGCCTACTATACTATCTTATTGGGTCAAAACTCACAACAACATCTAATGAACCAGGCAAGTTCTAGTTGAACACATATGCCAGAACCACACAAATTCTCACCCACACAGGCACTGAGTTAATTTCTGTCCTACTAATTCTTGGGATCCAGATCACATAGATAAACTTTGCTTCACTACGCCAGTATCAGAGTCACACATGGTTGCACAACACTTTACCACTTTGTAAGAGGGAATAATTATACAAAAAATTGAAAAACAAAACTTTGCCATAATCACTTATCATCCATATATACAACAAGGTGCTAACATAAATGGTACTTTTATTTCATGAAATAACATTAATAACTGAATAGAACTTAAGAAAGAAAACATACAAACCTACAGTTAATAAAAATGCAAACAACTTATGGTACAAGTACACCACCCCCATAAATAAAAATATGCATTTTTCTCAAAGTATCAAATAAAAGTACAAAGGAGTGGGTATACTTGTATTGCCTCTCATTCATCTGAGGCATCTGTGAAGAATGAGGCTCCAGTGACCTCACCCAATGCAATGTTGACCCCCATGATGGTGGGAGTGCTCACAAGAATTGTTCTCAAAGTATCAAATAAAAGTACAAAGGAGTGGGTATACTTGTATTGCCTCTCATTCATCTGAGGCATCTGTGAAGTATGAGGCTCCAGTGCCCTCACCCAATGCAATGTTGACCCCTATGATGGTGGGAGTGCTCACAATCTCTTCCTATGGAATTGGAGGTATAACATCTTTGGCCAGATCTATGGGTTGCCTCCTAGCTGGGGTAGAACTGGTAGACACTCCAGCTGCTTCATCCTCTGCTCTTTTGCTTCTTCTCTCCCTATCTCTCCTTGATTTATTTTTTTTCTTCATATTATACTACTCTTGTTCCTCCAGTGTCATGGCTTCAAACCTCTTTTTTTTGGCAACTTTTCTTGCAGCTTTCTCAGCCTTTTTATTTGTTTCAATTGCTTTCTTACCTTTATACTTGATTGGTCTCCCTATTAAGTCAACAATACCTTCATCTTCATCACTTTCGATCTAGACTAGATCAAATATAAGCTGCCGTGGCTGCTGATTCATCTTGTCTACATCAGCTCGAATTTGTCTAACTTTCTCAATTAATTTTGCAAAATCCAGAATATACATGGTATCCAAATTCTTGTTGATTTTCTCCTCTATGTTGTCCATTCTTAGCTGTATGTTCCTGAAAGGCCTCATTACTTTCTCCATAATTCTTTCAATGAAGGGTTTGAAATCTACCCCCCATATAGCCAACTACTTTTCAAACCTCTTCTGTGCTCGAACTGTCTTTGCAAAGTTCTCTAGGTTCAGCCTATACTAAGAATATTGGGGTGGAACTAACGCAGAATCTATGGTCTCACCCATAGGCATCAAATCTGAACCTGCAGATATGGTCGGAGGCATGTACGTAGCAAGAGGTAGTGGCATACCTGAAGGGACTTCTGATGACTCAGGAATTTATGCTGATTAAGTTTGCTGAGCTGGGGGCCTGTTGACTCGTATGTCAAACTTCGAGTTATCCTTATTCTTTTTAATATCCTACTTGTGTATTGCCCGGATCTTATAATCTATTCCACTCATCAAAGGTACCTTCACATGCTTGCATAATTCTGTGATAAGGCATGGATTTCACCAATAACACACCCCTATTGTTGTCATTTTTGGTCCATGGGTTACTCAGACTTTACCCAGGATAATGTATGCTAGGTTTCAACTCAAATAATTACCACACAATACCAAAAATAAGAAGAGTATTGGTTCACTTGATTGTATTCACCTATCCTATTGATTATCATGTTGAACAAAGATAGAGAGTGAAAGAAAATTCATACCTTGTTAATGAAGTATTGGGTCACTACTTTGGCTTTGCACTTTAAGCATAGGATGCAATATAACACCTTAATCTTTTGAGGAACTTTTGTTACTAGTGATTGAAAGAACAAAAAGGAGAAAAAGTTTAAATAGATGAGGGGAAAAGGAAGGTGGGAAGTTATAAGAGAGAATAAAAAATCTCAGGTGCGTTTAATAGTTGGGGAGTTACTTAATCACTTCAAATTATCAATTTAAAACCATTTGGGTCGGATAAGAATAAAAACAAAAAAATAGCCATTTAAAGTAATCCAACCCGACCCAAACCACTGAAATAGTGTTAAATGCAACGGTTCGAGCGATGGTCCATTGCATGTGAGATGATCCATCGGGTAACCCATCACTCCTTTCCAGTGAACTCACTTGGTGACTAATTAGCGACGGTTGAAGTGACAATCCATCAAACATACGACAGTACATCCGTTAACCCATCGCTACTTTTCCAGATTCCTAGTTTCTGGACTTCATCGCGATGGTTCCCACAACGGTCCGTCAAGACTACGACAGTCTATCGAGTAATTCGTTGATTGCCTAAATTCTTTCAACCTCTATTTCCCTGAACTGTCATACCTGTATACTTACATAAACCCTTTGGCTTTCACAAAACAACAAAACAAACCACAAAATAACTTAAACTAACACTATACAACAACACTATGTGCGTTGCCTCCCACTAGCGCCTGATTTATCATCGCGGCCAATTACTCACACTTAATTGAGATAGATTGTGTCAATACTCCATATCGAGTCCATTAGACCGATATAAAGTTTGACTCATTGCCCATTAACTTTGAAGATGCTTCCATATTTATTTTCAAGTATGACTACTCCAGATGAGTAGACTTAACTAACTTTAAATGGGATTGATCACTTGGACTTAAGCTTACTTGGGAACAACTTGAGTCTGGAGATGAATAGAAGTGCCAAGTCACCTTTTTGGAAATCTCATTTTTTAATCTTCCAATCATGGTATTTCTTCATCTTTTCTTTATATAGATCTTCTCGTTCATAATCCCTGAGATGAAATTCATCTATCTCATTCAATTGTCCTAGTCTTAGCTCCGCTTCCTCTTTCCAATTCAAATTTACCTTTTTAGTTGCCATAGTGCTTTGTGCTTCTGTTCAATTGGTATGGTGACATGCCAATTGGTGTCTTGAAAGCCGTTCGATATCCCCATAAGGTATCATCCAGCTTTCTAGACCAAAAATTCTACTAGCATTTACTATTTTGGTAAGGATAGCTTTAATTTCTTGATTAGAGATCTCCACCTGCCCACTGGTCTGTGGGTGGTATGGAGTAGCTACCTTATGCTATTTGACTCCATATTTTGCCAAGGTGGCTTTGAATATCATGTTGCAAAAGTGTGATCCTCCATCGCTTATGATGGTATGTGGTACCCCAAAGAGAGAGAAGATATTTCTCTTTAAGAATGCAATAGCCTACTTTCCTTCATTATACCCCAGACCTATGGCCTCGACCCATTTTGACATGTAGTCAACAACAACTAATATGTACTTTATCCCAAATGAGCTCATGAAGGCCCCCATGAAATCAATGCCCCAAACATCAAATAATTATACCTTCATCATTTTAGAGATTGGCATCTCATGGTGCTTTGAGATGGACCTTTGCCTTTGGCATTGGTCACACCTCCTCACGAACTCGTAGGCATCTTTGAATAAAGAGGACTAATAGTAGCCACTCTGAAGCACTTTCCTTGTAGTCCGATCACCTGCATAGTAACCTCCAACTGGGGAATCATGGCTTGCTTCTAGTATACTCTACATATCTACTTCTGGGATGCACCTTATAATAATACCATCCGTACATTGCCGAAAAAGATATAGCTCATCCCAGAAGTAATGGGTCACATCATGGAGAAATTTTTTGCTTTGATAAAAGGAAAGGTTCTCTGGTATCACCTCGCTCACTACATAATTTGCGAAATCAGCATACCAAGGTATTTTCTCTATAACAGCAGCCAAGATTTCCTCATCTGGAAATGCATCATTGATCTCAAATTCATCTCTAACTGCTTGTTCACTTTCTATCCTAGATAGATAATCTGCAACTTAGTTTTCACACCCCTTTCTATCTTTGACTTCAAAGTAAAATTCTTGAAGTAGCAACACCCATCTGATCAACCTTGGTTTTGCATTATTTTTCACCATTAAATATCTCAAGGCTGCATGGTCAGTGTGGAACACCACCTTAGTTCCTAGCAAATAAGCCCGGAACTTCTCAAAAGCATAGACTACTACAAGAAGTTCCTATTCTATGATGGTGTAGTTCTTTTGAGATCCATTCAACGCTTTGCTAGCATAATAAATTAAGTAAAACAATTTGTCTTTCTTTTATCCCAGCACATCTCCAAGGGAAACACAACTTTCATCACACATGATCTCAAATGGTTTTGACTAATCTGGTGCAACGATAATAGAAGCATCAACCAGCTTCCCTTTCAAATGTCTTCAAGCAATCCTCATCAAAGGAGAATTTGACTTCCTTCTCCAAAAGTTTGAAAAGGAGGTTCGCAATCTTTGAGAAGTCCTTTATGAACCTCCTATAGAACCCAACATGACCAAGGAAACTTCTCACCCTCTTTATTGAAATAGGAGCTAGAAGCTTCTCTATAACCTCAAATTTAGCTCGATCAACTTCAATACCCTTTGCTGAAATTTTGTGTTTGAGAATAATGCCCTCCTTCACCATGAAGTGGCATTTCTCCCAATTAAGCACACGATGGAAATCCTCACACCGCTACAAGGCCCTGCTAAGATTCAGCAAGTAGAGCTCAAAAGAGTTACCGACAATTGAGAAATCATCCATAAACACCTCTAAGGTGTCTTCAACTATATCAGAGAATATCGATATTATGCACCGCTAAAAAGTAGCAGGTGCATTACACAACCCAAAAGGCATCATCTTGAAAGTAAATGTGCCATGTGGGCATATGAATATAGTCTTCTCTTGATCTTCAGGAGCAACAGAAATCTAGTTGTAACCAGAATACCCATCTAAGAAGTATTACCAACCTCCCCCCACTAACCGATCAATCATCTGATCCATGAAAGGCATGGGGAAGTGATCCTTCAGTGTCCACAAGTTGAGTTTTCTATAATCCATACACACCCTTCACCAAGTAAAAGGACTGAGTAAGATTAACTCATTCTTTTTATTAGCCACAACTGTTATGCCCCCTTTCTTGGGCATGTACTGAATAGGACTTACCAACTTACTATCTGAGATGGCATATACCACTCCTGCATCTAGCCACTTGATGTCTACAGTCATCCAACTAATAGCTCTCTTATATCTCTTAAGAATAGAAATAAGGGCTTCCACCTATTGGTCATCTAATTCAGCTATAATAATAATAGGGAGCATATTCCCGCTGCCCAGGAACACATACCTCAAATGACCAGGCAACTCTTTCAGCTGCAAAGTGGGTGGATCTTTAATAGATGTCTTGGCTGGTGGACTTGGATGATTTTTCAAGTCCAAATACAACTTATTGGGTGCATAAGATTAAGACCCCATGCCTGTTAGGGCACATACGGTCTCCTCATAATCTTTAATACCATCTTGATCAAAATTCATTAATACGATAGCTAAATTCCACAATAAATTTTTCCTCGATAGGTACTTCCTGCTCCTTCTCATAATACACATCCACAATAGAAAATATAGTCATATATTTATGCTGTTTTATCTACTTCATCATTTGACCTAAATAGTAGCTCATTTACTTTGAAATCAATAAGTACAGTCCCGGTTGTGAGGAAAGGTCTACCCAAGATTACGGGCACCTTCAAGTCCACCTCCTAATCAAGAAGGCTGAAATTAGCTAGATATATGAAACTGGCCACCTTAACTAATACATCATATAGAATCCCTATAGGTTGCTTCACAGATCTGTCTGCCATAACTAATCTCATGTTCGTAGGAGTAGGATTCCCTAAACCCACTTCTTATACACAACAAGTAGCATCAAGTTTATACTGGCTCCCAAATCACATAGAGCTTTTATGAAATCAAGAGGTCCAATAGTGCACGAGATAGTAAATGCTCTCGGTTATGCCTTCTTCTACACCAATGACCTTGTGGAAATAGCACCACAATGATAGAGATTGTCCACCGTCTTATAACTAACTCTCCGCTTATTTGTAATAAGGTCGTTCATGAACTTTGTGTACCTAGGCATTTGCTTCAATGCCACCACTAATGGCAAGTTGATTGTCAACAGCTTAAACATGACCATAAACTTACCAAACTTTGTGTCGTCAGCCTTTTTTCCAACCAATGGGGAAATGGAGGGGGTGGTTTTGGGATTATTGTAACCACCACTTTGGTCTCTTTTCCCTTACTCTTCTTTAACTCATCAACCTGCTGATGGTTGGATGGTGTATTATCAAAAACTTTATCCAGTTTCTCAGAATCCACTGGATAAATTTTTTCATGCTCAATATCCTCTGCAATCACAGCTTTGCCCATAGATAGGCTTGGTAAAACCTTACTACTCTGTGTGGTAATTGCCATGCAGGAGCCATCATTGTAAGGATTCTAAATTGAATCACTTAGAAAAGTTCCGCTCTTTCTTTGATTCAATGCTACTGAGAGTTGGCTCATCTACTGCTCTAACTGCTTGATAGAAGTAGAGTGTAAGTTTACCAACTGAATCATGGAAGACAAATCACTCTTCATAGTAGTCACCCAGAGTTGGTAGTCTCAACTCCCTTTAATAATTTCTCTATCATGTCCTCCATGGACATCTTTCTAGAGCTAGTTGTAGAATTATCTCTGCTTCCAGGAGGTACATGTAGTCCACTTCTATCATTTTTGCTCTTCCAGTTCCCTTTATCTCTATCCTTGTAACCACTTTTATCGTAATAGTTCCAACCTTGATTTCCTTGGCTACTACCTCAGAAACCCCCTAATTATTTAGATAGTTTGCCTATTCTTCTGAATTAAAATCAAATTTTCCCTAGGATGCAACAACTTTAACCTTCTTTATTTTTCTATACAATACATGCTTAGTCAATAAATTCATCTTTGTCTTTAAATATGCCATAGCCTGGTCACGTTTTTCCTCCTTCTCGCGTTGATCTGCAGTCATACTACCAGACACAGTAGGGCTTGCTACCACAGAATCCCTGGTATCCAAGCTCTACTCTATTTAGTTATCTGATCAAGCATCTCTGAGGCCTCTGGAAAAGTAAGGTCAACAAAGAAACCTCCTGCAACATTATTCATGATTGGCGTCATAATAGAATTTAAACCCCGATAAAGAGTCTCCATCAAATAAATATCCATCATGTTATGGTTTGGGTATTGCATCAGTTTCTTTTTAAAACTTTTTATGTCTCATGAATAGCTTTCATGGGAAGTTATCAGAAGTTACTGATTTCATCCCTCAACTGTACCCTTTTAGAGGGTAGAAAGAACCTTTCTAGGAAAGCCTTTTTCAACTGCCTCTAGTTTGTTGTAGATTCAAGAGTCAGTTTGTTTAACCATAGTGTTGCCTCTCCAGACAAAGACAATGAAAACAAACACAGGCGGACAACTTTCTGACCCACTCCTGGATTAATGCAAGTGTAATTTCAATGAAAATGAGTTAACTAAAGTTATTCTCACCAATATGTTCAAATAGTTAGGGTTGTGAACTTGTACTTGAATTCTAAATTAGATTTTTAATTGCAAGAATTATTTAAATCTAAGAATTACCCACTTGTTTCTCAACTTGATGGGTGTGTTACCCTTTTCTTCCTTCGAACTTAAATGATCTATGTATTTCTCAACAGAACTCTTAGGAGGGTTGATCTCATTAGGGCATCAACCCATTACCTAAAGGGTAAAACTTTGGATTCTATGTGAATCACCTCTTTTCCCAACATCCACTTTCTTATTAGACAAGAGGTATTCATGGGCTCACTTCACAAGTTTGTAACCAATAAATGTCATTAAAATGAAGAGAGATTTATGCAATTTAGATAGATAATAGAAATCAAATGGATTCACAAACCCAAATATTTCTCTACATCAAGGCTCCCATAACCCTAGTTATGGGAGTTTAGCTGCTCATCTCTAAATAAGATATCAGAGATATATTTCTGTTCATCAATAACTTCAAGAGAATTCTTTCAAAAGTTAGAATATTGTTCATCTCAATCTTCAATAAATACAAATAGAGAATAATAATCAGATCTTAATTTCTAGCTTCCAATCTCAAGAAAAAGTGTTACACAGCTCTCAATAGAGAATAAAGTATGAAACTAATGACAAAAGATATGGAATAAACCTTAATACTTTGTATTTATATGATTCCAGAACTAAGGTTTTAAAATTCAAACTCGAATTTTCCATTTCATGGTCGATGGGTCAAGTGATGGTTCATCACAGGGCTGACGATCCGTCGCCTAGAACATTGCTGGACCTCCAGTGATTCCATTTTCTATTTTGGGTTGATGGGTAGGGAGATGGTTCATTGCAGGGCTGACGGTCCATTGGATGACATTTAGTGTTTCCTCATTCTATTTCTTGGCAACGATTTAGGCCGATGGTTCATCGCAGAGTCAATGGTCCATCGCCTGGACTGTAGTAGGCTATCCAGTTTTACTGTCTTCTATTTTTGGGTGCCGGTTCTGGCCGATGGTTTGTCGCAAGGTCGACGGTCCATCGTCTGAGCCATTGATGATTATTTTTTATTTTTTTTGCCCAATTTATCCAAGTTACCCTTCACACTCAATTCTTATCCTGAAAACACTAAAGTACACTGTTAAATGCAATAATAGTTACCTGAAAACACACAATTATCCTAAGAAAAAGGCCTAAAATATACCATCAAAAGCCGGAACATCAGGTTATAACTCCCTAATGATAGTTGAAGAATGGGTTGGTCTTAGAAACTCATTTTTTGAAGGTTAAACCCACTTGGAGGTTTGGTATCATTATTGAACCTATGCCACAATGGTGGCATAATGGGTATTGTTATTCTTGTTATAATGCTTAGATTGTATTATTGATAGCTTGGCTGATGGAATAAGGAGCTTCAAGAAAAGGAAAGGCAAAGCTTATTAGTTTGTGAGTTGCTCAGACTCTAGGTAGGTTAGTCTTAATTGTAGTTAGATTGAGCTTGATTGTAGTATAATTGTTGATATCTTGTGATATTGGGTGGGTTTTGGATGATAAATGGTGGAATGGTGATATTTCGGATTAGTTAACTCTTATAGGTTATTGAACTTGCAAAGGGTGATGCTTGGCCCATATCCTTGAACGTTGGATAGTTCTACTAGTAGTCTCATGAACAGTAGGAGAACACTTTAGCTGCTCTAATAAATGAGAATGATGTTGCTCCCTAACCTTAAAGGTATGTTGACCTAGGTATTATTGAGTTATAAAATGACCTTGGTGTTGGGTTGACTTAGAAAGAATGCTAGAAGAACATTTCCCCTATGAGATTTGTAAGGATTGATAATCCCTTATGGTGTGATTTAGATAACTTAGCCTAATTATGGGTAAAAGTTAGTCTTATGATGATGAACTTTGGCATTATTGGGATTTAGGTGTGGGACGTGACCCACCTTAAGCTTGAATGATGAAATTCCATAATGACCTAGATATTTATCAAACGTTTAAATCATGTTATTGGGATTATAATGGTTAAAACTGGTTGTCAATTTTTGCATGTGGTCAATGGTTGGATAATATGTATACTTGATCGATTATCTTGTTGTCATGATATGGATATCCTTGAAAGGTCTTGTGAATTTAACTTATGGTTATGCTATCGCTTGACTTATCAATTAGTTCACCAAGTGAACCTCTTATTATGTTACCACTTTTGCTATGAACCAAGTCTAATAATTAATCTAATACTTATGTGAACAATTTCCCTTTTTGGGTTAGTATTGTAAAATGTAGGAACATAAGAGGTGACTAGCAAGCATGCACTTTATTTAAAATTGACTTGCTAATAAACATAATAACCTTGTAATAACGGTGATTGCATATATCATTTAGATATTTATGCTCATGTATCTACTTATATTATGTAGTGATGACTAATTGTAAAGTATGATGATATATGTTACCTCGCATCACTTATACTCTATTTTTTGGCTTGTATATATTAATTGATTTGACTACATATGTATGTGAATGTTGGTTGTCTTGGGAGATATGCTAATGATTTGATGAAGCCTGTAAATCTGGAGGATATGTTGATATTATGATGATTCCCGATTAATCTGGAAGAGGTAATGATATTTTGATGATATGGCTGATTTTGATGCCATTCTTGACACAGATTGGTAACATTCATATTATGCCTCCGTCCAACGTAGAGCCAGAGTCATTTAGTTTGTTAATAATCTTAAAATAGAAGGGTAGTGCCTCAACATTTATAGGTCGATTGTTTATTACCTTAAGGCTAGAAAAAATGATCTTTAAGGGTTGTATCTGTCATTCAGTTAGGGTTAAGGATTCTAAGTCCAAAAACTGAACCCTTTAGTTTTACTTATTAATAAGTATCCAAAATTATTTCCTGAAGATATTTATAGAGTCCCTCCCGAGCGGGAAAACCAACTTTGGAATAGATCATCTTCCAAATACCCAACCTATTCAATTCCTCTTTACAGAATCTAGAAGAGCTTAAGGTATTAAAGAGTCATTTCTTTAAACCAAGCATTTCTTCATGGAGTACTGCAGTTCTCTTAGTGCATAAAAAGACCGTACCCTCATAATATACATCAATTACTATCAGTTGAAGAAAGTCACAATCAAGAATAAGTATCCCATTCCTATGATTAATGACTTGTTTAAACAACTTAAGTGTTTTAGTTGCTTCTCAAAGATAGACATCAAATCCAGTTATCATCAACTCAGAGTCAGAGAATGTGAGATTCCAAACATAGCTTTTAGAACTCGGGTTCACTATGAATTTTTTGTTGTTTCTTTTGGACTAATGAATACTCCTGTAGGTTTTATAGACTTGATGAACAAGGTGTTCAAATAGTATTCGGATATGTTTATCAATATTTTCATAGATGACATCTATGTTTATTCTCAAAGTAAGGATAAACATGCAAACATTTGAAGATTATTATGTAGACTCTTAAAGATTGCAAATTATTCACAAGTTCAGCTAGTATGAATTCTTGTTGAAATCAAGAGAATTCCTTGGTCATATTATTTATAATGAGAAAATTTAGGTTGTCTTTAAAAGATCAAAGTTGTTAGGAATTGTCCCAGACCTATATCTCCACCAAATATTAGGATCTTCTTAGGTCTAATTATTACAACAGATAGTTCATTAAATGATTTTCATCTATGTCTAGATTAACTCAGAAAAATTCATATCGATTTGACGTTTGTGAGAAAATTTTCAATAGTTGAAGACTCAACTCACTGCTGCTCTAGTTTTGACTCTACCAGAGGGTCTAGATGGGTTCATTATATTTTAATGTTCTTCCATAGTAGATCTTAGGTGTGTGTTGATGCCACATGATAAGATCATAGTTTATGCTTCTAGACAACTCAAATTCATGAGAAGAATTACCTGGATCATGATCTTGAATTAGCAACTATGGCTTTTGGCTTAATGATTTGGAGGCAGTATCATTATGGAGTTCATATGGATGTGTAAAGATCATAAGAGCCTTCAGTATCTGTTCAGTTAGAAGGATCTGAATCTCAAACAAAAGAGATAGTTAGAATTTTTGAAAGGTTTTAACATACGTGTTTTCTACCATCATGGTAAATCCAATGTAGCGGTTGATGATCTTAGCAAATTTTTATGGTTAGTATTGCTCATGTGGAGGATGAAAAAAAGAGTCAGTTTATGATGTTCATAGACTTTCTAGATTGGTAGTTCATATGGTTAATTCAGCCGTAAGTAGTGTTATGGTTTAGAATTTTATTTAGTGGAAAAGGAAAGATGAAGCAGGATAATGATCCTATTTTAATTAAGTTGAACAAATCAGTCTAAAATCAAAATGTAGAAGTTCTTTCCAAGGAGAGATGGTGTGCTTTGTTATCATGATCACTAATGTGTTCCAGATATAGATGACTTGAGATAATAGATATTGATTAAGACTCACAGTTATTGGAATTCTATTCAACCAGGTGCCACCAAGATGTACCTTGACCTGCTAGAAGCCTACCCGTGGAATGGTATAAAGAGGGATGCCATGGAATTTATAGACAAGTGTCCAAATTACCAGTAGGTTATGGTTGCGCACCAGTGATTTGAGAGTATGACTTAAAATATCAGTATTCCTACTTGGAAGTGGGAAAAGATAAGCATAGACTGCATTATAGGGTTACTTCGTATGCACCAACAACATGATTTGATATGAGTTATTGTAGATTAGATGACTAAGTCAGCATATTTCCTACCAGTTAATACTATAGATTTAGCTGAGGATCATGCTATACTTTACATTTAAGAGTTGGAAAAGTTTCATGGAGTTCCCTTTACTATCATATCAGATAGGGGTACTCAATTTACTTTACAGTTTTGGAAGTCCTTTCAGAAGGGTCTAGGTATCTAGGTTCATCTCAGCATACGTTTCTACTCACAAATAGATGGATAAGCAGGGTGGACCCCTTAGACCTTAGAGGATATTTTTAGATCTTGTCTGATCAATTTAAAGGTAGTTGGGCTACTTAGTTATGTCTCATTATGTTTTCTTATGATAACAACTATCGCTCTAGTATTTAGATGGATTTATTTAAGGGGCTTTATGGTATGAGGTGTATATCTTCTTTTTGTTGGTTTGAGGTTGGTGTAGCAAATTTAATAGGGCATGATTCAATTCATGAGGCTATGGATAAAGTTCAACTAATTAGAGAAGGGCTGAAAACAACTTATAGTCATTAAAAATCATATGCAGATGTGAGGAGAAGAGAGCTTGAGTTCACAGTTGGTGATTGAGTTGAAAATCTCTCCCAAGAAGGGGGTGATTACATTTGGAAAGAAGGGGAAATTTAGTACCTGATATGTTGATCCTTACAGGATTTTGAGGTGCATGAAAATATGGCCAATGTGTTGGATTTGTCTGAAAACTTAGTCTCAGTGCACTCATTTATCCATGTAAGGGAAGTGCATTAGTGTTCAACCTATAGTTGTACCATTAAAGAGTGTGGGCATGAAAGATAGTATTTATTATAAAGAGGTTCCAATCAAGATTACTGAAAGACATGTTCCTTAGTTGAGGGATAAGGTAGCCGATTCAATGAAAGTTCTTTGAGAAATTTGCTAGTTAAGGGTGCTACTTGGAAAGCAGAAGTAGATATGATGACCAAGTACCCTCTTCTCTTTCCTTCTAGTTCAATTCTATATCAGGGCAATAGTTCCTCTTTAGAACTCTTATAAGTCTCATGTTCTATATGTTGTTTGGATGCTCTTAGTATGCTATCTTAGCTCAATTGTATTTTATTCAAAACTCAGTTATTATGTTAGTGTTCAACTATTAGAAATTCAGTATAGGGATTATAGCTTTTCCCCAACCCTTTTCATCCTAGTTAGTCTTCATTACAGGAAAAATATACTCAAGGGGAGATATTGTAACACCTTAAAAGTACCTAAGAACAAATCTCAAAGTTAGCACAGATAGCCAGTTGGAAACCTACAAAATTGCCTCAAGACGACTTATTATACAAGGTATACAATGAGGCCATGAGTCGTGGGGTGACTTATGGTGATAAATCCATCCCAACCTTATCCAGTGGTAATGACCCATACCACAAGTCATGGTTAGTTCCATCGACTCATTGGGTCACCTATTCTGAGTGACAAACCAAAAGTTCTAAAAGATGTTATTTTCTCCAAGTGACCATGAGTCATTGAAACCTGATCTAAATCATCAGGTGACTCTTCCAAATACCATTAAACCATTACCATATAATCCAATTGACCAAAACCACCATTAATCCATATAAAAGCACATTTAAAGCATAGTAAACCATAACCAAACCATTTAAACCAAAATACCCAATTATTAGTGGAAAACCATAACCCATGTAATATTGAAAGCATGAAAACAACTATAAAATCTATGCCTTTTTATAAATAAGAAGTAGGGAAGAGACACATGCCTTAAACTGAGAAAGATGATGGAAAATCACCAAAGCAAGTCCCAAAACAATCCCCAAGTTGAAACCCTAGCTCTCTTTCCCTAAAAGCTCCTGAGAGAATTGTTGAATGTTTCGGAATAGTTTTCTATGTGTTGATGAATAGAATAATAAGGTAAATAACCTCCTAGGTGTATTAGAAGTTGTGGGTCATAATTAGGGTAAGTAGAGAAATGTCCAGAATATCCCCACTTAAGTCCCTTAAAAACCCATCACAGGGATACGACTGGCCCTCTTACGAGTCGTACCATTCCTTAAGATTGGTTCCAACCAATTGTACCAAGACCTTAATTATAGATCAAACACTGTCCAGTAGATGACTCATCCAACTAAGTCATAACTTTAGCATACGATCTGTACCTATGATCCATATCCCTGGCAAAACGAATTACCAAGATGATCTAATACTGCCCACCATACGAGTCCCTGATACAACTCTTATCAAAGTCTTAAGAATCATACCCTTAAGTCGTGACAACTCTAGTGATCAAAACCATCCAACCAACTAACACTTTTTAACTTACGATAGGACCATACCACTCATACCCCCAGCATACAGCTCGTATCCATGAGTCATATTGGGTCCGGAGAACGATTTTCAAGGAAACATTTCTAAGGCCAAAATCCAAGATGCAACATGATTTTCCTAGTATTCCTCCCGATAGGGAAATAGGCTTTGGGATTGACCTTCTGCTAGATACCCATCCTATCTCTATCTTTCTTTATAGAATGGCTCTGATCGAGTTGAAGGAACTTAAAGAGTAATTGAATGATCTTCTTGAGAAGGGTTTTATTTTCTCTAGTGTTTCGCCATGGTGTTCTACTGTGCTTTTAGTAAGAAAGAAGGATGGTTCCCTTCAAATATGTATAGACTATCGACAGTTGAATAAGGTAACTGTGAAGAATAAGTATCCTCTTTAAAGGATTGATGACCTATTTGACCAGCTTCTGGGTGCTAAGTACTTTTCAAAGATTGATCTTTGGTCGGGTTATCATCAGTAATAGATTAGGGAGGTAATATCCCTAAGACTTCTTTCCATACTCGGTTTGGTCACTATGAGTTCTTAGTCATGTATTTTGGGTTGACTAATGCTCCAGAAACGTTCATGAATCGCTTGGATTAGGTATTTAGTAAGTTCTTGAATTTGTTTGTTGTAATGTTTAAGACACGACCCAAAACCAGGCCTTATCGTATGGGCATCTCGAGCCCAATCAAGGATCGAAGATTGCCCCATTAACCAAATCTAACCATCACATTAATCGACAAGGGTTGGATGAACTCCAAACATATAACAAGATAGCAGAAACAAGACCAAAGTCTTACCCTTAAGTCATGACCACTCCCCTGATCAAAACTATCCCACCAACTAACACTGGTCAGCTTATGAAAGGACCATACCACTCGTACCCCCAGCATACGACTCGTATCCATGAGTCGTATTGGATCTGGAGAATGGTTTTCAAGGAAAAATTTCTAAGGCCAAAACCCAGGATTTATCATTCTCCCCTACTAGGAACATTCATCTCCAAATAACCAACAAGGTAGGGGTAACCACACATAGAGTCATTTGCATTATCAAACATCCCTTTAATAAAGTTTGAAAACAAAAAGGCAATAATATTAATCTTTACTTTAATAAACTAAAAAAATAAAGATGTGTTCAATAACACATACCTTCCTCATGAATACCAGAAGCAGAAAACAAATGCGGATACTTGGACTTCATGTACTCTTCCGTTTCCCATGTAGCTTCTTCCACCTTATAGTTCTGCCATAGAACCTTAACCAAAGCCACATCCTTGGTCTGCAACCAATGAACTTGCCTATCCAATATCTCAACTGGGACCTCTTCATAAGACAGAGAAGCCGAGATATCCAACACTTCCAAAGGAACAACCAAAGAAGGATCACCAACGTACTTCCTCAACATGAAAACATAAAAGACTAGATGAACCAAACCCAAGTTTGCAGGCAACTAAAACTCATAAGCAACATTTCCAACTCTCTGCAAAATACCATAAGGACTAATAAACCAAGGACTGAGCTTCCCCTTCTTGCCAAGCCGCACAACTCCCTTCACGGGAACACCTTTAGGTACACCCTGTCCCCAACCTCAAACTCCAAGTTTTTACGCCTAATATTCGCATAGGATTTTAGCGACTCTGAGCAGTCTTAAGACTATTCCAAATCACCTTCCCCTACTCTATAGCTTGATAGACCAAATCAGGACCAAACATATCTGCCTTACCAAGCTCAAACCATCCAATGGAGATCTACACCTCCTACCATACAACGCCTCGAGAGGAGCCATATCAATACTAGAATAATAGCTATTGTTGTAAGTAAACTCCACCACAGGTAGATGCTTAACACAACTGCCACCATAATCAATCACACATTCCTGTAGCATATCCTCCATTGTCTGAATATTTCTCTCCACTTTTCCATCTGATTGCGGATGGAAAGAAGTACTCAGACTAACCTTATTCCCTAAACACTTCTTAAAAGACTGCCCGAAATAAAAGGTAAACTTTGTACCACGATTAGAAATAATCAAAACAGGCACCCCATGCAGCTTCACAATCTTTTGAAGATACAACTTTGCTCTACCGAAAAGGTACTCTTTACCGGTAAAAAGTGAGAAGACTTGGTCATCCTATCCATGATGACCCAAATAGAATCAAAATAATTCTGAGATAGAGGAAGATCGGTAATGAAATCCATATTGATCATCTCCCATTTCCATTTAGGCAACTCTATTTGTTGATGCAACCCACCGGGCCTCATGTGCTCAACCTTAACCTATTAACACACCATGCACTTGACCACAAAGTCAACCAAATCTCTTTTCATACCATTCTACCAGTAGATTTCCTTGAGATCATGATACATCTTTGTCAAACTAGGACGGATAACATAGCACGACTTATGCACCTCAGCCAAAATCTTTTGTCGTAACCCGTTGACATTCAGAACAAACATCCTCCCTTGGTACCACAAAGTACCATCACCACAAATCTCGAACACCACCATATTTTTCCTACCAACATCACTTTTGATTTTCATAAAGTCCAGATCCAACACTTGCTGCTCCTTAATCTATGTACCAAGAGACAATCGAACCACTTCTTGCACCATCACACCACCATCTTTAGAATCCAAAAGATGAACTCCAAGATTGGCCAAGCGGTGAATATCCTTCACCAATTTCCGCTTTTCTTTCATTACATGAGCCAAACTTCCCATATACAACCTACTAGGAGCATCAACAACCACTTTAGCCTTACCTGGGTGGTAGTGAAGACCCATATCATAGTCCTTGAGAAGCTCAAGCCACCTCCTTTTCCTGAGATTAAGCTCCTTCTACGTTAATATGTACTGAAGACTCTTATGGTCAGAAAAGATATCCACATGAACACCATACAGATAAGGCTGCCATATTTTCAAAGCAAACATAACCACCAACAACTCCAAATCATGAGTAGGATAATTCCTCTTATGAACCTTCAATTGCCCAAAAGCACAGACAATCACCTTCCTATGCTACATCAAAACACAACCAATCCCTGCTCAAGATACATCACAATAAACCACAAGCCCATCATTTCCTTTTGGAAAAGTCAAAATCAAAACCGACGTCAACCTAACATTTAATTTCTCAAAACTCCCCTCATAAGCATTCAACAAAGAAAACGTAGCCTTCTTCTGAGATAACTTAGTCAAAGGAGTAGCTATCGATGAGAAGCTTTACATAAACCGCCTATAATACCTAGCTAAACACAAGATACTCCGAACATAGGATGGAGTAGTGGGCCTAGGCCACCCCTTCACCACAGTAACCTTTTGAGGATCAACTATTATCCCCTCACTAGAAATAATGTGACCTAAGAAAGTCATAGCTTTAACCAAAAATCATACTTAGAGAACTTGGTAAACAACCATTTTTCTTTTAAGGTCTGCAACACCATACAGAGGTAATTATCATGATCTACCTCACTTCTTGAATACGCCAGAATGTCATCAATAACTACAATGACAAAGAGATTTAAATACTGCCTAAACACCCTATTCATCAAATCCATAAATGTCGCCAGAGCATTTATCAATCCAAATGACATCACCAAGAATTCAAAATGCCCATATCAAGTATGAAATAGCCTTCTTAGGGATATCTACCTCCCTAATCTTAAGCTGATGGTACCCAGACCAAAGATCTATATTGGAAAAAAACTTGGCACCCTGCAAATAATAAAACAGATCATCTATCCTTAGGAGAGGATACTTGTTCTTAACCGTTGCCTTGTTCAATTGCCTATAGTAAATGTACATCTTAAGGGAACCATCCTTCTTACACACGAACAACACCGGTGCACCCCACAGAGAAACACTAGGATGAAAAAACCCCTTATCCAGAAGATCCTTAATTTGCTTCTTGAGTTCCCTTTACTCAGCCGAAGCCATTCTATATGGAGGAATAGATATTGGACGAGTGTCTGAAAGCAAATTAATACCAAACTCTATTTCTCCAAAGGAACACTAGGAAGATCATTCAAAAAGACCTTTGTAAACTCATTAACTACCAGAATTGACTGAAAAGAAGGACTTTTCAAGTTGGAATCTTTAACTCGAACCAAGTGATAAAGACACCCCTTAGAGATTAAACTTTGAGCTCTAACATAATAAATAAATATTCCTTTAGGATCTAAAGAATAACCCTCCCATTCTATTTCTGGCTCATCGAGGAACCTAAAGATGACCTTATGAGTCTGACAGCCTAAAGATGCTTAATAAGAATGCAACCAATCCATACCCAAAATTGTATCAAAATCCACCATTCCCAACTCAAATAGTCTACCATGGTTTTCCTATCACCAACAGATACCACACCCCCCTATAGACCCGTTCAACAATGATCGAGTCTCCTACCAAGGTAGAAACAAAAAAGATCTAAAATAATTTCCAGATCAAAACCAAAAGACACAGCTATGTAAGAAGTCACATAAGAAAGAGTGGAGCTCGAATCAAGCAAACTATATACATCACAGGAGAAGAGTTGTAACGTACTAATAATAACATAAGGTGATACCTCAGATTCCTATCAGGACGCCAAAGCTACAACCTATTCCGACCAATAGTAGAACCAGGAGAAGTAATAGAAGAAGATGCCACACCACTATGTGTAAGAGAAGAAGATGAATCCACCAGAATCTTATTTGCCCTTATAGCAACCTTATTAGCCGAACAATTCTTGAACTGATGGCCTACCTGACTGTACTTAAAGCACTTATCTCTAGGATGACCATAGAATTAACAAAAAGGGCATGAAGAAATAGATTGACCTACGCTCACCTGAGATTGGGCAACCTAAGCTCGAGAATTATCACCATCTTAGCGACGCCTGTTGCCTGACTGCTGTGGGTAAGGAGCACTGGCAGCAGAGTAGGAACCAGAACTCCCCCATTTATTTTTGTTCCACTTATCACCATCTCTACCACCCTGATACTAGGCACCTCCCTGATAAAAAAATCTACCATACTTTTTCTGCCTATCCCTAAATTCCACCTGCTTTTACTTTTCATCCTTTACTTGTTGTATATGAATAGTCAACCTAGAGATGTCCATATCCCTAAGAGCAAAGCAGTCTTGCTCTACAAAATAAGATCTCTATTCAGCCCAAAAGCAAACTTTCATATTCTCAACCTCATATCAACCACCAAATCAGGAGCATACCATGACAATTGATGAAACTTCAAGGCATATTCCCTTACAGACATCCTCCCTTGCTTGAGGTTCACAAACTTCTCCATCTTAGCTTTCCTTAACTTTTGAGGAAAGAAACGATCCATGAAGGCATTAGAAAAAGCCTCCCACAACCCTTCCTCTTCCATATCACCGTTATCTCTGTCCCACTCCTTATACCACTGATAAGCAACATATTTGAGTTGATAAGCTGTAAAGCTAACTCCCTCCATATCAAAATCTTGCATAACCTAAAATATTTTCTCCAGTTCATCCAAGAAGCCCTGTGGGTCTTCCCCTACCATCACTCCTATAAAAGTAGGAGGACCGATCTTTATAAACTGACCAACCCTTGTGGCCTCAGTAGACAAAGCACTAGCCGCACCCCGCTCAGCCTAAGCAGCAACCATATGAGCAATAACATGGATAGACTAACAAAATTCTACGTTCATCACATTACCCTGAGGGACCTGAGGAGTAGGAGGAGGAATAGGAGAAACTCCAGCGTAATTAGGAATAGGACCATAAGATCAAAGATGTACCGCAGATATAGGAGGTACCCCTTCAACATTATACCTAGATGAGCCAGAAGGATTACTTTGCACTCCAGATCTAGGAGGCAAGATTTGAAAGACAAATAATCAAAGATTAGAGGGGATTCCAAGACTGAGAATTTTAAGAAAGTAAAACATTGCTAAATGTCTTGCAGCCTCTCTGTTATGTGTATGGTGCGCTACATACCCCTAAATGAGACTCTACTCAACATGTGGACTTCCCAGTTGACCATGAACCTAAGGATCTGATACCAACTTGTCATAACCCGAACCAGGGCCTAAATATAATGGGCATCCCCAGTCCAACCAGAATCGGGGATTGCCCCTTAACCCAACCCAATCTCCTTATACAGCCTCATATGGATTAAATTTCAAACATATAACAAGATAGAATTATTGTTCACATCAAGACTCTAGGATAGGATCATGACCGTTATCGACCCAACCGAATCTAACCATACCAAACCCAACCATCCATACCATACCAAACCAATGAGAATATCAAACATAACATTATAATCAATCCTAAAATATAATATGATGGAACGACTAATAATATCATCTAATGATGTCAACCCCCAACACCAATGCTAATGCTAATGCTAAGTTCGACACCAATACCAATCCCGCCCATACCAACCCCCAAAAGTACCACAAAACTGATAACTAAAAGAATACAATTATCCGATTAAGACATGCCTCCAACCATGGCCAAAACTAATATCTAAAATGAAAATAAAATGTCTAAGAGTATCTATATAATGAAATAGAGCCGTTAAAAAAGATAGAAGCTCACTACTTCAATCCAAATGCTATCCCTAAGTCAATCACTATGTAAGAGGAGTTGAATGACTGGTTCCTGCATAGCATGGGTATACATCCGCCAGTAGATGAGTTAGCGAATAACCGCTAGCATGTATCTCAGGAAGGATAAAGTAATGCCATTTAAACAACCAAGTAAAACCATACATTATAATACAACCATATGTATATATATGTGCTGGGAAAGGGAATCCGTGTTTAACATTAATCTAAAACCTTTACTTGGGTTGTGTAACCTTATCATTTACCATACCCATGGGCCGTATGAGTTACGATCCCCTTACCGAAAGAGTCCCAGTTCGTGTAGCTACACGACCAGGAGATATCCCATGGGATTACTAGTACATCCCTCTAATATAAAATATGACACTCATACATGGCCATCAAGGACCCTTCATATCGACAAATATAAGTTTCTAGTTTCGGTTCCATTGGAGACTCCACTATCCATGAATCAGTTACACATCCCTCCATTAATGCCCAAATTAAAACCATATCCAAACAAATCTAATTTCCATTTATTAACCAAGGTAATTTATTATTGGTATCATTATACCAACCATACTTATAAGATTTATCCATAGCCAAATTATTTAGGTTAAGGGAACTCTCAAGTGCCCTATTCGTTTACCATATTAACCTCTTGGGAGACTTCCATGTACTCTCCAAGCAAAACCAATAAGCCTTTAACCTTTGTAAACCATTTATAGTTTCATTCATAAGATGAAAACAAGCAAGATTCCATTTAAATAAGTCAATGCAATAAACATATCTTTATAAGCATTTTATCATACACTTTGGGGGTATAATATAACCAAAACCAATTCCAAAGATGATTAAAACATTAACATACAATACAATTTACCAAAACCATCATTAATGTATATAAAAACAAAGTTAACCATAGGAAACCATAACCAAACCATTTACACCAAAACCCTCAATTATTAGTGGAGAACCATAACCTATGCAATATTGAAACCCTTATAACAACCATAAAATCCATGACTTTTTAGAAATAAGAAGTAGGGAAGAGACACATGACCTAAATCGAGAAAAATAATGGAAGAAAATCACCAATGCAAGTCCCAAAGCAATCCCCAAGCTAAAAACCTAGCTCTCTTGCCCCAACAGCTTTTGAGGGAATTGTTGAATGCTTAGGAATAGGTTTCAATGTGTTAATGAATAGAATAAAACGGTAAATAACCTCATAATTGTATTAGAACTCGTGGGTCATAATTAGGGTAAGTAGGGAAATATCCAGAAACCCCACTTAAGTCCCTTAAAATGCCATCACAAGGATACGAATGACCCTCTTACAAATTGTACCCTTTCTTATGATTGGTTCCCACCACTTGTACCCAGGCCTTGACCTTAGATAAGACACTGTCCAGTATATGACTCATCCATCCAAGTCGTAACCTCAGCATACGATCTGAATCCCTGGAAGAATGAATTACCAATAGGATCAAACACTGCCCACCATATGAGATCCTAATACAACTCTTATCAACACCTTACGACTCATACCCTTAAGTCATAACCACTCTAGTGATCAAAACCATCCCACCAACTAACACTTGTTAGCTTATGACAGGACCATACCACTCATACCCTCAGTATATAGCTCGTATCCATAAGTCATATTAGGTCCAGAGAATGGTTTTCAAGGAAAAATTTCTAAGGCCAAAATCCAAGATGTAACATGGTCTTCTTGGTATTCCTCCTGATAGAGAAGTAGTCTTCGGGATTGACCTTCTTCTAGATGCCTGTCCTATCTCCATCTTTCTTTATAAAATGGCTCCGACCGAGTTAAAGGAACTTAAACAGTAATTGAATGATCTTCATAATAAGGGTTTTATTTACTCGGCTGTTTCTCCATGGTGTTATACTATGCTTTTAGTAAGTAAGAAGGATGGTTCCCTTCAAATATGTATAGACTATCGACAGTTGAATAAGGTGACTGTGAAGAATGAGTATCCTCTTTAAAGGTTTGATGACCTATTTGACCAGCTTCTGGGTGCTAAGTACTCTTTGATGATTGATCTTTGGTTGGGTTATTATCAGTTATAAATTAGGGAGGTAATATCCCTAAGACTGCTTTCCATACTCGGTATGATCACTATGAGTTCTTAGTCATGTCTCTGTGTTGGCTAATGCTCCAGTAATGTTCATAAATCTTTTGGACCGGGTGTTTAGAAAGTTCTTGAATTTTTTGTTATAGTATTTACGACATGACCCAAAACTAGGCCTTATCGTATGGGGCATCTCGAGCCCAATCAGAATATCCCCCTATTAACCTAACCTAACCATCACATCATTCCACAAGGGTCGGATAAACACCTAACATATAACAAGAAGGTAGAAACAAGACCAAAGTCGTAACTTAAGAATGTCTAATCATTCCATTAATGTCAATATACTAAATAATAGACCTAAGTCCAACGTCATCCACAAAGCCTCTACAAGTTCAAAGAAAATAATATATCGGAAATGCCTCAGACATTAGCCATAAATTAAGTCTAAAAAAAGTCTATGACATAAGATATAAAGACCATGAAATGTATGCCTTTAAAAGCATCGAAGGTGACCACTTCAAAGTCAACACGTGAACCATTCGAACACCTACTCACTGCACAGTAAGAGAAAAAAAAGCTCTGGCCCCTGTGTTGCATAGGGACACAACGTTCGGAGATGGTGAGTGGTTGGAGTGATAGAATGTAACTCAAGGGTAAAGATAAAATAGAGCCATTGTTCAAAACCAAGTCGAACCATCATAAGCAACCACATCCATAAACATAGGGATATATATATAAATATGTAGTTACATCAAGCGTCGGGAAAGGGAACAAGGCCTTAACATACATTTCGAAGCACCCAATCATGAACCATGAAGTGGAAGACTCTAACCTCCTACTCTCGTAGGTTAGGGAGTTTGAACTTCCCAGTTATATTTTGAAGAAGGACTCTAACCTTAGGTCATTTCATTAAGTAAGTGGACTCTAACCACAAGTTACCTTATTAAGCAAGTGGACTCTAACCACAAGTCGTTTTATTAGACAAGTGGAATCTAACCACAATCCTTCTTTTAAGTGAGTAGGATCTAATCACAAGCCATCATATCCATTACAAGTCGACATTGGGACTCTAATCCTTTGTCCATGCATTCATATCAACTCAATTCAAAATTCAAGGACTCTAACCCATATAGCCAATTCAAGACATCAAGGATACAATTCAACACAATACATGACCAAAAGGTCTTTATGAACCATTAATCAATCAATCATTTTAATAGGCCAATGCCTCAGTTTCAACCACCATTCAAGTAAAGTTGTTGTCATCATGACCTTTACCAAACCATTCATTCTTCATTAGCATTCCTACACCAAGTTTTAGTTTAAATACAATTCAATTTCATGTATAGGGACTCAATCAAACCACAAAGGTTACCAATTAACTCATTAAATGACCAACAAGTCCTTTATAAAGTCATTTACTTATCATTGTTACTCATTAAGTCATTGCCTTAGTTTAAAACACTATTAACATGTAACCAGTTCTTTCTCTTAGACATTTCCATAAACACCTTGATGGCATACCTTTATCATGACCAAAACCCAAGGGAAAACCATCAAGACTAGGGTTACTCATGACCCATTTGTTAAACCACAATCAACAAGCACCCACATATGCAAACCATCACGAAAAACATGTATAAACACAAGTTTAAACAAGAGTTCACAGTACTCATCACTACGCATCAAAACCCTTAACATTTGTTTCAAAAATCACCATTCAAGAATCATAATCAATGTTTATGAGACATAGCAGTGAGAAAAGAGTCACATGCCTCATAAAAGATGATTTATGAAAAGAACTTGCCCCCTTTTGCCTTTGGAAGAGCACCTCTTAAAACCCTAGCCCCCAATCTTGTTGAAGAAGTTTAGAGAGTGTTTTGGAACATTTTGATCTTCTCCAATTGAAGAATGAAGGGCCAAACAATGTTCTAAGTTGTGGGTCATAAGGGTTTATGGGTGGGAGATGTCTAAAATGTCCTCATCGTAAAAACGGAAAATTGAACCCACGAGGGTATGACTTCCACACCTAAACCGTACCCTAGGGTATGAGTGATACCCTAACTCATAACCTAGACCTCACCATGGACCCCTAAACTATCCAATATTTGGCTACTAATGCATAACTCATACCCTAAGGTATGATAAGTACCCTACAACTCGTACCCTACATAGAATACACAAGGTATAGCTCAAGACATCATAAAACATGAAAACTGAAGACAAGTACCCTATCATATGACTTGAGTGAGGCCAAACCGTATCTTGGACATAATGTAACCCACACTACACTGCCTAACATATGAGAGAGCGTATGCTCAAATCGTAACTTGTCTAGAAACTTAACTAAGGGAATTTTTTTCTAAGGGTTCAAAGCCAGGGTGTTTCAATTCTCCCTTACTTGGATCATTCATTCTTGAATGACGAGTAAGGAAAGCACAAGCATGAGTTAACACATCATGGAACATCAATATAACCTTAATCCAAGTTAGAAAACAAATACATACAACAAGGATAAGACAGATGCCATGATCATCATCAATCGAACATTCATTCAATTGTCTTTGGGACTCAAACCCATTGTGTATCAAATCACTTGCTCAATTCAAAGTTTAGAGACTTGAACCCATTGCCTATCAAAGGCATTAATCAATTTAAGAAGATTAACATATACCTCAAGCATGCATTTCTGTAACTAAAAACAAATGCGGATACTTGGACTTTATGTCCTCTACCGCCTCCCAAGTAGCTTCCTCAGACTTTTGGTTTCTCCATAGAACCTTTATCGAAGCCACATCTTTCATTTGCAACTGACAAAATTTACAATCTAAGATCTTCACCATGACCTCCTCATAGGACAAAGAGTCCAAAATACCAACATCCTCCTAAAGAACAGCCAATAAAGGATCACCCATATATTTCCGCAACATAGACATATGGAATACCAGATGGATAAAGCTCAAACTAGAGGGAAACTCCAACTCATAGGGAACATTACCAACCCTCTTCAAAATCAACTATGGACCAACATACTGGGGATTAATTTTCCCCTTCTTACCAAACTGCATCACTTCCTTCAAGGGAGATACCTTCAAGAATACCCAATTGCCAACATTAAACTCTAAATCCCTATGCCTCACATCTACATAGGAATTTTGCCAACTTTGAGAGGATTTCAATCTACCATGAATCACCTTCACCTTCTCCATGTCTTGGTGAACTAAATCAGGGCAAAGAAACTTACCGTCAGTAACTCCATACCACCTAATAAGAGAATGACACCTCCTACCATACAATGCCACAAAAGGAGCCATACAAATGCTAGAGTGGTAAATATTATTATAGGAAAATTTAATCGAAGGTAAATGGTCAAACCAACTACCACCATAATTAATCAGACAAGCACACAACATATCCTCCAATGCTTGAATGGTCCTCATTGCTTATCCATCTATTTGCAGGTGGAAAGTGGTACTAAGGTATACCGTATTTCCCAAACCTTTCTAGAATGACTTCCAAAAGTAAGAAGAGAATGAAGTACCAAGATCCAAGATGATAGAAACTAGAGAACCATGCAACTTTATAATTCTGCAAGATATAACTTAGCATAATCATCCACTGTATAACTATTCCTTACTGGTTAAAAGTGAGAGGACTTCGTCATTTTATCCACAATGACCCAACTAGAATCACATTGATTCCGAGATTGGGAAAGACCAATGATGAAATCCATATTAATTAATTCCTACTTCCATTCGGGCAACTCTATCTCTTGATATAAACCATTAGGTCTCAAGTGCTCAACCTTTACTTGTTGACACACCATACACTTAGGTACAAAGCTAGCCACATCTCATTTCATATAATTCCACCAATAAAACTCCTTAAGATCATGATACATCTCCATAGAATTAGGATGAATAGCATATCGAGATCCATGATCCTCAACCATAATCCTTTCCCTCAATCTATCGATATTGGGAATGCTTAGCCTACCTTAGTACCTCAAGATACCATCACCACCAATTGCAAAATCGATAACTTTTTGTTGATCCACATTACTCTTAACCTCTATCAAACTGGGATCTAATATTTGTTTTTTCTTTATCTCAATAATAAGAGATGACTACGATACCTGATGCACAAACACGCCACCCTCCTCATAGTCCATGAGATGAACTCCAAGATTAGCCAAATAGTGAATGTCCTTCATCTACTTCCACTTATCTTCATCCATATGAGCTAGACTCCCCATGGATAACTTGCTATGCGTATCAACGACTACATTAGCTTTACCTGGATGGTAATGAAGACTCATGTCATAGTATTTCAACAATTCAAGCCATCTCTTTTGTCTGATATTCAACTCCTTCTAAGTAAACACATACTGAAGGCTCTTACAATAAAAAAATATGTCAACATGAACCCTATAAAGATAGCGACACGAAATCTTCAATCCAAATACCACAACCAACAACTCTAAATCATGAGTAGGGTAGTTTTTCTCATTAACTTTTAATTGCCTAGAAGCATAGGTCACCACCCTACTATGCTGCATCAACACACAACCAAGCCCAATACGAGAAGCATTACAATACACTACAAAACTATCAGTACCCTCAACCAAGGTCAAAATTAGAGCCAAAGTCAATTTATCTTTGAACTTCTCACAATTACCCTCACACGCATTCAACCACGAGATTTTTACCTTTTTATGGGTCAACTTATTCAATGGGGAAACTATGGTCAAAAAAATCCCACAAATCACCTATAGTAACTGGATAGACCCAAGAAGCTTCGAATATCGATTGGAGTCATAGGTCTAGGCCACTTCTTAATTTCCACAACCTTTTGTGGATCCACCATGATCCCTTCACTAGAGATAGTCACAACCTTCAACTAAAACTCATACATAGAGAACTTTGCATACAAATATGATCTTTTAAGGTTTGCAACATAGTGTAGAGGTGATTGATATGATCCATCTCACTCTAGAATGGACCAAGATATCATCAATGAAGACAATGACAAACATATCCAGAAATGGAATGAAGACCCTATTCATCAAGTACATAAATATTGCAGGGGCATTGGTCAACCCAAAAGACATAACATGGAACACATAATGACAGTATCGGGCCTTTAAGGTAGTCTTAGGGATATCCACTTCCCTAATCTTAAGCTAATAATAACCCAACCTAAGATCAATCTTAGAGAAATATTTTGCACCTTAAAGTTGATAAAAAAATCATTGATCCTGGGAAGAGAATACTTATTGTTTATGGTTATCTTGTTCAACAGATGATAATTAATGCACATTTTAAAGAAACCATCCTTCTTACACATAAACAACACCGGAGCACCCCAAGAAGACACACTAGGATGGGTAAAACCATAATCTAAGAGATCCTTTAATTGATCCTTAAGGTTCTTCAACTCCACCGGAGTCATTCTATATAGAGGGATAGAAATTGGATGAGTATCTGGAATAAGATCAATTCCAAAATAAATATCTCTATTAGGAGAAATACCAGAAGGTTATCAAGAAAGACCTCGAGAAACTCATTAACCATGGGAATAGATACTAAAGAAGGACCTTCCAAGTTAGAATCTTTAACTCAGACCAAGTGATACAAACACCCTTTAGAAATTAACTTTTAGGCTCTAAGATATGAGATGAACCTCCCCTTAAGCACCAAGGAACTCCTTTCCTATACAATGACCATCTCATTAGGGAATTTAAACATGACCTTATGGGTCCGATAATCTAAGAAAACATAGTATGAATGCAACCAATCCATTCATAGAATGGCATCAAAATCAACCATGTCCAATTCTATCAAGTGTACAAGAGTTTATCTACCACTAATAGATACTACACCCCTTATAGACTCTTTTAACAATCACAGAGTCGTCTATCCGGGTAGAACAAAAAGTAGAACTGATAGACAGTCAGGACCAAAACCAAAATAAACAGCCATAAATGGGGTCACATAAGAAAAATGAACTCGGGATCAAGTAAATAATACACATCACAGGAGAAAATTTCAATATACCTGCAATAATATCCAGATATTCCTCAAACTCTTGGTGAGTAGCAAGTCCATACAAGTGATTCTGGCTCGTGCCAATACCAAAAATAGATGAAGAAGTAAAAATGGCACCCTTCAGTGTAGGAGAGGATAAAGTAGAAATAGGGGCCCTGTTGGACAAAGAAGCTACTAGAGAGGGGCACTCTCACTGCATGTGCCCAATCTGACCATATCTAAAACACCTGTTCCTCCCTTTTTGGCCATGATGATGCTGACCAAAGAATCTACAAGGAGGGTAGGATGGAGCCGACTGAGCCATACTAGCAAGATATTGGGCACCCTAAGCCCAGAACCCACCATCAAATTGAGATTAATGATTACCCAATGGCTTCGGGTAAGGATAACTAGCAAGGAAAAACAATCAGAACTTCCCCACTTCTTTCTTGGTGACCTACCACTATCTCTCCCACTTTGGTATGGAGGCCTAAATTTCTTTCCTTACCTTTTACTAAACTCAACCTATTTCATTTTATTTTCCTCCACTTGTTGCATATACACAACCAATATAGATATGTCCATGTCTTTGATCAACAAAGATGCCTCACTCTTAAGGACCAACTCACGAGGCAATCCCAAAGCAAACTTACGCATTTTATCCCTCATGCTAGAAACCATCTCAGGAGCATATATAGATAACTAATGGAATTTCAGGGCATACTTCTTGACAAACATCCTGCTTTTTCTCAAATTAACAAACTCCTCTACCTTTTCTTCCCTTAACTCTTGAGGAAAGAAGCAGTCCAAAAATATGTTAGAAAAATACTCTAACAAAAAATGACTCCTCAACATCACCCCTTGCCTGATCCAACTCTTCATACCACTGGTACGCCACGTCCTTCAACTAATAGTCTATAAACTCTACCCCTTCCACATTAGTGGCATGCATAACTCTGAAAATATGTTCTATCTTATCCAAAAACCTTGAGGGTCCTCCTCCGCCTTAACACTGATAAAGGTTGGAGGACTCATCCTTATGAACTGGAAAACCCTTGTGGCCTCAAAAAATTAAGTAATGATGCATGACGCTCAGCCTAAGAAGCCACTAACTGAGCAATCATATGAATTGACTGACAAAACTTAGCATTCAACATGTAATCTTAAGGAATCAAAGGAGGACTAAGGGGAACCGATGGAACACCAGGACCATTAGGAATCAAACCCCTAGACTGCATCTAGACCCCATAGGTAGAGCATGTCCCATCAATATTGTCCCCAGTCCGGATGGAAGGGTTTGAAGTATATTTAGATCTTCTTGGAGGCATGATCTGAAAGGTAAGAAAATAGAAATTTGAGGAATTCAAGAACTTAGACTCTTTAGCTCAAGATAGAATCACAAGAAATGGAAACATTCTTAAATGGATCGTAGCCTCTATCTTGTGAGTGTGGCGTGCTACATACCTATAAAGGAGACTCTACTTGACACGACTTTGTGGATACCCAATTGAGTATGAACTGAGGCTCTGATACCAACTTGACATGACCCAAAACCAGGCCTTGTCATATGGATATCTTGAATTCAATCAAGGATCAAAGATTGCCCCATTAACCTAACCTAACCTAACCTAACCATCACTCAATCAACAAGGGTCGGATAAACATATAAAAAGGTAGCATACCAATAATCATAACTTTAGTATGTCTAATCATTCAATTAATGTCAACTAACTAAACCAACATACCTATGTCCACATTCATCCAAAAATCCTCTACAAATCCAAAGACAATAATATGTCAGGACATGCCCCCGATAATAGTCAAAAACCAAGTCTAAAATAAGTCTGTGACATAATATAGAAAGACTATAAATGTATGCCTTAAAAATTATGAAACATCACCACTTAAAGTCAATATATAAACCGCTCGAACACCTAGTCACTATGCAGGAAGAGAAGAAAAAGCTCCACCCCCTGTGTCATATACGACCACAATGTTCGGAGATGATTAGTGGTTGGAGCGCTAGTATATAACTCAAGGGTAAGGATAAAATGGAGCCATTATTCAAAACAAAGTCAAACCATCAAAAGCAACCACATCCATATACATAAGAATAAAAGTACATATGTAGATTCATCAAGCATCCATAAAGGGAATAAGGCCTTAGCATACTTTTGAAGCACCCAATCACGAACCATGAAGTAAAGGACTCTAACCTCCCACTTGCATAGGTTAGGATGTTTGAACTTCCCAATTATATTGAGAAAAAAGAATCTAACCTTAAGAAATTTCATTAAGAAAGTGGACTCTAACCACAAGTCATCTTATTAAGAAAGTAGACTCTAACCACAAGCCATTTTATCAGACAAGTGGACTTTAACCACAAGCCTTTTTTTAAGTAAGTGGACTCTTACCACAAGCCTTCATGTCTATTAATAGTCGACATTGGACTCTAACCCTTTGTGTATTAATTTATATCCACTCAGTTCGACATTCAAGGACTCTAACCCACTTAGCTAATTCAAGCTATCAAGGCTATAATTCAACACCATACATGACCACAAGGTCTTTATGAACCATTTATCAATCAATAATTTTTAATACGACAATTCCTTAGTTTCAACCACCATTAAAGTTAAGTTATGGTCATCAAGACCTTTACCAAACCATTCATTCTTCATTAGCATTCTTACACCAAGCTTTAAATCAAATATAATTCAATTTTATGTTTAGGAATTCAAACCCCTTTTTTAATAAATCAAACCAAAAAGGTTACCAATTAACTCATTAAGTGACCAATAAGTCCTTTACAATTAATTCCTACTCATTAAGACTTTGCCTTAGTTCAAAACACTATTAACATATAACTAGTTATTTCTGTTAGAAATTTTCACAAACACCATAAGGGTATACCTTTATCATGACTAAAACCCAAGTGAAAACTATCAAGACTAGGGTTACTTATGACCAATTTGGTAAACAAATCAACAAGCACCCAAATATGCAATCCACCACCAAAAATATATATAAACACAAGTTTAAACAAGAGTTCATAATACTTATCACTATGCATCAAAAACATCATTTTTGTTTCAAAAACCACCATTCAAGAATCGTAATCAATATTTAAAACACATTATATTTGAGAAGTAGCAATGAGTGAAGAGTCACATACCTTATACAAGATGATTCACAAAAAGAACTTGACCCCTTTTGCCTTTAGAAGAATACCTCTCGAAACCTAAGCCCCCAATCTTGTTGAAGAAGTTTAGAATATGTTTTGGAATATTTTGATCATGTCCAAGTGAATAATGAAGGGTAAATCAATGTTATAATTTATGGGTCATAAGGGTTTAGGGGTGGGAAATTTCTAAAATGTCCTCAGCTTAAAAGCTAAAAATTGAACATAGGAAGGTACGACTTTCACACCTAAACCATACCCTAGGGCATGAGCGGTACACTATATTATACCTAGACCTCACCATGGACCTCTAAACTATCCAACATATGAGTACATATGCATAAATCATACCCTAATGTACAATAAGTACCCAACAACTCATACCCTATGCAGAATACACTAGGTCTAGCTCAAGACATCATACAAATTAGAAACTTATAAAATGTACCTTATCATAGGACTTGAATGAGGTCAAACCATACCTTGGATAGAATGTAACCCATACTAAACTACCTAATATATGACAGAGGAGGACAAAATCATACCATAATATACGAGTAGTATGCTCAAACCATACCTTATAAAAAACTCAACTTAGGGAATTTTTTCTACGGGTTCAAAGCCAAGGTGTTTTAGTTTATTAATGAAATCTTGGTATATTCTATGAGTGAGGAGGATTATGGCAATCACCTTTGCATAGTGTTTCAAACTCTTATGGATCAGCGGTTGTATGTAAAGTTTTCAAAGTGTGAATTTTGGTTGAATCTCATTACTTTTTGGGTTATGTTGTTTATGGTGAGAGGTTCATAGTGGATCCACAGAAGGTGGAGGTGGTTAAAAAGTGGCATAGAACTATGAATACAACCAATATTCAGAGTTTTTTAGGTTTATCCAGATATTATAGGAGGTTTGTGTAGAGTTTCTCTTTGATTTCTGCTCTATTAACTAAGTTGACTTAGAAGAAGGTAAATTTTCCTTGGTTTGATGGTTGTGAGTTTAAATTTTATATTTTTGAGGATAAGTTGATTTTAGCTCTGATTTTGACCCTACCCGTGGGTATTGATGACTTCGTTGTTTATTGTGATGCGTCTCATATGGGACTGGGTTGTGTTTTGATACAACATAGTAATGATGTGGCATATGATTTTAGGTAACTTAAGGTGCATGAGAAGAAGTATCCAACTCATGACTTGGAGTTATTCGCTATGTTTTTTTCTTTGAATATTTGGCATCATTACGTGTATGGAGTTCATGTTGACATATATCCAGATCATAAGAGTTTTCAATATGTATTCACCCATAATGAGTTGAATCTTAGGCCAAGGAGATGGCTTGATTTTCTCAAAGATTACGATATAAGTCTCTATTATCACCCATGTAAAGTTAATGTGGTTGTTGATGCTCTTAGTAGGTTGTTTGTGGGGAGCTATCTCAAGTTGATTGAGAAAAGTAGGGTTTGGTGATGGATATTCGCCATTTGGATAATCTTGGAGTTCATATTTTCAATTTCAAGGATAGTGGGGTGATCGTTCAAAAGGTGATAAAGTCTTTTCTTAGTACTTAGGTAAAGGAGATGTAGATTTTAGATCATATTTTGATATAGATAAAGGAAGATGTGGGTCAATAGAAGGTTATACCTTTTGAGATTGGTGGTGATGGTATCTTGAGGTACCAAGGTAGATTATATTTTTTTGATATTGATGGTCTGCGAGAGAGGATCTTGGTTGAGGCTCATGAGTTGCGCTATACTATTCATCCTAGTTTGATGAAGATGTACCATGATTTGAAAGAGATCAATTGGTGGAATATCATGTAAAGAAATATGGCCAATTTTGTGGCCAAGTGTATGGTTTGTCGACAAGTAAAGGTGGAGCACTTGAGTCCTGGTGGTTTGTCTCAAGCTATTGAGTTTCCCGTGTGAAAGTGGGAACTAATTAACATGGACTTTGTTGTCAGTTTTCTACGGTCTCGTAGCTAGTTTGATTTGATTTGGGTCATCGTGGATAGGATGACTAAGTATGCTCACTTCTAGCCAGTAAGGACTAGTTATTCTTCATATGATTATGCTAAGTTTTTCATTCAAGAGATCATTAAGTTGCATGGTGTGCCTGTTTCTATTATATCTAATCAAGGCATGTAGTTCTCATTGCACTTTTGGTGGTTATTTCAGTGAGGTTGGGGAACTAAGGTGAACCTTAGCACCGCTTTCCACCCTTATATTGATGGACAAGTGAATAGGACTATTCAGACATTGGAGGATATGCTAAGGGCTTATGTGATTAACCTTGGTGGTAGTTAGGTTGATCATTTTCCTTTCATATAGTTTGTGATAATACCAACTTTCATTCTAGTATTCAGATAGCTCTATTTGATGCTTTGTATGGTAGGAGATATCGTTCTCTTATTGGGTGGTTTGAGGTTGGTGAGTCTAGATTGTTTGGTCCTGACTTAATTTATTAGGACATAGAGAAAGTAAAGGTTATTACGGATAGGGTTAAAACAACCCAAAGTCATGAAAAGTCCTATGTGGATGTGAGGCATAGGGAGTTAGAGTTTAATGTTCGAAATTGGGTGTTCTTGAATTTAATGTTCGAAATTGGGTGTTCTTGAAGGTGCTCCCATAAAAGGAGTTATGATATTTGGAAAGAAGGGGAAGCTCAGCCCTTATACCTTACTTTATTTTGGGAAGAGTGGGAAACATGACTTATGAGTTGGAGTTGAATTCAAGTTTGAGTTCTATCCATTCGATCTTTCATGTTTCGATATTGAGTAAGTGTGTGGTGATCCTTCTTGGTTGTTCCATTAGTGAGTGTTGGAGTTTTAGAATCCTTCCCTTATGAGGAAGTCTCATTCAAGATTTTGGATAGGCACGTTTATCATTTGAGGACTAAGAATATGGATTCAGTGAAGGTTCTCTGGATGAATCATAAGGGTGTAGAAGCTACTTTGGAAACTGAAGAGGACATGAATGTCCACTCTTGTTTCTTGCCTTGGATAACCGTGCTTAAGGTATGTGTTCTCTTTAATATCCTTATTTTTTGACCTTTTTAAGGGAAATTATGGTTGTGTTCTATCTTAAAATCGTGCTAATAGATGTCTTGATTCATAATTCGAGGACCAATGATCCTAGGGGGGTGGGGGGGGGGGGGGATGTAACATCCCAGATTCTTGCCTTTGAAAAATCCTTGACTTTAGAGCTTACTACTCAGACCATGACTTACCTTATGAGTCATAAAGTGTCCATACAGGTTGTAGGACCCAAATCGTAGCCTGTCTAGTAAGGTTTGTCTAGGTTACTTCCCTAACCACGAGTTTTACCTCATGAATCGTGAACCTTCATACAAACTGTATAGTGTAAATCATAGCCTTACCAGTATGGGGGCCCTTGATTTTATTCTGACTAAAACTTAATAGTGTCTATCAACCATCGACTGATAACGTATAAATACCCAAATGAAACCATCCATCTTATGCATAAAAATTGGAAGTACCCCATGATAAAACACTAGAGCAGACAAACCCTTATCAAAATGATAATTCAATTATTCCTTAATCTTCTCATTTAACTCGACTGAAGTCATTATATAAAAGGGAATATAAATATGACGAATGTCTAGAACAAGATCAATCAAAACTCAATTTCCCTATTGGGACGCCAGGATGGTCATCGGGTAAGACCTTAGGAATTTCATTCGCCACCGTAACAAAATTCAAAGAAGGATCCTCCGAGTTAGGATCTTTAAACCAGACCAGATGATAGAGACACCATTTGGAGATTAACCTCTGAGCTATAATATGTGATATGAACTTCCCCTTAGGATCTAGGGAACCACTCTTCTACTCAATAATTAGCTCATTAGGAAATTTAAAGATGACCTTAAGGGTCCGACAGTCTAAAGATGCGTAGCATAAGTGCAACCAATCCACCCTCAATATGACATTGAAATCAACCATATATAATTCAAATAAACCTACCAAATTCTTCTAACCAGCCACAGATACCACAAAGCCTTATAGACTCTTCTAGTCACCACAGAGTCACCCAGCAGGCTAGAAACAGAGAACGGTCTAGAATAAACTCAGGACTAAAACCAAAATGCACAGCTACAAATATGTTCATATAAGATAGAGTGGACCTCAAATCAAGTAAATAGTACACATCATGGGAGAAAACATTCAATGTACTAGTAATGACATCAGGAGGTTCCTCAGACGCCTAAAGGAAAGTTAGAGCACAGAGATGGTCCCAGTCAGTATCGGAGCCAAAACTAGCACCTCTCGGTGTAGGAGCTAGAGAAGTGGTAACAGGTATCCTATTTTCCCTTGTGGAAATCTTTATAGGACACTCCCGCTGTATGTGACCCAACTGACTACAACTAAAAATGATATATTTAGGCTGACAGAGCTCTACCAACCCAAAAATGATATTCACCAGAAGACTAAGGATAAGGAAAATCAACAAACACATGGGAACTCCTCGGATTCCCTTTCTCAGACCATTGTCCACCATATCTACCATAATTTGTCTAACCCATTCCCCAGTTTAAATACTGGGAATTCTTGCTATGCCTATTTCTCACTTTTCCCTTATTCCT
>NC_061121.1:128048831-128127709 GCF_002878395.1 Capsicum annuum | reverse complement strand
ACATATCATCTCATTGTTACACTAATAATATTATTATGCATTTAAACTGAAGCCCCCTTTACCTTGGAACCTTCGATCAACAGTCTAATAATAATCGCAATACTTAGTGATCATAGTATTCCCTGTGGGATTTGATACCCAACCCAATTGAGTTCTATATTTGATAGTGACCGCTTGCACTTTCTAATGAGAGTTATAATTTAGGCATATTAAATTTTCTTGTCATTGCTGGGGAATACAATTGTCAACTAAGTTTGTGATAGTTAATAAACCCTTTGGTCAAAGATTCTCAAATTTTACTTTTTGTTTGTTGTTTTTGTTTTGTTTAGGTTGAGTGGATTGCATGCCAAATACACAGAGATCGGGTCTGCCATTATTACCTATTAATCCTGAACCACATCGCATTGGCAGAATGGATGCGCAACGAGACACTGAAAGGATAGCTACTCAATAGGAGCAGGCTAGATTAGCTGCATTGGCAGCTGCACAAATAAATCAACAGAATGCTGATAACCCAGGTTGGGTACCAAATCTTGATGATGAGGACCTGGGTGATGATGAGTTATTAAATCCAAGGCGTGCAGGTGATGTGGCTGCACCAGTGAATAGAAATGTCAACAGAGATCGTCAAGCTAGGATAAGACTCGAACACCAAGCTATGCAAGTGCTTTTGATGATGATAATGATGACTTGGATGGGGCTGGTGACACAGGGGCTATTATTCCTCCGCCCTTGGCACCCAGAGCCAAGTTCAATATCACTAGCACCATGATCCAGCTATTTCAACTCAAGGGGTTATTTGGTGGAGTTGCAGGCGACGATCCAAATATGTATCTGATTAATTTTATCTTAATATGCAAATCATTTAACGATCTAGGGGTTGGACAGAATGCGATCCGACTGTGCTTATTTCTATTGTCTCTATCTGGAGAGCCAACTCTATGGTTAAATGGGCTAACTCCTGACTCTATTACCAATTGGAGGCAATTGAAAGATGCTTTCATGGAAAAATTCTTTCCGCCATCCAAGAGAGCACAATTAAGAGATGAGATAAGCAATTTTAGATAGCTTCCAACTGAAGCTCTCCACGAGACTTGGGAGAGATTCAAGAAGAAGCTTATGCGGTACCCAAATTATCAGATGACCAATGTCCACTTGATGGAAATATTATATAGGGCTTTAAACTCGGTGACTAAGCCAGTGGTAGATAATACTGCGAGTGGGTCATTCATGGACCTTACTTTTATTGAGGAATATGCTATGTTGGATCGTATGACAAAGCAGAGTAGAGCTTGGCATACCTGGGATTCTGAGGTAGCAAGCTCTATTGTATCTATTGGCATGACGGCAGAACAGAGGCAAAGAAAAGAGGAACATGACCAGGATATGGCTCATATGAAAATGCAGATGGACCTTCTTACTAAGCGTTTATTATCAGGGAAGACAGGAAAGGTCAAAGCTATTGTATCACAGGGAAGAGATGACTCCGATTCTGAGGATGAAGCAAATTACTTGAATAATCAGGGGGGGTTTCCAAGGCAATGGTCAAGGAATCCAAGGTAGGAACTATTATGAAAAATCCAGATACAAGGACCGAGACCAAGGGAATTGGAAGTATAAGAATGACAGGAGTGGTTTGTATGTCCCTCCTGGAAATCGTGAAGCTGCTGCACCTAGCTCTGGGAAGATGTCCATAGAGGACATGATAGATAAGATATTGAAAGGAGTGGAGGCAACCAATATGGGAGTAGCTGAGGTAAAAAATGATTTTTTCTCAATAAATCTATTAGTTGACTCGTATTCCACTTTAATAAAATAGCTGGAACAACAAATGAGTCAACTATCGGTGGTATTCAATCAAAGAAAAGCTGGCACTTTACCAAGTGACACTATGCAAAATCCAAGAAAATATGGATCATGTTTGGCTATTACAACCAGGAGTGGTAAGGTGTTGGAAAATCCATCCAAGGGTAAGCCTGTGGTTGATAGTATGAAAGAGAATATTGTTGAAGCAGATTGTGATGATTTTGTAGAAGTTGAAAATTAGGATGAGGACGTTCATGCTACTACACCTAGATGTCACCAGTCTAAAAAGATTGATAATAGAAAGCAAAATAAAAAGAAAGTGGTGGAGAAAACTCTTCCAAATCCACTACCACCTTTTCCTCAGAGACTGAAGAAGAAGGATGATGACACCAGGTTCAGTAAATTCATGACCATGCTGAAGCAGCTGACTATAAATATGCCTTTGGTGGAGGTACTGGAGCAAATGCCAGGGTACGCCAAATTTATGAAGGACCTTTTAACAAAGAAATGGGCTGTGAGCTATGAACCAGCAGATAATTTTGGTAAATAAAAATTCAAAAAGAAGATTCGAGCCACGACCAAAACTAAGGCGCTTGGTGGGAGGCAACCCATCCTTCTAATCATTTTTGTTGTTTTTTATTAAAAGTAGGTGCATGAATTACAAAGAAAGAGATTAGTCCCAATTTTGATTTGGAAGTGAGCCATGTCAATGGTCGTAAGTCTATAAGTAGAAGTGGTCAAATGTGTAAGGCTCAAGTATGATTTGCATTAGAGTCGCGCCTCGAATTATATAGATTCGACCCAAAAAATTTCATGGTGTGACTTTATTTTGTGACTTTTAATAAGGTCTGTGGTGGTAGCACAGCCTGATCCTGAAGCCCACCAGTGACCTCAATGGGGGTGCGATGGTGAAGTCCCCATGGTATGGACCTTTCCGACGAAGAGTGCGCGCATTTCCAATTGCCTATGCTCATTGCCTCACTTAGGTGATAGGTTAGGTGCCACCTATGTCAATATAGGCGATAGGTTAGGCGCTACCTATGTCAACATAGGCGATAGGTTAGGTACCGCCTATGTCAATATAGGCGATAGGTTAGGCGTCGCCTAGGCCATTGCTTATGCTCACTGCCTCACTTACGCGATAGGTTAGGCACCGCCTATGTCAAAATAGGCGATAGGTTAGGCGCCGCCTATGTCAACATAGGCGATAAGTTAGGCGCCGCCTATGTCAACATAGGCGATAGGTTAGGTGCTGCCTATGTCAACATAGGCGATAGGTTAGGCGCCACCTATGTCAACATAGGCGATAGTTAGATGCTGCCTATGTCAACATAGGCAATAGGTTAGGCATCGCCTAGGCCATTGCCTATGATTACTGCCTCACTTAGGCGATAGGTTAGGCACCGCCTATGTCAACATAGGTGATAGGTTAGGCGCCGCCTATGTCAACATAGGCGATAGGTTAGGCGCCGCCTACTTATGCTTAGGTGATTCCATGGGCGCCGCCTATCAACGTAAGTTTTGCCTAATAACCCATTTTTGAATGGATCAAACCAACCCATGTCTCATCTTTTAAATATATTCTCTACACTTAAACCCCACTAAATTTTTCTTAAACCTAAGCGCCGCCCGATCAACCTTTCCCTCTCCAAGCCCTTCCCTTTTCTCATCTAATCTTGCAGGCTCACCTTCACGATTCATCAAGAATTAATCACCAAGTAAGTTGTTCTTTCATGTTCCGTAGATTTCTCATTGCTACACTCATGATGACTAATTGGATTTTGTAGTAGTGCTTGATGATAAGAGTATGGTTAGTTTGTTATGATTTTGGAAAAATACATGTCATTGAGTGAAAGAATTCTCTTGGGTAATCTTGATTTCACTGTTGATTGGTATTTACTGTAATAATTTTTTATTATTATGAAGTTGAACTATTGAAGTTTAATGCATGATTTTGGGAGTTGTAAGCTTGAGTATGTGAGTGACTCGTTCATCGATGTCATGATCATGGTTAACCAAAAGTATAAGATTGTGAAATAGTTTCTATGCTATAGCATGATAAGATTTCTATGTGGTAGTCTTGTTCAAAGATTGAATTGCTGAAATGAAATAAAGTTGGAAATGATAGTCAAGATTACAGGACTATTGTGTGCTGCTTTTGTATATCAAACTGAGAAATTATTATATAAAGTGAAGGGTTGAAAATGTGACTGCACTAATAATGTTGTTGGCACATACCATCTAAATGAATGTCGATGAAGTCTGAGTACTCGACAACACTCACTCAATTAGTTTGTGCAAACGAATTAAGTGTGGGGTGGTGCCATCACTATTTTCTTCTTCGATTATAGTGAATTTTATGAAATGAGACTAACATGACCCTATTATGATCTCAGGTAATATGGCTCCAAAAGAACGACAGGGAAAGAAGAAAGCATCCACCTTACAAAAAAGTCAAAAAAGGGTAAGAAAGGACCAGGCTAATTCCTCCTCTCTTCAAGTGCCTCGACGCACTTTTGGGATAAAATGGGTTCTGGAGGAGGAAGGAAAGGAATGGTATAGAAACAATGAAATGAAGAAATATGTACATATGGAGCCGATGCAGAAGGAAAGTTTAGCAAAGAACTGCCCTCGCATTTTGGCAAAGATAATGGCACTAAAACTTGACTTTATCTTCCGAGACATGGGTGAATGTAATCTTGATTTGACTCGAGAGTTTTATGCCAACTGGTCCCCAAGGACTATGGGAAATGAAGTAAAGATTTGAGGGAAGGTCTTGCAATTGAATGCTGATTTCTTCAACTCTTTCCTAGGTACTCCAAGTATGGATCAATCACCACTCAAGGAGCTCTACAACAGACCTCCCTCCAGAGCCATCAGACATACGTTGTGTGGGTCAAGGTCCATGACCCGATGGACTCGTCATAAAGATAATGGTCGTTACAATACTTACCCATATGCTTGTTTGAACAGAGAAGCTCGCATATGGTTAAGAATAGTCAATTCCTGCTTGATTCCTGGGACACAATATACTAAGGTCATGCGTGATCGAGTCTACTTGGTATATGCTCGAATGACGAATGTTCCCATCAATATTGGTGCAGTTATATGAACGTTGATGCAAAAAGCAAGGGTGCACAGAAAGTCCCACTTCAGTTTCGGCAACTTGTTGACCGTAATTTTAAGGAAAGAGCACATTGAGAAGGACCTAACAGACCATAAGTTGTGATAAAATCCGAAGAAGGTGGATCTCACGAAAATCAAACATCCAGAAACTAGTCAAGGGATCAACATTACCACTGTTGAAAGACATGCTCGAGATGAGATTTTTTTTCGCCTTCTGTATAGCATGACTAGGTTTACTATGATGAATGGGGGTCGTGTGCCGACTGATGCAGAGCTTCAGCAATTTGACTATGACTACCCACTTAATGATCATGCTCGGGCCATGTGTAGAGTGGGGGTAAATTTTGAAGAACCTCTAGATGATAATGTGCCAACAGACGATGATCACCGACTGCTAGACTCTGATATGGAGGACAACTCTAATGATGAAGACTCTGATGATGATTCTGACGTAGGGGGTATGACCCCGGATGTAGAGGAAGAGTCTGACTAACTAGGTTTTTGATTATTTATTTACACTGAGGGCAGTGTGTTCCTTCTTAGTGTGGGGTGTGGGTATAAGTACGCATACGCTTGGATTGCCTTATTGCTATATTACCTACTGCTTGCCCGCATTTATTCTACTGCTGTTTTGATTTAGTCGCAGTTAGTTAGTCGAAATTAGTCACTTTTTTCATTGATGGATGGATGAAGACCGTCTTAAGAGAGAATTAGTCAGATTGTTGCATAAAATTGTTCATATAGATGCCATGGCATTATAACAGGAGTTTGTGCTGAATCACTACTATTGAAACATTTAGGCTCTAAGTTGTGACTCGTTCTGTGATAATTGTTTGTGGTTTAATTCATTTCTCTGTTGGGTCAAGAATCTATAATGCTCCTAATTAAGTTGACCATGTGCCATGTGTGTGTGAGGTTATTGTATATTATTTGTTGCGACTGATGCTAGAACTTGCCTAGTGTGTCTGTGAAACGAAATAAAGATTGTGAGTTTAGGAAATGATTTAGGCATTTCTTTGGCAGCCCAGATTTTTATCTTCTTTTTACCTACCTTTGTACATCGTCCTAATTGAACACCCATTGAGCCTTTAGCTATTTTCTTTGGCAACCTCATATGTAGCCTAATCCATTTTTTTAAAAGACCATAATTTGATCCAAAAGCTCCTAAGCGATTTAAATTGTAGAATCAAGTTGAGTAAAGAGTGTGGCAAAATAAGAGTAAAATGGTGAATGTGATGCCCCAAAGTTTAGTTGTTGGTACATGAAATTATTATGATCGGGAGTAGTGCCCTGGTCCTTTCTTGGACATTATGCACCTCGACTAATGCAAATAGTCTAAGCTGAGGGTGGCTATCATAGGTATGCTTAACAAGAAATTGATGCAAAAAAAAGCTGTATATTCCCATCATAGTGTTTTTTGATTGAGTAATAAAATGGGGTAAAGATAAAAAAGGTTGGTAGATGAAAGGAAGGTAAAGTGGTTGTTAAAATTTGGTCTAAATGGCATAATTTAGTGTATTAAAGCGCTTGGGGAACATAGTCATTATTTTTGGCCAAAATAGTCCTACCCATCCATTTAGCCTACTTTACAACCCGTAAAGACCTATTTGATCCTAACCTTAGCATTCTGATATCAGTGGAGCATTACACTAAGGGAAAGCATATGGTCATCAGCTGTAATCTAAGAATTCTTTGTGAGAGTGAGAGCAAGCAAGTTCTTATACCCATATTTCTGAAGAATGCAAAACTATGAGTGATTATGGGTAACTTTTGTGAGAGCGCACATGGTTGATGATTGTTGGGCAGTTTTATATGATTTTTTTTGGCTTAACTTGTGTATATGAATTAACCAACTTAATGAGTCTATGTTGGAGGGTGAGTTGTTTCTAGTAATGATCCAGAAATCTACTCTTTGTTAATAATTGCAGTGTATGTCTTGTTGAAAATTTTGTGTTGATCTTGTGAAGTTTAGTTAGGTATTCGCATGGATGTACTATTTTGTTTGAGGACAAACAAAGCTTTAAGTGTGGGGTGGTGATGTTGGGCGTATTTATACGTCTAAGCACCATAACTGACCCACTTTTTAGCTAAGTTTTGAGGATAAAATACATAATTCTTGCAATTTTAGTCTATTTTTAGCTAAGTGAGTTGGCCTATGTGATTAGCATGCTTTTCAGGTACTAATGAGGAAGATTACAGCACTTTGGGGACTTGTGGATAGCAAAGGAAACTTCACATAAAAAGGAAAGCAGCTTTTGGACTGAATGTGATATATGGGAACTTTTTTCCAAGAAAACTCAATATTCTTAAATAGTTAAGGATGTAGTAGCAATTTATTAGAGAAGGATGTTATTGAAAGCCTTATGGCTGAATTTTTAGGGATCATTCACATTCTGTATTTTTTTGAAAACAACAAAAAGCGGCTTAGCTTGAGGAGAAGAGAGAGAAACGTTTTTCTCTCTTATTTTTGTTATTCATTTTCTCCACCAAGATCGTTCTAAGTTTTGGTATGATGAATATTTCTACTGTGATTTCCGTTTTATTCATGAGTAGCTAAGTTTACTTGTTAGGGTTATGGAAACCTTGTAGTATACTCTCTATTGCTATGGGTTTTTGAATTTATGATGTGTTAATCCACTTATATCATTACTTTCTTCATTATGATTGAATTCTCGTGGTTGCAAACATAGGGAATGTGCCAATATAACAATAACTTGTTCGATAGAAAAGTTACTATTTGGAAAAGAGATTGTGACAAGAAAATAGGGTTTCCAACCTCTATTTTACACGTTAATGCCTTAGCAGGATTAACTACTTGGAGAGTTTGTATGATTGGTTGTACATTTTGGGTTCGAGAGAACTAACGTGAATAAATCCTTGATGGTTGAGAAACACTTGGATTTAGAATTAGAATACATCTCTCTATAAGTACATGCATGTATAAAATCCTTATTACTCATAGTTAATAGAGAAGTAGAAGCTACAAGGTGGACATTACCCTAATTTGTCATTCTCTGTGATCAAATATTATTACACATATCATCTCATTGTTACACTGATAATATTATTGTGCACTTAAACTGAAACCCCCCTTCACCTTGGAACCTTCGATCAACAGTCTAATAATAGTCGCAATACTTAGTGATCATAGTATTCCCTGTGGGATTCGACACCCAACCCAGTTGGGTTCTATATTTGACAGCGACCACTTGCACTTTTTAATGAGAGTTGTAATTTGGACGTATCTGAGATTCCCATGTACCCCATAAGATTTCCAATTAAACCATAGACATTTCCACCAAGTCCTTTCCAAAATAAATTAAAACCATTTAAACAATTTTTTTTCCATCACCATGTTATTTCATGCAAAGATTTCAATTAAAGTCAAACTAAGTGACAAAAACATTCTCATTGGCATTTTAACAAATATGTTGAGGCCATATAGTTTTTAAAACCAAAATCATGAACCAATTAACCATTATCATGCCACCACATGTTTAAATCAACATTATAACATGAAAAACCTTAAATAAAACATGGGAAAACATTATCCTACCATTAGTAACCAAAACCCCAACATATATTTCAAAACCAACACAAACCCACAATAATGTCATGAAAACCATTAAGAAAAACTTGCTTTAAATTTGAACTAACAATGAGGGAGAAGTAATATTCCAGAGTTACAAATATTCATGGAGAGATTTTGATCCTTAAGCCTCTAGATGACCACCTTTAAGAAACCTTAGCCCAATCTTCTAGAGAGGTTGTTAGAGAGTTTAAATTGTTTTTTTAATCTTCTAAAGTGTTAAAAGATAACCAATTAGGGTTATAAGACATGGGGTATTAAGGGCTTAGGGTAGGAATTGTTTGAAATTCCCTTAGCTTAAAAGGCGCAGGATGGTACAGTTGGACCTCTCTACTCGTACCCACACCATATGAGTGGTACCTTTCACTTGTACCTTGAATAGAAAGTTGGACCATATTTTACCCAACATACGACTCCTTCAGCTAATTTGTACCATTACCATACGACTAGTACTCTTCAAGTCGTACCCTAAGAAGAAATATCTTAGCTAGACATTGGAGAACATAAGGTTTGGACCCTACCTCTCATATCATGTATATATGACTCGTATGATGTCTTCTCATACAAAGAATAGAACTTGGCAAATATGATACTGACCAATATACAACTATGGTCCTAGACCCGTACCCACACCATACGAGTCATGGTGTGAGTCTTATGATAATCAGAAGGTTTAAGACTCAGGAAATTCTCAAGGGCCAAGAACCATGGTGTTTCAATATCCCATAACCTGGTGTCATAATGTAAGAACTACAACATACATCTCGAATATCAAAGATACAATAATAGTCTAGAAAGGATCAAAATCTATCTAAAAATACTAAAGAAGACATGAAATAGAAAGAAAGAGGTAGTATTCTAACTCCTAAAACATGGGATGACCACTACCTCAGATTTACTTAAAATACCTCCTAATTCAACTATCCATGCAGTGCACTCAAAGTAGGATTTGCACTAGAAGTGCTCAGTAAGGATGAGTATAGTCCACTGGTTCATAGTAGGTATCATAGGTAGACTTAGTAAACCAAAAAATAAAGTATGTAAACACAATCTGGCCACATCAGCTACAGTAAGAAAATATCTCAAACAGTAGCCCACACCATCTCCACTAATAGTTATAGTATACACACATATAACAAATACATATAGAGAAAAAAAGAACAAATATACACATACATCAAATACAAGTATATGAAGATAGAACAAATGGAAATATATTAAGTCAAAGACACAAGTACAATCCCAACATAACCATAATATATAAAGTCCAATGAAGATAATAATAATGATGATGATGATATGATGCATGAGGTCGTCGCACAACCTCCGTATGCACCTTCAAAGCTAAAACTTCCTAAAGTAGGACCCATGAGGGGTTTATCAACCCATATACAACTGATATTCAATACAATATCCATATCTTCTCTCTAACACATACATGTTTTTTAAAGATGTCATATTTTTTATTAGAAAAAATCAGTATTCTAGTATTCCTTAGTAGTACCAATATTTTAATGAATGAATATGATATGAGTATGTAATGCTCACAATCAACAAAAATGAAAATATCCTGTATCAAACCAATATGCCAACCATGTAAGCCAAAAATCCACTCAAATAAACCAACCATCAATGATCAAATATAATCTAGAATCCATCAAGTGAAACATGCATGAAATACAATATAAATTAAAAAATCTAGGATTTCCCCCCCAAAAAGAGTGCAACCAAACATACATATATTATTACAAGGACAACAATATAATATAAGACCCCACACGGTCACACATAGAAAATAATATTCCAAAATAATAAAATATTATCCGCATAGGCCCCCACATGGGCAAATATATCTCCAAACACACTTTCCATGATACAAACCAATACCTATAGCATGCTTTTACATTATTATTAACTACATAACCCAATCTGAAGAAAATTAATCTATAACCTATCTCAAATGCCAAAAATTGATACAAAAACCTTCAATTGAGAGATTTTACCTCATAAACAGACCTGAAATCAACTAAAATATACAAATAGAAAATCTACACATTAAAAAAAGCCAACTATACCCAAATTGGCCAATTGTGAATCAAGGTCAAAAAGTACCCCCAACATGGATTTTTGAAATAGAAGGTAAAATCAAAATTTTAGTCCAAAAAATATTTTCCATAATTAAAGGAACTCATAAAAAAAATCCAAGTGAAAATGGGTTGTAATTAGGATTTAAATCAATGAAATACTAGTTTTAGGTCTTCTGGGATATAATCCCCAAATTTAACATTTTAATCAAGGTTTTAGTGAAGTTTATATAATAGGATCAAAGAAAAGTAATTGAAAAAGAGATTTGGAGATTATCCAAGCTTAAAAATTGAAGAAAATGCTCCAAAAACTTAAATTCCAAGCTCCAAGTTTCAAAAATGGTGTAAAAATCTCAAATAAAGAAAAATAAACTCCCAGGGATCTCCTAAGAGACTATATGGTTGCTTCGGGTGCTATTGCTTAAGAACCTAGACATTTATTAAGAGAAGCCTGCCTCATAATTTACGCAGCCTGGCTTTTATTTAAGCAACAGGCATATAGCATGCCAGTGTCGCTATAGTGACCAGGATATCTCTTAAGCAGATATTGCTTAAGAAATCCTATTGTTTCTTAGGCGACATTTTGGTTGTCAAGCCAAGTCACGTAAGAAACCAAAACATTTCTTAAACAAGTGCACTAGTTAGAAACTTGGAGAATTACATATCTCCCTGGACTCCTTGATATTTATTTGGATTCTTAAGTATGCAAATGAATTATGCTACCCTACTAAATTTGAGGCTCTACATTCAAAGGTGATATCGGATTTTCAAACGAACATTATTTTCACAAAGTTGACATCCAAAATCCAATTTCCAATTTATGCTAATGAAGGTCTAAATGAGATACAAAAGTCATAGGATAATACTATCCATATTATAAACCTAAAATCGATGTCATAGATCTTCTAGCATAGTCTATATTGCCATTCAACACACATATCAATAGATGTCTATTAATGTCAACTAATAATCCTTTAAGACAATCAAAAACCACAATCTCACATAATCGACACAATAATACACTAGCAACCATGCCAATCATCACCACATCTAATAATTAGCATAATGCAGCTATAGGGAGGGGTAAAATAGTTAAATCTCATAGAAATAAATATTAAATCATCAAAAACCAAGTCATCATAGTTGATCCCAGGACAGAGTTACAACTCTAACTAGTCATTAGGATATGGAGAATTCATTAGATCCTATAATTGCTCTCAAACCAGAGGTACCTCTAGAGGTTCTGCCGCCCCAACCATTCGTGGGAAATAAGGAAGCCTATACCCTATCAAGTTTTATTTCTTTTTTAATACTTAGATATGCCTTTCTTTAGTTGTTAGGATTAGTTAGTATTTCTCCATCTGATAGTGCTCAATCTATGGATTGAATTGGTATGGATATTGACACATAGCCTATAGTTGCTCCTCTAAGAGTTGGGATCTATCAAGAACTGATAGTTGACATATAGCCTATAGTTGCTCATCCTAGAGTTGGGATCCATCAAGCACTGATAGTTGATATATAAACTATAGTTGCTTTTTCTAGAGTTGGGATCCATCAAGCACTGATAGTTGCTATGATGCCAGTAGTACAACCAATTATTTCTATGGAGGATCTATATTAGCAAGGGCTTTAGGTGAGGATGCATTTGAGTTCCTAACTACTTGTGAGGATAGGATCTATAATTTTCACCTAGTTAAGGCCTGTCGGGTTGACACGTGGGGTTGACTATACTAATATTAGTTGTAATTGGTAGCTAGAAATTTGTGGAGAGGTAATGATAATTCTAGGCTAGTTGGATCTGCCTATATGACATGGACTTAGTTCTCTGGAGTTTTCTTAGAGAAGTATATTCCCTGTAGTCTTTGTAAGTTCTCAAGAGAACAATTTACTAGGTTGGAGAAAGGTACTTTGATGGTTTTAGAATATGAGGCAACATTCCATAAGTTAATGAGGTATGGAAACATGATCTTATCAATTGAGCAAGAGATTTGGTATTTTTTAAAAAGGTTCATACTTTCTTTTAGAATGAATACACAAAGGTTAGTTTCCCATGAAAGGTATTTTATTGAGTTTTTTGATTATACCTAGAATATGGAGGAGATGCATTATGAGGAATAACCTTTGAGAGGTGTACATTATTGTTCTTCAAACCGAGGTGGCTATTTTGAGCCAACTAGATATTCTTGATAGAGTAGTGTGCCTAGATCTTCCTATAACTTTTGGGTTTATATACTCTAGAGACTGTCCCTAGAATTAAATGATTTAGTCTGCAACTCAGAGAATTCAGATGATCAAATCAGTATCATTCCTAGTTAAGGTTTTAACACCATAGGTTTTTGTCCTTTGAAAATTTCATGTGTTTTAAGATCACTGCCCAGGTGATGACTTGCGAGATGCTTTGTTATCACTCAACATGAGTCGTATGGTTCCAATCATAGTATAGATAGTGAGGATTGCCCAGGTTTCTATTTGGATCATGACTACGACCCTACTAGTCGTATGGTGAAGTCACAAGTCATAGGGTGTGACTCGTTACCAAATGTGTGGAGGTGGTCCTATATACTACCTAGACTACAAGTTATGGTGATGACTCAGGATCAGTACCGATAAGTTATTATGAGATCCGTAGTGACTGGGTGTTATTTTTATGCAAATTTTTTATTAAGGGTAATTTGGTCTTTTACCTTACTTTACATTATTTCCATGACTTAAAACCTTTTCTTAGCCCTATTTCCACCTAATTAACATTATCATAAACAACCTTTCTCTCTCAAATTCCCCAATAAGAGCAAGGCTAGGGTTTCTAGGGATTGGGTATCTTGGGCTCAAAGTGTGTTTTTTCCCTAAATTCTTGGTATTTCTAGGCATGTATTTCTTCCCTAAACTTGTATTTTACCTTGGCATGGAATGTTTGGTATTCATATGGTTTTACTTTTTTTATTTGGAATTTAGATTGAGTGTTTTTGATGATTATTGTTTAAATGGTATTATTATGGTTTACATGTATTTGTTTATGGTTTATGAATGGATTTTGGAAATCATCGGGGGCATGGACATGTTGAATAGAATTTGGGTCATGGATTTCCCTAAATTTAGGGTTCATGGTTTGGAATTGGTATTAACTTCAACCCATTTGCATAATCAATTTTGAAATATGCATAAGTATATGGTTTTGCATAATTTACTAAACTATTGTATTGTATTAATGGATAAATGGATAAAAATGTCTTTGAAAGGCATTGGTAGCCATAGAATGACTTAAAATTGGATATTTGGAGTCTTATAGATAATTGGTATAGTTTGGCATATTGGAATTGGCTTGCAAGAAAGATTAATTCGTATGATGATACTATTCGGCAAATGCCTAAATGGATGACTGCTTGGTTAAATATATGGTTTATTTGTAAATGTTTTAATTGAGCTTAAAGGGGGATATGTAGTTTGCTGTGGAAGGTAAAGGTCCCAGAGGGACCGATACCTGAAACCACATTTGCCTGTGTGGGGGCCTTGGTGGCTGTGTGCACAGTTCATACTTTATATATATTTTGGGAATGGCTAGGGTTATGGATTTGTTGGACCTTCCTTGGATTTCTCTAGTTCGTACAACTAACATGCACTAGGGCCCTTCGGTAAGGAGAGCCAGATCCATATAACTTGTAGGTGTCTTTAGGACAATTAGAGCTACACAGTCAAGGCTAATGGTTTTAAATATCATTGTAGATATTGTTCACTATCCCAAAAAGTTGTATATATGTATGTATGAATATATGTGAACATGTACATTGAGTTTGAACTTGATTTTGAAATGGAATTATTTTATACCTATCCTGAGTTACATGCTAGCGCTCACCATGCTAACTATCCTAGGATGCTACATTGTTTAGTAATCTAGGGTTTGGAGACACTACTTTTATCCCTATGCAGCGTTAGGTGATCTGATTTGTTAGTTGGTTTGTGGTGATGTGGTGAGATTCCATCTTTCAGAAACCTTGGTCAATCTATTGATGTCTTCCCATATTTTAGAATTAAGAGTTCACATTAACATTATCATTGTCATTGTCACTGTCATAGTTAGGTGCATGTCCTGACTTAGTTTGATATTCGAATTAGTGTAGAGGCTTTTGCAGACATGCGTGGGTTGGATGGTGTTGTTGAGTCTTAGAGCTTGTTCTAGAATTACGTTTGCTGTTCTATCTTTATACTCTGATTGTCTTCTACTTTATTATTATTTGGATTCTGGTTGGTTGAATAAGACATGGGGGTGGTCTCTCATCCTCAGTGGTCTTGAGATACCCATTATGACTAGGCTCAAGGTCAGATCATGATAGGGGTGGTGCTTAGGGTAATAACGGTGCTCCCTAAGGTTCTTATGTCGGTAGGACTAGTGAATGGTCAAAGATTAAGTCTGAAGGTTGACTGGGTCTGTTGTGTGATGTAACTGCTAGGTTTGAGGTATAGTCTTTGAATTTTTTATTACAAGTATGATTTTGGTATGCCATTAGTTGGGTAATGCCTTATTTGATTTGTAATCCACTTATTCATATGTTTCTTCTTATTATGTTCCACGATTAGAGTTGTCAGTTGGAGTATTTTTCAATGACATTGCATACATGTACTCTTGTGGGTGATTCCTTAATAGTAGATAGGATTTATAAATAATGTGTTATTGACCATTTGAGAGTTTCATACTTGGGCAGACCTTACTATGTTTTATATGGCTGATTTTGAAGTGATTCAAGGAATGGACTAGTTATCCCCTTATTATGTTGTCTTAAATTACTTTGCCAAGATAGTTCTCTTAGCTATGTCTGACATACCCTTAGTTGTGTGGCAGGGTTCTTTTAGACGCACACCACAGGGATTACTCTTTATGTTCGGGCTTGGAATTTGGTGTTGAGGGGTTGTGAGTATTATCTTGCTTATGTTTGTGATGTTAGTGTGAAAAGTTCCTTGCTTGATTTTGTTTCTATTATTAATGAGTTTTCTTATGTTTTACCTCATTATCCTACCTAACTGTCATGACCAGGTTTATAAGTCATGAAGGCACCTATTATGTCCCACAAGTGGGTAAGCTGAACCGTCGCCGGAGCTATTCACAATTTGTTGACTTTATGGAAAATGCTCAATATAGGCAAAAATAACTATTAGAACTTTGAAATAAGCAAGGTAATAGAATTAAACAAGGGGAAATCAATAATACAGATAACTATCCCACAACCTGGCAGAGCTAGTTCAAGAGCTACTATAGATACAACCCAAGCTCTAAAATAGTCAATACAATCCTGTCTTGAAACTAAAGACTATACATAGATAGTAGATAGATAGAAGGAAAAGGGCCACTCCGACTTTGAGAGCTCACCTTATCTCCAAAATCAACCACAACATTATCAATTAATCAATGGTGGCAACTAGTACTCGAATCTGTACCAAAAATGTACAGAAGTGTAGTATGAGTACCACAACTATGGGTACTCAGTATGAATCATTGGTTGATTAAACAAAATCATGATATAAATACAATAAAAATCAATAGAACATAACTAAGTCAAGGTAAGGAAGTAAACCTGAAATAACTCCAGCATCACTATATGCCGTAATTAAATAAACCAAAATGATAACATAAAACACGTACAACTACAACTAAAAGATTGGCTCACATAAGCTAATACATGCGAAAAAGTAAATAACCCAATGCAAGCCCCTATAATCCTAGAGGATACACTCAAACATAGTATAACCAGAACTATCATCATTACCAACTCTCAGAGTACAACTAGAATCTTATCCATAGTATGCCGCTTTACAACAAATTCCACTTCCATACCTGAACTGATACACATTTCATCAATACCATACTCTATATCTAGACTTAAACTAGTATTTATATATAGTCCATATCATAATCAATAGCCGGACTCGAACCAGTAAATATATATAATCAATAGCCAAACTCAAATCGGTGAATATCTAATCAATTGTCGGACTTGAAGAAGTAAACATATCATCAATTCCATCATCAACATCCAGACTCAATAGGTAATCGTATATCATTAATATCATACTCCATATTCAGATTCAAACCGGTATATATATATAGTCAATATCATAAGAAATAGAGGGACTCAAACCAGTAAAATAGATCATCAATAATATAATCAATCTCCATCATCTCTCAATATTAACGCACCATAACCATCAAGTTCCAAATCTCTTCAATATTACCTTAATAAGCATTTTCAAGTTGTATAGAAAGTGTAAAAAGGTTTACAATAACTACACAAAGCTTGGCCTAAGGTAGGTCGAAAAACCACTCTGACCCCCAAAGTTTCATTATAAGGCATATTCTACCCCAGACCAGACTAAGGTATATAAATCCACTTTTAAATACATACTAAGCCTCAATTAACCCTAAGATAGAGATTTCACCTTAAGCTTGAGCAACTAAGCTAATTATGCCTAAATTATAGTTTCTAGATAGCCTAAACGGTCTATCTAACCCAAACATTCCCAATCACATAACCAACACCTAAAACCCATATTAAGTCTAACACATATCATAAGCATACTATGAGTTAGCTCAATCTATGAGGAGGGAAAAACCTAGCCTACCTGGATGCCGTAGAAACTTAAAGAATCTGCTTAATCACTCACTTTACCTTCCGACAAGCTTCCACAAGGTGCCATGCTATATAAATCATAATCTACTCATCACAACGAGTATAATGATACATTCTTAAAATATTGTTCTTCTAATGCAAAGTTACTCACAAATCCCATGTAGGTCCGGCTATGAAAATCACATTTTTGAGGCTAACCTATCATTCCCTCATGCTCAAGGAGTAATTACCCTAAAAATAGGGTGAAATTTGAGCTACATTGGTGCTAAAATCAGACCATACAGTTTTAGGGATTTTATGGAAGAAAAGGGAAGATCAACCATATAATAAAAGGAATCTTACTACAAATTTGAAGGGAAATCGCATAAAAGTCATTATCAAAGCTCCCCAAATAACCCACAAACTCAAATCCTAAGCTTTCTCAATATTTAGGGTTGCGACCCAAACCATGGATTGGCCATGATGGGTATCTTAAGTCCCATGTTGACCGGAGATCACCACCAGCAACTAACCAAACCAAACACACCACATCCCAAGGTCAGATGAATTCTGAATATATAACAAGATATCGTGCAATAGCTTAAGAAAATTTATTACGTGTCCATAAGCAACCATTGATGACCAACCAAATGATCGACCGAAACTGCTCAATAACCACAATAGTCCAAACAATGCCTTCTAAAAACGGAACTAAAACTGGGTACCAACAAATGTCGGGATATGCTCCTGACTATAGCCAAAAAAGTCTAAATAGTCTGAGAAATAAAAGAATAAAACTTGAAATGTAGACTTCTAATGTACGGAAGCTCACCACCTCAATGTCAACTCATGAGTTGATCCCGAATCCTAATAACTAAGCAGGAGTAGTAGAAGTATGACCAATTCCTGCATCGCGTAGGGGTACAACGTCTAAAGAAGGTTAGCATGTTGAGCTTTAGCATGAAACTAAAGGACAAGGATAACAAAATGTCATGATCAATAGTTCAAAATCATACAAATTTAGTGCACATAATCAAATGCATAATTATATATATATATATATATGTAAATATCACATGCTGGGACAGACAATAAATCTTTACATGCATTTCAAAGTTTTATCCTAGATTGTGTAGCTCAACTATCATTAACATGTACCCACAGGCTATATGGGCCACAACTCTTACCCCTTGGTCGGGCCCTAGTGTGTGTAACTGCATGAACCGAAGAATAATCTCATTTATATTCACAGGGGGGAATCGAACCTCCCAAAATATACTAAGGTCACTTAAGCACTCAATCTGTAATGATTTATGGGGGAATCACTCCTCCTTAATCATGAAATAATAATAATAATGGGGACTCAAATCTCCCTGACACTTTGACCCCCGCATCGGTAAATGCAGTTTCTCGTGTCGATCACCCAGACCTCTACTTTAATAACTCGGCTATATAGACCTTATTACATCATAATTAAAATATTTATCACACAATCACATTAGTTACCACATTTCACAGTGAGGCATGAATTGTTGGTATTGTTATGCCAACTATACTTTCAAGATAATAACAACATGCCAAAATAATTATTCATTAACTTGGGGAAAATAACTCTTTTTGTTGATAAATGAGACCATTATATTTCAAATAGCTCTTTATATCATTTAATAGTTCAAGACAAGTTCAATTTTACCAATTTCCACCTTTCTCATAACTCAAAACCAATTTCACACTATGGGGTTGGGGTCATAAGCACTTCAAAAGACACAAGTTTGGGTAAATCACAACTCCCTAGTTTATTTACCATACACATGCACCCGTAAGATCAAAACAATATTTAAATCATAATTAATCATACATAAACCATGGGAAAACATTCGTCAACAACAAGCATTCAACACCCCCAACCTTTGTTTTAAAACCAACATAAATATCTCATGAACAATACTTTAAAATACATACTTTTACAAAATTAACAATGAAGGAAGAGTAACATTCCTTAAACTCCAAGAAATTGAGAGCAAAATTGACTCTTGTGACCTTAGATGGCCAACTTGATAAAACCCCAGCTTCACTTGCTTGAGGGGATTTTGAGAGCCTTTTGGGAGTGTTTGAGAAATTTCTTGATTTTTTTCTAAGTGCTAATGACACCTTAATAAGTTTATAAGATGTTGGATTCAATTTGGGTAAGAGGGGAAATGTCCAAGATGGCCTTAACTTAAAAGCTAAAAAAGTCCATCCTTTTACAACAGGTCAACCCTTGACTCGTAGCCACTCCTTATGACTCATCACAACGAGTCATAACCAAGGAAGTACCGCTAAAACACCCTACATTGTTATTCTTATGACTCAATGGAGCCACTCGTAATGGGAATTTATGACTCATAAGGTCCAGCCATAGTCAATACAGAACCTAAATTGGGACTTACACTAGACACCTTACGGTTACCCTAATGACTTGTGAAGTATCCTTACAACTCTTAAAAAGCCACTCTTACTCAGAGAAGAACTTACCTAATTACTCTCTGATTTGGTTACAACTTGGTCCCTAGGACCTTTAATGACACCCTACGACTTGTAGAGTCAGTCGTTATCAATGTAGTGGGCTTAACATTTAAGAAATTTTCAAGGGCTAAAATCTATGGTGTTTTAATTCTCCCCCACTTATATCATTCATCCTCGAGTAATGGGTCAAGGTATACACAATCATGATTTAACATAACTAACAACCACTTTTCCCTTTAACAAAATTAGAAAACAAAGATATTAAAGAATTACAACTTCCTTAACAAATCCAGAAAATAAAGATGTTAAGAACAACACATACCTTAAGCATGGTTTTCCTGAATAGGGAATAATAACAGATACTTAGACATCATGTTCTTCGGATTCCCAAGTAGCCTTTTAAATCTTGTGGTTCCTCCATTAAACCTTTACCATAGTTACGTCCTTTGTTTGCAGCCGACAAACTTGCCGATCCAAAATTTCAACTGGGACTTACTCAAAAGATAAGGAATCCAAAAAAACCACCCCCTCCAAAGGAACAACCATTGAAGAATCACCTATGTACTTTCTCAACATCAAAACATAAAACACCAGATGAATGAAGCTCAAACTCAGAGTCAAATCTAACTCATATGCAACACTACCAACCCTCTTCAAGACCAAGTATGGGCCAACTTATCATGTACTAAGATTCCCCTTCTTCCCAAAACTCTCTAAAACAAATGCCAAAAGTATGATGAGAACTAAGTACCACAATCGTACATGATAGAAATAGGTGCATAACACAACTTCACAATCTAATGGAAAAGAACTTTGCATAATGCTCTGCTAAATAATTAGTCCTCACTAGCAAGAAGTGAGCAGACTTAGTCATCCTATCAACGATAACCCAAATCAAATCAAACTGATTTTATGACCGAAGAATACCGGTAATGAAATCTATGTTAATTACTTCCCACTTCCACATAGGAAACTCAATGTCTTGATATAACCCTTCATGCAAAAACTATTTAACCTTCACTTGTTGACACATCATGTAATTAGCCATAAAACTGGCCACATCTCATTTCATATTGTTCCACTAATAAATCTTCTTAAGATCATGATACATCTTTGTTGAACCAGGATGAATGGCATAACATGACTCATGAGCCTCAGCTAAGATCCCCTCTCGCAACCCATGTACATTGGGAACACATAATCTGCCTTGGTACCTTAAGATACCATCACCACCAATCTCAAAAGCTATAAATTTTACATGTCCCATATCTCTCTTAGCTTTATTAAGACATGATAAAATACCTACCTCTTCTTTATTTCAACAACAAGGGATGACCTCGCCACCTCTTACATAAATACACCCCATCCTTAAGGTCCAAGATCCAAACTCCAAGGTTAGCCAAATGGTAAATTTCTTTCACCAACTCCTGTTTATGCTAATCCACATAAGCTAAACTCCAAATGGATAACGTACTAAGGGAAGAAACAACCATATTAGCTTTACCTGGATGGTAGTAGAGACTTATATTGCAGTCTTCTAACAACTCAAGCCACCTCCTTTGCTTGAGATTCAACTCCTTCTAGATGAACACATCTTGTAGGCTTTTAATATTAAAAAAACATATCTACATAAACTCCATACAAATAGTGATGCAAAATCTTCAATGCAAACACCATAGCCAATAAGTACAAGTCATGAGTCGGATAATTCCTTTCATGGACTTTCATTTGCCTAGAAGCATAGGTCACCACCCTACCATGTTGTATCAATACACAACCAAGTCCCATAAGGGACACATCGCAATAAACCATAAATCCATCATCACCCTCAGGCAGGGTAAAAACTGGAGCTGTAGTCAACTTATTTTTAGCATCTCAAAACTACCCTCACAAGCATCAGACCACAAGAACTTCACCTTTTTTTAGCTCAAATTAGTCAGTGAGTTAGCTATAGTTAAGAAATTCTCCATAAATATCCTATTGTAACCGACTATACCTATAAAGCTCTAAAAATCAGTTGGAGACGGTGGGGATAGAATACTTCTTAACCACTATAACCTTTTATGAATCCACCATGATCTCTTCACTAAAAATAATATGACCAAGAAAAGTAAAAGCTTTCAACCACGACTCGCACTTTGAAAACTTAGCATACAAATACTAATTTTTTAATGTTTGCAAGACGATACGAAGGTTATTGACATAATCCTTCTTGCTCTTAGAATACAATATCATCTATAAACACGATGACTAACAAATCTAAAAACTAATAGAAAACCCTATTCATAAAGTCCATGAATGTCATCGAGAACTAGTCAAACCAAAATACTTGACTATGAACTCATAATGACCATATTGGGTTTGAAGAGAGTCTTAGGGATATCCAATTCCCTAATTTTTTACTAAAGATAAACAAACATAAGATCAATCGTAGAGAAATATTTAGCACCCTGAAGATGGTCAAACAAATACTAGTTCGTGGAAGCGGATACTAATTTGTCATCATAAACTTATTCAACAAAGGATGGTAATCAATGCACATCCGAAAGGAACCATCCTTCTTACACACAAAATAATAGAAGCACCCTATGGAGACGCAATGGGACGGATAAAACCCTTGTCAAGGAGGTCTTTTATTGACTCTTTAAATTTCTTCAACTCAGCCAAAGCCATTCTATTTGGAGGGATAGATATAGAAGGAGTGTCTAAAATAAGGTCAATCCCAAGTTCAATCTCCCTATTGGGAGGGATACCATGAAAATCGTAAGGAAAAACCTTAGGGAATTCATTAACCATGGGAACAAATTATAATGAAGGACCCTCCGAGTTAGAATCTTTAACCTGGACCAAATGATAATGATATCCCTTGAAAATCAACATCCGAGCTCTAAGATATGATATGAATCTTCCCTTAGGCACTAAAGAACCCCCTTCCTACTCAATGATCAGCTTATTAGGTAATTTAAATATGACCTTCTTGGTTTGACACTCTATGGAGGCATAGAGTGAGTGCAACCATTCCATCCCTAATATGATATCAAAAAAACATAATGTCTAACTCTATCAGATCTACCAAAGTTACTCTGCTACAAACAAAAACCACACAACCCCTATAGACTCTACTATCAATCACTTAGTCACCCACCAGGGTAGAAATAGAAAATGGATCAGGGATACACATGGGACTGAAACTAAAATGTATAGCCATAAATAAGGTCACATAAGAAAGAGTAGAACCCAAATAAATCAAGCAATACACATAACAAAAAAAAGAGTCATAATATACTAGTGAAGACATTGAAGATGCCTCAGAGTCTTGGAGGGTAGTAAGGGCATACAAGTGATTCAGGCTAATGCTAGTACCAGAAACAGAAGTGGCACCCTTTGGTGTAGGAGTTAATGAAGTACCAACAAGAATATTATTTCCACCAGGAGAAACCTTAGAAGGACAATCCCTCTGCAAATAACTGATCTAACCGCATTTAAAAACTTGTTCCTCCCCTTTTCACAAAAACCATGATGCACCTTCTTGCATAATCTACAAGGAGGATATGATAGAGGTAATTGAGCCTCACCAACCTAATATTGGGCACCCTATGCCATAAAACCACTATCATGCTAAAGACAACGATCACCCGATAACTTTGGAAAAGGAGCACTAGCGATAGAGTAGGAACTAGAACTACTGCACTTCTTCTTAGACCACTTTCCACCATCCCTACCACTCTACTACTAACCTTCACCCTGATCAGAAAACTTAAACTTCTTACTATACCTTTCCCCTATATCCACCCGCTTCTTCTTATCTTCTTTAACCTGTTGTATATGCACAACAAATTTGAAGATATTCATATCGTTGTTCAATAAGACAGCGTTACTCTCTATGATCAAATCATGAGACCACCTAAAAGTAAATTTCCCAATTCTAGCCCTTATGCTAGATACTAACTCAAGAGTATATTGAGATAATTGATGGAATTTTAAGGCATACTCCTTGACCATCTTCCTGACTTGCTTTAGATTAATAAACTCTTTATTTTTCTCCTCCCTCAACTCTTAAGAAAAGAAATGATCCATAAAATCACTAGAGAAATTATCCCATAAAGAAGATTTGGCATCATCTCTCCTAGCCTATTCCTATTCCTCATACTATTGGTATGCTATATCATTTAGTTGATAGGTTGCAAATTCCATACCCTTAACATCCAAAGAATAAATAACCCAGAAGATCTTCTCCATATCATCTATAAAACCTTGAGGACCCCCTAAACCTCAACACCAGTAAAAGATAGAGGAATCAACCATATAAATTAGCCAACCCTTGTGGCCTCTGAAGATGGTGTACCAAAAGCTACACGCTCAAACTGAGAAGGTACTAAACGAGATAACATATGAATAGACTGATGAAATTCTACATTCGACATAAAATCCAGAGGATCTTGAGGAGGCCTAGAAGTGAACCTTAGAACTCCAGAAAGGCAATTAGGAATTGGATCCCTTGACTAGGCCTGTACACCATAAGAAGGGCATGCCCCATCAGTATTTTCCTGAAGTAGGATAGAGGAGTATCCATGAGCTTTAGATCATCTAGGAGGTATGATCCAAAAAGTGAACAAATGGGAATTAGAGAAGATCACCCTTACACTTTGTAGATAGAAGAATAGATAACAAGAAATGGAAATATTCCTAAATGCCTCATAGCCTCTTCTTTATAAGTATGGTGTGCTACATAATGATAAATAAGACTCTACTAGACATGGCTTTATTGGACACCAAATGACACTAAATCTAGGTTCTGATGCCATTTTTGTGATGACCCAAACCAAGGCCTAGCCGTGAAGGGTATCTCAAGTCCCACATGACTAGAAATCACATCCTGTACCTAACTAAACTAGACAAACCACATCATATAGTTGGATGAATTTCAAACATATAATAAGAAAACGTATAATAGCTTAAGAAAATTTTAATATATGTCCATAACCACCCACTTACGACTGGCCAAACGACTAATCGGGACATGCCCCCGACTATAGCAAAAACTAGTCTAAATAGTTTGAGACATAAAAGAAGAAAACATGAAATGTAGACTTCTAATGTATGGAAGATCACCACTATAATTTCAACTCATGAGTTGTTCCTGAATCCTAATAACTAAGCAAGAGGAGTAGAAGTATGATAAATTAAAGCATTAAATGTGGATATAGCATCCAAAAATGATTAATTATTGGAGCTCTAGCATAAAACTTAGGGATAGGGATAACATAATGTCATGATCAATAGTTCAAAATCAATCAAAACTAGTGCATATAATCAAATGTACAAATATATAGATATGTATATATCACATTCTGGGATAAGAAATAAGGCTTAATATACTTTTCAAAACTTTAGCATAGATTGTGTAGATCAACCATTATTAACATGTACCCACGGTCTATATAGGCCCCAGCTATCACCTCTTGGTTAGGCCACAATGTGTGTAGCAAAAAGAACCAATGAATATTCTCATATATATACACATGGGGGAAGAGAACCTTCCAACATATACTAAGGTAACTTAAGCACCCAATTATGTAATAATTTATGATGGACTCAAACCTTTCTAATCATGAAATAATTATAATAAGGGGGACTCAAACCTCCCTGGTCACATTGACCCCTCCATTGGCAAACTCAATTTCTAGTATTTGTCACCCGAACCTCCATATTCACGACACAACTATACAACCTTTATTAGAGCCTAATTAAATACTTATGACACAATCCTATTCATGAACCATATTTCACATTTAAGGCATACATTTTTGGAATTATCATACCAACTACACTAGCAAGGTAATAACAACATACCAAAATAATTATCCATTAAATTAGGGGAAAACAACTCCCTTTGTTCATTAAATAAGACCATTGTGTTTCAAATACCTCTTTATATCATGAAATAATTCAAGACTAGTTCAATTTTACAAATGCCAACCTTTGTCATAACTCAAAACAAATTCACACTATGGGGTTGGGGTCATAACCATTTTAAAAGTCACAAGTATTGGAAAATAACAACTCCCTAATTCATTCACCATACCCATATGCCCATAAATTAAAAACATATTTAAAGAATAATTAATCATAGTTAAACCATGGAAAAATATTGTTCAACAATAAGAATTTAAAACCCCCAACCTTTGTTTGAAAACCAACATAAAAATCTCATGAAAAATACTTTAAAACACATGATTTTAAAAAATTAACAATTAGGGATGAGCAACATTTCTTAAACACCAAGAAATTTGAAGAGAAATCGACCCTTGAGCCCTTAGATGACGAACATCATAAAACCCTAGATTGAATTTCTTAAGAGAAAGTAGAGAGCCTTTTGGGAGTGTTTGAGAATTTACTTGATTTATTTCTTAGTGATAATGACACCGTAATGAGGTTATAAGATGTGGGTTTCAATTTGGATAAGAGGGGAAATGTCTAGGATTCCTTTAACTTAAAAAGCTAAAAAAGTGCCGCCTTTGACTATGGGTCAACCTTTGACTCATAACAACGCCTAACGACTCGTAACTGAAGTCGTAATCAAGGAAGTACCACTAAGGCATCCTAAATAATTATCCATATGACTCATTAGTAACAGTCATAATGGGACCTTACAACTTATAGGGTCCAGTCTTAGTCAACACAGAACCTAGATTGGGACTTACACTAGGTGCCCTACGATTATACCTACCAAATTATGAAATTTGCTTATGGATCTTAGTGATCCACTCATACTAAAAGTAGAACTTAGCCACTTAATCATTGATTTTGTTATGACTTGGTCCTAGGACCCATAACGATGCCCTATGACTTGTAGGGTGAGTCGTTATGAAGGCAGTAAGCTCAAAGCTCAAGAAATTTTCACGGGACAATCTAAGGTATTTCAAAAAAGTTTCTATAAGGTGGATATTTATACCCTTCATAGGTTATCGATAGTGGAGATTATGACTCGACCCTTGCAATTACGATAGCTGCCCCCGATGGCTATATCATATTTATGATGACTAGTAGTTGCATTCACATCTCTGGTGTAGCTATTAAGGATGTTGAATTCATGAATGATATGTCGCTATCACGAATTCCACCTGAACTTTCCAACTATCGATTGTAACCCGAGGCTCTTGGTTAGCGAGTGCACCAACACAATAAAGACTTGGAATTTTCCAAGTCTATGCCAACCCCTCAAGATTTATTTGGAATCTCAAATATGAAAATGGACTATGCTACCCTCTCAAATTCAATATTTTAGACTCAATGTAGTAGTCAAATTTCTATCTTAGGTTGTTTTAAGTTAATGTGGGTCCCACATCGATATTTCATTTTCTTCACTTTTTGACCAATAGTTCAAAATGAGCCTGGTTACCTCCCAAACCAGGAGTCCACCTTGCCAAAAATTGAATTTTTAGATTTATTGGAATAGTCAAAATTGGTATATAAGATTGTTTGACTAAATCACTCCCCTGGTAGCCGATTTGAACCAGTAAAGACTGCAAAATAGAGAATTCGCTTTAAAAACCAAACAAACTACCAGGTAAAATGTCATTCCCAAAAAGTCACAAAGGACTTGGGTCAATTATAAGAAAGCTCTTATGGTGAAAGTATGTGGAAATATAGAAAATGATCTAGAGTTTCATTACACCAACTTTTGACTTGAGCATTATATTGAGTTTTCTATTGATCTTGAGTTAGGAACCCAACCTATTTTAATGGAACTTTACCATATATCTTCTTTCGAGCTTAAGAAGATAAGTGCTCAAGTGTAGAATCTTTTGGGTAAGGGTTTTATTTGGTTGAGTGTATTTTCTTGTGATGGCCCTATCTTGTCCATAAAGAAAAAATGGTTGTATATGTATGTGTATCGACTATAGGAAATTGAACAAAGTGACAATGAAGAATAAGTATCCTATGCCTCATATTGATGATTTGTTAGACCAACTTTTGAGATTTGAAGTGTTCTAAAAAATTTATTTGTGATCTGGTTTACATAAATTAAGGATTCAATCATAGGACATTCCTAAGAAAACTTGGACTCTTTATAGATATTTTGAGTTCTTGGTGATTTCTTTTACCTTAATACTTTTGATAAACTATGTTTTCAGGCATTATTTAGACTCTTCTATGGTTTACATCATATTTGATATCCTTGTTTACTCGAGGAGTAAAGAGGAGTATGGGAAATACTTGAGGATTATGTTATTTATCCATCTTTCTGAGGATGAAAGATTATACTAAGGTGAACTTAGGTACCAAGACCCATTTTGAAGGCTTTACAGAAATGAGAGGTCAACCACGTACCTTTATCTGAAATGATGGATTATGAAACTCCGTGGAATCAGACCAACTCTCTAACATAGAGCTTGGCATAATCCTTGGATGAATAAGAGGTATGGACTGGTAAGAAATGAGCTGACTTGGTTATCCTATCTATGATAACTCATTTAGAATCATTTTAACGACGAGTACAAGATAAACCAATCACAAAGTCCATGTTCACTTCTTCCCATTTCTATGTGGGAATACTGAACTCCTTCATAGACCCACTAGGATTTTTATGATCAATCTTAACCTACTGACACGTTGAGCACTTGGTTACAAACTCTTCAATGTCTTTCTTTATCCCACTCTACCAATAGACTTATCACAAGTCGTGATAAACCTTGGTGGGCCTAGATGGATCAAGTAGTGTGCAACATGCACTTCTGCGAGAATTCGCTGCCTAAAGTCATCTACACGTGGCATACATAGTCATCCCTAATAAAGCAATACACCATCTCCCCCTTGGGAGAAAACCTCTATCTTCTAATCTCTAACTGATTCTTTTAACTTAACTAGACTAGGATCCCTATCCTACTTTTCCTTTACCTCAGAAACTAGAGATAATTTTGAGCTAATCTGTACCCATACAGTATCTTCTACTGAATCTACTAAGAAGACACCTAGTCAGGTATATAAACTTCCTGAACTAAATTCTTCTTATCATCTCCCATGTGAGTAAGACTACCCATAGACATCATACTGAGAGTATCAACCACTATATTGCCCTTTCCCGGATGTTACAGAACACTTATATAGTAGTCTTTCAACAACTCCAACCCCCTTTGATGATAAAGGTTTACGTATTTCTGAGAGAACACATAGTGCAGGCTCTTATGCTTAGTGAACACATCAACGTGCACTCCATACAAATAGTGAATCCAAATATTTAAGGCAAATACTATAGATATTAACTCAAGATCATGAGCGGGATAGTTATTTTCATGGAGATTAAGCTTTCTAGACGCATAGGCTATGACCTTACCTATTTTCATCAAAACACACCCCCAAACCAACTCTGGAATTATCAAAATATACCACAAACCCATCTGAACCATCTGGTATGGTCAAAACTGGGGCTATAGCAAGTTGAGTTTCCAACTCTTGAAAACTCTTCTCATAAGAATCTGACCACTGTAATTTTGACTTTTTTTTGAGCTAATCTAGACATAGGAGATGTAATAGATGAAAATCCCTCTATAAACCATCGGTAATAGCCGACCAAGACCAAGAAGTTCTTGATATTTAATGGAGAAATAGGTTCTGGCCAATTTATTACTGCTTTGGTCCTATAGGGATAACCCTAATGCTATCTCTAGAAATGATATGATTGAAGAAAACAACTGATCTTAGCAAAGATTTGCACTTACTAAATTTAGCGAACAACTGATGATTTCTAAGAGTTTGTAATACTATTCTGAGATGGTCTGCATGATCACTCTCACTACAGAAGTAGACAAGAATGTCATCCATGAATATTATGATGAACATATCCATGTACTGCTTGAACACATGGTTCATGAAGTCCATGAAAGCAGCTGGGGTATTATTAACATAGCCAAAGTTAATTTCCCTTTTGGGAGGAACTCCAAGAAGATCTTTGGGGAACACATTTAGGAATTCACATACTACTGAAACTGATTCAAGATTAGGGTTATTTGAACTAGAGTACTGAACTCAAACAAGATGATAGAAATATCCCTTAGACATTATTCTTCTTGCCCTAAGGTAAGAAATAAGCTTACCCCTAAGCACTAAAGTACTACCCTTTTACTCTAGGACAAGTTAATTAAAAACTAAAATTGGATAATTTTTTTTTTGCAGTCAACAGAGGCATAACATGAATGAAGCCAATCCATACTAAGAATGACATCAAAATCTATCATCTCTAATTCTACTAAGTCTACTGAAGTGACATTCTGAAATACCATAACTGGACAGTTCCTGTTTACCCGCTGGGCTATGATAATTTACCTACTAGGGTAGAGACTGAAAAAGGCTCTACTAGGATTTTAGGACCGACTCCAAAGTCAATAGCTATATAAGGAGTCACAAAGGATAAAGAAGCTTCTGGATCTAGCAAAGCATAAACATGTAAATGATAAACTTGTAACGTACAAGTTACCACATCAGAAGAACTTTCCTGATCCTATTGGGACTGAAGAGTGTATAATCTATTTAGATGCTGACCACTGGTAGCACTGGAAGCGGCACCCTACTGAGTTGATGACTTACTGAGACTGATGACTTATGGGACTGGCAGTATTGGTTCAACTCCCAACCTTTCTGATAAAGTACCCATCACTCCCAAATTTGATGGCCTAGCTTATGACACCCGAAGCATACCTCGATGTTAGCTCTACACTCACTATGGTGGTGTCTGCCATATTATTGACATAGAGAATTCTTACGGGCACTGCTAACATTGGCTTGGGACTTAGGGCCTGGTACCTTACCCCTATTATTATTTTTGAGTTTGGGTATTGGGGAACTGGCTGAAGAAGGTGCTGGGGTTGAATACCTCTAATGAAATTGAGGGTTACCCTCTTCTAACTTAGGCTGATCAAATTTGAAGCTACCTATTCTAACCCACTTGTTTTCTTGCTCCTTCTCTTTATTGTTAACCTCTTCTATTTCCCTAGCATGGACCATAAGCCTAGATATGTCCATTTCCTTAGTCGGCATTGTGGTCCTACATTCCTTGGCCACACTGTTTGACATATCCAAAACAAATTTACTTATCTCATATCTGTTATTTACTACCACATGAGGGGCATATTTTGCTAACTGAGTAAACTTGAGGGCATAGTTTTGTACTATCATGTTGCCCTGCTTCAAATTCATAAACTCCAAAACCTTATATTACTTCAACTCTAGTGGGAAGAAACTATCAAGGAAAGTAGTTGTAAACTCCTTCCATTCTTTAGGCCCTACATCTGCAGCCCTCTCTGCTCTTTAGTGCTTGAACCATGAGTTAGATACATCCAGCAACTGATATGCAGCCAAATCAGCATTCTCACTAGTCGCCACCCCCATATTATCTTTAAGCCTCTGCACCTGATTAAGGAATTCTTATGGGTCCTCATCTGACTTAGACCTAGTAAATGATGGTCGGTTTATTCTGGTAAAGTGTTGAATTCTAGCTGCAGCAGTATTGGCCACTGGGTTGGCTAAAATGATAGCTAGGTATTTATTCTGGGCTGCTCCTAAATTGGCTAAACTGGTAAATACAACCCAGAATTTTGTATGGGAGACATGTTCGTCCAGAGAAACTGCCTGAATGGGCTGATTTCCCATTCTTCTTCCATTCTTCTTAGGAGGTATATTCTATAAATGGAAGGAAGAAAAGGATTGGACTGAGAGTTTAATTTGAGCTTATGCTCACTCGTATGACATGAACACTGCAAGAAGGGGAATCTTTTCCTAAAAATCTCATAGCCTCCTATCCATAAGTATGGTGCACTAAACACCCATGCAAAAGACTCTACTTTATGCGGGTTTCAGACTTCTAGGACTCTATTAAACCTTAGGCTCTGATACCAACATTATAATGCCCCATTCTATACCCCAGATGCTACACGGTGCTAGCGTCCAAGAATAAATACCAGCTTACCCATGAATGGTACCTGCTGTCAGCACTGAATAATAACAACACTACAATGTTAATATATCTAAAATAAATATGGAACATAGGCTAAAATTTTCCATAAATTTCATAAATGAGACAAATACTGAATATTGAAAAAAATTAAATATTGAAACATTTGTCTGAAATACTCAAGTCTAAAATCCTCTAACTATCTGAACATGGTGTTGATGGGACAAGCCCCCAACTAACTATATCTACTGAACTACTACCAAATAAAATAGTAACTTTGTCCTCGAATAGTGAGGACTCACCTTTAAGTCTATTGCTAATAGTCCGGGTTGCTAAGTGTTATAAGAAGCCCATATGTCTGAACCTATGATATAAGATATCATAGCTCAAAAGAAAATTATGCGTCAGTACTTTGAATGTACTGTTATGCTAAGTGAGGTAGGATGATATGCATAGGTTCATATGCATGAACAATAACTGACTAAGTAATATGAACATAACTAAATGAGAGTACATGCATGAATACATAAACTATAACTGAGGTCATGGTAACACTGGATACTGAGTTCTGACTACTAATTAATTGATATCTGAATTTACTGATACTGTATTACTAATAACTAAATGACTCTTTCTAAAACTCCTAATTCTAAAGAACTGATCTAAGTCCACACTGAACTGGATAGCTGTATCTGACAGTCCTGAATCTATAGAACTAAACTGAGTTCTGTACTGAGACTGAAATTGAAAATAAAACTACGGGAGGTAATAATCTAATGGACATGCCCTTCTATAAATAGATTGGGGTAAAACCTGTAACCCCAGTTGGAAGGGTGTCAGTACTATGCCATGGGTACTAACACTGGCTGTGGGGATCCACTATACTGATGCACTGTAATGTCCCGAAAGACTAAGGGTGTCAGGCCGGAACTGATGAGTAACCCCTGTAAGAAAGTCAAGTTTAAATTGATGGGTGACTTCTCATATCCTACGCTGGCTACATAGTTTTGGAGTACAGGGACTGCTATTAACGACTCTACCTATCTGACGGGGAAGCCGTCATCCCTTCACTCACTCGGTGATGAATCTTAATCCCTACTGAATAGACACTGAACTGATTTCTAGGCTGTACTAGGCTAGACTAAACTATTACTATTGTGTTTTCTAACTAAACGGAGTTCATTAGGTTGCATTGACTGACAATATGCTATAGAGTTCTATTAACTGACTGGGTTTACTTGAGGTCTGGACTAAAAACTAAACTGAGACTGTTACTGTGTACTAAGATCTACTCTTCATGACAGAACTGACACTATTGTATAACTACTGTAGCTCTAGGTAAACAACTATATTTTTGGGTATTGACTACCCCCAGGACTCGATAACATGAAAAGTAAAGCACACCATAACTTGAAAAGCATAACCCTATGCACTTTTCTCTAACTCATTCATAGAGACATTTCATCAAACACTTATAATATATGAACCTGCACATAAGCTAGCATCACATTATCTTTCCCTTTTAGTTTACAATAGCAATTTATCAAGCACTTAGGGAAACATAATCTATACACGTAATAGTAAGCAACATGTAGGCATCGAAATTTCCAATCCCGATTTTAAATTCAAGGGTTCAACATGAATTCACATGATGATATACACATGATAATTAATTTCACATGATACTTGTAATAACCCATGGATCAGAAATTCAAATAACATTAAAATCATGAATACATTCATAATCCAACATAGAATTCACAAATTCATTTAACTTATAGTTTGAAAGAGTTTCTTGAACTCCAAGGGTGGAAATAAACCCTAGGATGAACACTTCACATACCTTTTTTCTTGAATTAATGAAGGTTGATGGTGAGTTCTTGAATCTTAAACTTGCAATTAGATCTCCTAGGGTTTTTGTTCTTGAGTAATTTGAGAGAGAATGAGTGTAATTTTCTTTTTGAAGGCTGAATTTCATATTTTCGGGGCTAAATAGATGTGGGAAAATGACCCAAATACCCTCAAGGATGCAGAGTTTTAATGACTAAAAACTGGCCCAGTGACGCGTACCGACTTGCCGCATTGGTAGGGTCGATGCTATGGCCAACGCGCCGTATCGAGTCCGCATCGATTAACTGGAAATTGGCACTAAGAGCTGGGAAAAATATTTATCAATGTGATAGGCAACGCGGCGCGTCGAGTTCACATTGATCCACTGGTTGGGACTTCCAAACATGTTACAAACAATGTTTGAAAAATCAAAAACTTGTTTGAGAACACCTACTAACATGCCTGATAATGATATATATATATACACATAAATGCATAAACTTAAGTTGTGGTTAAAAGATTATTAGTCCATAAATCCATTGCTTGAGGGAGAATTTTGAGACTAAATAGAATAAAAATTTAGAAAGGGTCAGGTATCTCTCGACCAAAATAAATAGTAGTAGTAAAATCATGGACCAAAATCTATATTGGTAAAATCTTTAAAACATCATTTTTACACTTAAAGGCTGATAAATCATTCATTAAGGTGGTATGATTCCCGTTATAAAAGAATCCAGTTTAAAGTGAAAAGTGGGAATAAATATTTTTTAGGAAAACAATAATGAAACCATGTTTGTAGTTAAAATAATAACATTTACTATTTAGAGTGTTCGAATATACCGAATCTATGTATGCCATCACAAGTATCCAAACAGTATAATGATAAGAATCAAAACATCTATAGACTCTGATCATGTCCTTTACAAGGATAAATCACTTCTCAAAATCAAGATAATTTCATAATCATGGCCTTGGGAAATAATACTTATTAAAAACAACCAAATCATAATCCAAGAAACTATTACAATCCACTGAGTATCATAGAAAATATTATATTAAAGGGTTAACACCCTCCAATATGCCTAACATGCTAGATACCTTGAGTAATAAGATCCTAGATACATAATAAGTAATTAATTTTGAGGGTCAATTTACCCTTCTATTTCCAAACTCAAAAATTAGGCTAAGTCATGGTGTTCTACCCACAATCACATTCTAACATCCTGATCAAACAAGCAACATATATGTTACACTATCACAGGAAGAAGAGTAGATAAGAGCCTACCTCAATTTCAAATCGAAATCCTTGAATCACCCACAAATCATCCTCTTAGGCTCCACGGTCCCTTAATATCATCAAACTATCAAAATAGTAATCTATAAGTCGTAAGGAGTAAAATTAGACCCATATTGCTATATTCTAAACAAGCCTAAAAACAATTCTAAAAAATATTTTCAAAAATAAAAGGGTAAAATCATAATTTTATTTTAGAAATATATCCCCATATTCATAGGAGTCTACAACTTAAAACCTATGCAGAGAAGGTTTAAAATGGGGCTAAAGTAAAAAAAAATCAGTTTCAAGATTTAACAACAAAAACCACAAAAACTCATTTTGAAATCAAGAATTTGAAGTTACTTTGTAAGATGAACTTGAGGGTTAAATACTAATTATATTATTAGAAACTTACTCATGGAAGAAATATCAAAAACTCTTTTTCAATAGCCTAAATTCGAGCTCCTAAACCACAAAAATAGTGAAAAATGGTGTTTTGATCATCAACTTTAGTGGGAATCACAAAACAGAAAATAAAAGTTTTGAGAAAATGGGAAAATAAAGTTCTAAATTGATTTACAATTATTATATGAGAAAAATGCATCAAAATAGTCAAAATTAGAGCTTCCTAGCTCCCAAAATGAAAAAAATATGAAAATGGTTTGATTTTGGCCTTAACTATCAGGGATGGTCACGAACACAAAACAAAGTTTGCTTTTGCGACATGTTAAAATGGTAAAATTGTTGCAAATATGGTCAAAAGTTTGCTTTAACACCAACATTAGAACCAACAATGTTAAAAACTTGTTTTTGAACCCCAAAACTCATTTGGAATCCCATGAACATGATCTAATAGTTCAAATTTATTGTAAAATACATTACGAATCCAATGGAATCTTTAAAACTCTCATACAAGATCATTTCAAATAAATATTAGGCCAACACCAATAGTTTTATTTTTATATAATTTTTTTGACAGTGAAAAATGAGTGTGGAGGCCTCGAGACATAAATAAAGTGTCCCTTACATAAAATCACTGTTCTGAAGCCAATGGCACTGTCGAAAGTCTTATCCGAGGTCACCTATTAGGAGTTTTTGCTGGATACCAATCCTCAACAACAAAAGTTTCTAAACAGGTAAACGAGCCTAAAATCCAATTGAAGTGTCTAATAATTGAACCGATAATTTTTGCAATATATAAATGGCTTGTATACGCTGTGAGAAGGCTCAAAATGTTGGAAATGCATGAAAATGGGAAAATGACTTGGAGGTTCATTACAATATCCACTCCAAAAAGGACTTTTGTTTGTAAAAGTCAAAGGTTGAACAGATCACAAAATCTCAAAGGGCTGAAGTACTGTTATCGCATGCTCTAGTATGACATCCAAGATAGCATCAAAGAATAATCAACATTTCTAGTGGATTTTTCCACTAGTATCCCTTTCCCAACAAACTTTTGCACTTCACTCTCAAATAGCTAAAACTCCACCTCAACCACCAATTTGCTTCCAACTAAACCAAGAAAGGTTGATGCACGTAAATCCAAACCACGACACAATGATAACACATGGATACTAGCACAATTATGAAAAGAATCATCAAAGACAGAGAAAATTAAAGGCATGAACCATGCAACAAACTCTAATACCTAAATATATCCTTTTTTTGCCTTTCAAAACCTACAATCCACTCTACTATAAAGAAAGTTACCCGATACTGTCCTTGTAATTCCATCATAATATTCTCAAGGAACTAAGGTTGACCCACTTAAAGTCCATAATGGAAATAATGCAAACAATCCCAGAAGGGACTACCTACATACACAAATAGAGATAACCAAGGTCTACAATCTATGTCAATGCTATAATTTGCTCAAAATTAATGATTAGGATTATGAAACACTTATACTTACCATAAAATAATTTGCTCCAAGATGTCCCTACTGAATCCAACTCACACATACTATTTCCACGCAAATATCCAAACGATAACCAGAACCTGAGGTCAAAGCTAAAAGAACTAATACCGTGTCCACATACTATCATCTGAGCACCTATCAACCACAATCCATCTAAACTGAAGATGACTGAGTAAGTAAGGAAGGTATAGGCTTATTCTTTCTTTAGATAAAACCCCAACTAAGACAATCTAAAAATAAAGGTTATACCTAATCTCTACAACTCCAAACTAAATCTTAAACCAAGGACAAACCTTCCAATCTCAACTTTCAAAACTACTATACAGATAGGAAGGTATCCACACTACCAATCTATCATAACTTCCAAATCAGCCTTCTGAAGTTTCAAATCCTTAATTAATCTAATGAGTCAGATCTAAGGCCAAATACCCAATCTACATTAGTATCCAAATAAAAAATGACACTTCTGGATCTTATCAGAGCCAAAATAAAAAAAAGTTAAAGAATAAATTCACAATAGAGGATAAATCGCTAGTTGAAAACACATGAAACCAACTTCAATTGCGTTAAAGGGCACGAACCACAAAGTCATTCTCAAGAACTCACTAAGGCTGCAAACAACACTAGACATAGCAAGAGCTCTACCAACTTAGAGAAATTCTAACTTAGCCAAAATTTGGCTAATCTAGTTATCCACCTATAAAAGGAATACTCTACTACCATCTTAAGAAATGGTCAAAAGAAAGATCATCTATCTCTAACTCTGTTAACTCCACTAAAACAAGAACCAAATCATGACCAGAATAGAGTATCTAGCTTTACACTAATACAAAGAGCAAAACAATCACTAGGAGACAAACTTGAAAAACCTGAAAGGCAAATTTGAGATCTCTCTACATCAATATCAAAAATATTAATGGGCGATAAACTACTCAAATTAGATGAATGGAACCCAAACTAGTTGACCTAAAAATAGGTTACATAGAGAGGGATAGCCAATGATAAATCCTCTACAACCCAAGATAAAAGTGCTAGAATATAAAACTTAAGAACAAACAATATAACTAAATTGCCAACTTGTAATGACCCTTTAGGTTATTTTCCATATTTATACTTATCTTTATTGTTTGAGATTTTCATAGCTTCCCGAAGTAAGTTATTACTTATTGAGACTGATTGTTAGATTACTGGGAACTACATTTGGTTTATAGAGCCTATTCCCTATTTTTAAAGTCTTCAATCATTCTAAATGGTCATAGGTGAAAAAATCAGTAAAATAATCATGGATGCAAATACAATTTTGCCAGCATATCTAGAATATCAATCTTAATCTAGGTAGACCTTTGGTTCAGGTCCTAATGCACAAAAGCTCATTTCAAACTATTGATCAAAATGTTAAGAATTTGAAAGAACAGGTATGGGAACCACATTTAGTTCAAAGAACCTCAGATTGAAAATCCAACTTCTCCATAATGTACAAAACATTGATTTTAGGCTAGGGAGTTCATTGGTATAGGTACCAAGGCTGCCAGACTCATTTTGGGCTATTGAGCAGAATTTTTAAAAAGTGATGAAACTATAGGTGTGGACCCCTATTTTGGCCTAAATGATCTTTGATGAATATTTTGATTATTCTATTATATTTTAAATGTGTTTAAAATTAAAAATTTACTATTGGATAATGGTTTTTGGATTTAGGATGAGTTTTGAGGGACAAAAACTTATTTTTGAAGTTTGTTGTCATCTTGTGCAACCGTGATTGTCACCAAAAGTGTGCGATCATGAGTAGGACAATCGGGGCCTGTAGGACTGTGATTGTAATATTTGGGTACCTGTAGGGGTTATTAAAGCCCCCAAGATGTATTTGGGGCATGTTTTCTTTACTATTTGGACCTAGAAACCCCAAAATGAGTGTTATAACTCTAAATCGGTCATGGGGGTGACTTGGGATCTTAATTATCATTTTGTATCATGATTATCTTCTAGATTAAGGTAATAATTTCTTGAATTCATACTTAAATTTCTTAGTTTGGATCCAAAACCCTAATTTCGCCCAAGGCTTAATTTTAGCCTAAAGTATGCTTAGTTTTCACCAATTCTTTGAGGGTTATGATTCCTTATTCATGTGTGGACATTGAGTTGGTCTCAAAAACTATTTTCCATATGTGGGACCTACTTGGGGTTTTGGTGTCATTTTTGGACCAAAAGTACAATAGTGCAAGATGGGTATCATTAGGCTCGTATTGATGAGTATATTATGTTTCTGATAGTGTGATGAAATCTTATGTATTTTAAAGTGAAGAAAAATATATGGTTTATGAAGTGATGTTTTGCAATTTGGCCATAAGGGTTTATGAAGTGATGTTTTGCAATTTGGCCATAAGGTAAGCTTTTGTGCACTTTCCTTCATAGATAATTTATGTTATGTATTGCATATGGATATTAATGTTAGGATTGATTATAAGTAAGATAGTAGCATTGTTTCTTGATTTCTTAGGAAATTAGATAAGGTTCTTGGACACGTAAGATAGTATGTTTATAACTTGGTAGACTTCTATTGCCTTCTCCATAGTTTATATTAAATTATTGCATGAAATTGATACATTGCTATACTATGGATGTGTTTTAGTGTTTGAATCATGATAAATATATTTGACCTTATTAGGAAGGTGTGGTATTCCTGGAATCATAATTTGGGTAGAATAGACTTAAGTTCCCTTACTTCTAGTTGAAAGAAATATCTTAGGAGTGTAAACGGCTTACTTGATATTTCGAAAATTAACTAGATAACTTAGCCTAGTTGGGGCATAGTGTGCCTAATTATGGAAATTATGGATTAGAAATGGGATCGTTCGGCCCACTTAGGCCTAAGCTTATTATAAGTCTTCTAGACTTAGTAGCGGATGTTAGACATAGTTGAGGCTAGTAAACCTTAGAATAAGATTACTTCGTAAATTGGTAACTTGTTTTAATGTTCCCATATTTTGGCTTATTATTTATTGTTATGATGTTTCTTGTGGAAGTGATATTGGGCATTTTGAGATGATATTCTTCCTCGATACATTATGTGGCCTATAGAGATACTATTTTCTCTTAGACTTTCTGATTGTCCTATAGTGATGCAATTTCCTCTTAGATATTATGATCGATCTATAGTGCTGCTATTTTCTCTTATACTTGATGATTGGCCTATAGAAATGCTATTTCCTTTAGTCATGATTGTTGCACTTATATAGATAATGTTCTTCTTATATATGTAAATTTTCCTAAAAAAGTGATATTCCTCATAGTCATGATGTATGACCCATTTATATAAGATATCCTATAGATGATTACATGCCTATATATGCTATTCCTCTAAGATGTTTGATTCCTCTTGTGTGAGAAATAATTACAAGCCTATATATATTATTCTTCCTAGATGTGTGATGCCTCTTATGTGAAAGATGATTACAGGCCTATATATATTATGCCTCCTAGATGTGAGATTCCTCTTGTGTGAGAGATAATTAAATGTCTATATATATTATGCCTCCTAGACATGAGATTCCTCTTGTTGAATAGATGATTACATTCTTATTGATATTATGCTTCCTATATGTGAGATGCTTCCTATTTGTGAGATGATTAGAGGTACGCAACGACTCATAAATATCATTATTGATATGAGTTTTGAATATTTGTATGGGCATAAGGACATAATTATGAATTTGTAATTATTTTAGATGTATTATCGGGTTGAGCGCCAATAAATGAGATCGACTGGACATTCTATAAGTGCTTATCCTTATAGAGGATGCGGTTATAGTTCATAAATATATATATATATATATGCATATACATATCTCTTTGGTATTGGATAGAGAAAGGTATGGTTTGAAACTTATGATTGCATTTATTTAATACTTGTGATGGCATGCATAGATTCAATCCATTCATGATTATTATAACAGTTATTGATGTGATTATAGTTAAAATATGATATTATGAATACTCTTCTTGTTATATGGTTAAGCTACGTGCTAACTATTTTTCTATTAGGTAACTATAGTACTCAATGCTTAGAATTCTAACTATGTTAGTTAATGAGCTTTCCTTAGAAATATGGTAGATGAAAACTAGGATTTACATGTGGCTATGAAGATAGGTTTATCGATGGTAATGATATCTAGCTATTGATAACAAGTTATAATGTCGATTAGTTCATAAGTGTGGATAACATAGTTAACATAGGTAGATGATAAGGTATGATAGTGATAATGATACCTAGTTAATAATGATGCCCAGTTACTAATGTCGACTAGCTAATAACAAGGACTAGTTAAAATGAGGATTAGTTGGTAATTGATTATTAGATATTGATTGGTGTAAGTTATTAAAAGATGTTTGGTTGATAAATGATTAATAGTAAATAGATAACGATTATGGTTTAATGGTGAACCTTGACTAGATGTTAGGTTTGGCTAATTATTGATTAATGGTTAGTTGTTATTCCATGATTAATGATTATGTGAAGATCTGTTAGATTGACAACTTGAGATCATGTGATGTCTAGTAAACTAGTGGTATAATTATATGACTTGGCTAGTTAATAATGAGCAGATAGAATATAATGATAAGATTATTATCTTTGTGATGTTATTATTATGCTTGCGAGTATATTGGCTTGAGTTTGTGGGCCTATTATGAATCTATATTAATGCATTGATGATATGATGATATATTGATACTCGAGAGGTCGGAGGATACTATGATGATAGATTGAACCCGGTAAGGCCAGAGGATACTATGATGATAAATTGATATCTGGCAAGGTCGGAGGTTACTATGGTGATATATTGATAACAGAAAAGGCTAGAGATTTATTAGGATGATGAAGGTCTTGATGAGAATTGTTTTGATGATTTTTTACATTGATTATATACTTTGTATTCATTTCTACATGCATTTTACCTATCACCAGTATGCACCTATGTCTATCAGCCGGTGTGGGACGGTTGCATAGATATAGGTGAAAAATATGCCTTGTGTTGTTGTATGTTTATTGAATCTTTTGAGCCTGGGGTGGTGGGTGTACACCTAGGATTGACTAGTTATTTGATTGTTTAGTGTAGCCAGTTATTTATGCTGCTATTGATATTGTTTTTATCATTGTTATGATCATTATTATTGCTAGCTTATGATAGATTAGTATTTGATTTGGTATCTAGATTTGAGGTATGTCTTCAGCCTCTTCTATCTTATGATTGCATTATTATGGATGGTAATTTCATGTCTAGCCATGCGGATTAGAAACATCAAGTATGATAGTATTCCCAATTCTATTAAAGTGAGTTTTTAAATTAAAATATGATGATATAGCTTATGCTTTAAGATGACCGCATGTTTATATTTATATATACCTTTATACAAAACTAGTTATATGAAGCTATGATACTACTATATATCCCTTCCTCTATTGTTCATGTTGTATATTCATTTCTTCACTTTATATATTACTATATATATTTTTTTCTTTTTCTCCTTATTATTATAGTAACCTGTGATTTACGGTATAGAATTGATGTATATTGAATATAGCTGCAATAGGCTAGTTCACCCTGATAGTTCCTTAGTATTATTATGTTAGACTCTTGGGCATGAAAAGGGTAATTGTACCTTATTATTATCATTGACTTGTTATATGATATCTAGACTCTTGGGTGTGTATTCTGTTTTGTTTATATGCTATGTATATCTACTTTAACTTGGAATTTTAATTGGCAATTGCCTTCTGAGGACCAATTATTTATTAGTCATACTACACTTATGTAGCCTGCAGATTATAGTATGGGTTATCACCATTAATGTGTTCATTATGCAAAGCATCCCTAGTTTAGAGAATTAGAGTGAGCTCCTGACATTTGGAGTATTAATTATCTCTCTCTTATGTATTAGACTAGTCTCTTAGTTGCATTTAAAGGCAAGTTGTATCAGTGTACATTTCATTTTTGTACTCTTTTTATATTAGAAGCTCTTTTAGTAATACCACTAGGATTTGAGATTCTACTATTTATTGATCCTTATTTTATATTTTCCACATTCTTTTCCTTATATTATATAGTCCATTACTAGTCATCCCAAACTATGGGTTAGATTACCTACTGGTGGTTTATGATAGACGCCATCATGACATGGGAAGTTGGGTCATGAAAAATTTGTATCAGAGACTAGGTTTCATTGGTGTATTAGTATAAGATCTAAGTGTTAGTAGAGTCCTATGGATCGATGTAGAGACATCCATAACCTATCTTTTGGAAGCTACAGTGATATTTTAGGAAATTCACTTATTGAATCCTTATTGTGATCTGCATTTCTATGAACCTTGAATATGTTCTTTGACTCTATTTTATCCCTGAAGGATGATGTGATATTGTCGATAGATATGGATGAGACTTTAACGTGTAATTCTAGAATTTTAGTAGAATCAGACTAGAGGGTTAGAGATGGATATAGAAGATCCTCAGCTGCAGCCAAAAAGCATTTGGAAAGAGTCCCCATCAAACTTGCAGAGTGTGGTATGGTTATTCAGGCCATGATGACCATTCTCTATTATGAGGGGCAATATCTCAAAGTATTCTAGGATCTTTATTTTGTTGTGTTGTGATGAGACATTTGTTAAGATAATGCCCCTGGTATGAGATAGGTGATAAGTTAGAGTTAGCCTATATTCCCCACCAGCTAGAGTTCCTAAGATAGACTATGATTTGTAATTTTTGGACATAATTTTGGGAATTTCTCTCATTATCAGTTTCTAAGCCATTTGGGCTAAGTATATGTTCAATTTATATTGATTCTTCAAGAATTGCTATGACTGTAGCGAGACCGACTACTAGTCTGGGGTATGTCCCTGACATGACATTCTAGTCCTTTTGCTTAGTTAGATTAGCTTGTGATGTTGTGAAATCTTCAGTTAGAGATGGTGTGCTTGGCACCTCATTTGATGATTTAGTTGATCGGTCTGATTTAGACCCATTAAGATTTATTTTCCCTATGCCCATCGAGCATGTGACTATGGATATTGCCATAATTAGTATTCTTTTATTTCTCACATTTATTTCTTGTTATGTGCATTGGGGTTTTCATACCCATTGATGATTGTATGCCTTGATAAATTTATATCTATCATTATGCGCCTTATTGGTGAATTCATGATTATGTTTCTACTCCGTGGTTTATTTCTTTTTGTAGTAGATAGAGTAGATATATATTAATGTTTTACCCTATGGGAGTGCTTTTGGGTTAGAGTCCTATTTATCTCAGCAAATTAGACCTGTTGCAGCCCTTGAGTGGTGTATGGTACAAATATTAATTTTTGTACCGCCTGTTTAGTATGTTGATTGTGATATTGTCATTGCTATTGCTACCACTATGTGAGATTATTGATATTATTTAATATTATTACTTGATGTTTTACATGATGAATTTGATTGTCGCTGGGTAGCTGTATAGACTGGTGTTATCTTGTTAGACTTTTATTTTCTTATGACATTATTCAGTAGCTTAAGAAGATATAGCCCAATTTGTTAATTTCTTTACCTTAATAAGGAGAGGTTGACTGTGTTCCCTCTTGGTTAGCTATATTAGATTGATTTGGTTATATGTTGTTGCATCATAGGTAAGTGACCTTCCATGGTTTTTGTGGAGTTTCAGTCGACAATTTAGTTATGTTGTTTGTTTTTGAGTTGAGATCCTTAGACTTACCTCTTGGTTTATGAAGGATTATGTTTTGGCTATGCCTTCTTATATAACCCGTTTAATAGATAGACTATTTTAAGGTTCGTTCATTATTTATGGTTGTTTGTTCTTCTAATAAGAATTTTGATACTGGTATGGAAATGTCGTGGATTCATCTCATAAGTATGTTGGGTTCGTTCCTGCAAGATGGATTGCCTTATTGTTAGCGTAGAGATTTGATACTCCTTTCTTATTGTTATATGGTTTTGTCTAGTAGAGTTTGAATGTTAGAGGCAAGTGGCCTTTTCTGTGATTGCTTCTTATTAAGATTGAAAAATATAAACGCTTTAGCTTGATTTGTTGGTTTTCTGGTGGTGTTCACAACTTTAACCTTGGTTTTGAGATTGTTATTTCTTCTTTGATGATATTGTTCTTGGGTGGATTATGAGAAAACCCATATCATTGTTTGTTTAACCAAGTGAGGCTTGGTTGAGTGATTCTCCTCGATGATATGAGCCTGTGGCTACTTCTTTGCCTAGATTGAGTATTGCATTGGTTAGTTCCTAGCCTAAGTTGCATTTCTCTGAGTTGCAAAAGATTTTGCCTTCACTGGTATGGTTTTCAGACTTGAGGAGTTTTGAGTATGTTAGGATATTTCATGCCCTCCAGCTAATATGGACTGGGTTATATTCATTTCGGCATGATTCCTATTTCGCATCTATGTTTCATTCCCTCCAACTGATATTGAGTTGGTTGCTTGTGTTATCTATCACTGGTTATCCCTTTGGTGATTTTTCTTTCTAGTAAAGTCTCAAATTTGGCTTGGTATGATTTATCTCATAAATATCAGATCTAGATACTAGAGACGATTTGAGATAGTTGATGTTAATATAGCCTTATTAGCCCAGTTTTAGGTTTTGACTCTTTGGAATGGCGATTTAGAAGTATGATAGATTTGGAGCATTAATGCCTACCCATTTTTAGTTTTGATTTAGATATTTGAGATTGAGCAGTTCTACCATGGTATTGAGATTTGAGCTTGGTGTTATAGAGCTTGCATGCATATTTTTTTGTAGACTCTTGTTCAAATCTCATTCATAGGTTGGTTGAACCTACACCATGGTTGCCTATTTCCTATTTGGTCTTCTAGACTTTGGTTGCATTATAGTTGATAAGTGTTCAAATGATAGCCTATGGGCCCCGTATTGGTTATTTATATTTTTACCTCGAGTTATAGTTTTCATTGGGATTTTTGGATGATTTACTTACTGGGAGTAATATTGTCGAATTGGATTAAGTATGTCTTTATTCTTGGTGGTTGAGATATCCTGGAGTGGAATATTCAGTGATGAGTAGTTATACCTTAGATTTTAAGATTTTAGTTTGATTTAATTTGGACAGGTTGGAATATTTGACTAGATTACATTCTGTGATTATCTCTATGTCTATGCCCAGATAATACCTTATGAGCTTATTCTCATGATTGCCTTATGGAATTTGAATGAATCAACTTCAGTTCTTTGAGTTCTCCATGATAAGACTATGTGGACAAGACTAAGTTATTTTTTTCATGGCTTGGAGTGGATAGCAAGTGCGAAAATGTAAAGAAAGGTTATTTTTTGATTTTGAGTAATTTTTTTGACTCATGTCTTTGTTTACTTTTGACTTGGATTAGCCTTTGTGGATATATTTGGATATATAGATGGTATCTATGTGTTGTCATTCAGTCTATGCTTATCAACCCTTTAGGATTAGTTTGAGGCTAGTTAGCAGCCAAAGATGAGTTTTGGCTATTTTGGAAATAGAATGAGAATACTGTTTGAAAAGGGATACCTGTGGCAAAATCCCCTGCAAGTGTTTTCTCTTTGCGAAGGTTATCTGGGAAGTCATGGTTGGAGCATGCTGGCCCAGTACCTCATCTTTTTAAGATTTTGAGATTCTTTATATCCGTTGACTTTCAATAATAAAAGTCCTTTTAGTGGTGCATAATTTAATGACTCTTTAGGTAATTTTGGATATTTATGCTTATTTTTACTATTTGATCTTCTCTATAGTTACCCCAAGTCATTTATAACTTGTGGGACCGACGATTCGGTTACTTGGCAGTTTGTTTTATTTATAAATCTAGTTCCCTATTTTGAAGTCTTCTCTTTTTCCAAATAGCCATTGGGTGAAAACTTCATTTAAACAATCTTGAATGCAAATTCTGACTGCGTGAGCAGATTTGGAATATTAATTTTAGTCTCGGTATACCTTTGGTTTGGGTTACAATGTACCTGAGCTCATTTAGCCCTATTGGTCGGAATGTTTAAAATTAGAAAGAATGGGTGTGGCACCCACAATTAGGCAAAACAACCTTTGATTTAAAATATGACTTTACCATTGCACTCGGAACATTGGTTTTAGACTAGGGAGGCCCTTGATTCATGTCCTAAGGCTTCAAAACTTATTTTAGGTTATTGAGCAGATTTTATAAAAAGTGATGAAACTCTAGGTGTGGACCTCACTTTTTTCCTAAATGATCTCCAATGAACTTTTTGATGATTCCAATGGATTAGAAATGTGTTTTACACTGACAACTAACTATTTGATCATGTTCTTTGGACTTCGAATGAGTTTCGAGGGTCAAAAACTTATTTTTGAGTTTGCTGTCATATGGTGAAACCGCGATTGCGACCAATAGTATGGTATCGTGAGTAGTCCCTAAGATGCATTTAGGGCATTACACCTTCAACATTTAGACCTATAAATCCCAAAATGAGTGTAATAACTCAAAATTGGTTACAAGGGTGACTTGGGAGCTTAATTATCATTTTGTATCGCAATTATCTTAAAGATTAAGGTAAGAATTTCTTAAATTCATGCATGAATTTCTTCATTTGGAGAAAAAACCCCCCAATTTACCTTAGGGCTTGATTTTAGCCCAAAGTATGCTTAGTTTTCACCCATTCTATGATGGGTTATGATTCTTAATTCATGTGAGAACATTGGGTTTATCTCGGCAACTTGTTTTCCATATATTGGACCCTCTTAGGGTTTCATTATCATTTTTGGACTCAAAGCACAATTGTGCAATATGTGTATCATTAGACTCATATAGATGAGTAGATTATGGTTTTGACAATGTGATGGCATTTTGAGGATTATAAAGTGAAGATAAGCATGTGGTGCATGAAGTGAGGTTTTATGGTTTGTCCTTGAGGTAGGTTCTTTTCCACTTTCCTTTATAGATGATGTATGATATGTATTGCATGTGGATATAAATGTTAGGACTGATTATGAGTAAGATAGCTTAGCCTTGATTATTGATGTCTTGGGAAATTAGATGAGGGTCTTGGACCTGTAAGATAGTATGTTTATAACTTGGTAGACTCCTATTGCCTTCTACCTAGATTAGATTGAATTGTAGCATGGATTTGATACATTTTTAGATTATGGATTTGGTTTTAGTTTTGGAAGCATGGTTAGTATATTTGATCTTATTAGGCTAGTGTGGTATTCTTGGAATCGTAATTTGGGTAGAATTGATTTATGTGCCTATACTTCTAGATGAAGTTCCTCTCTTAGGCATGTATATGGCTTACTTGAAATCTAGAAGATGTACTAGATACCTTAGCCTAGTTTGGGGTATAGTGTGCCTAATTATGAAAATTGTGGATTAGAAATGGGAAGTTCGGCCTACGTAGGACTAAGCTTATGTTAATTCTTTTGGACTTAGTTGCAGATATTAGGCATAAATAAGGCTAGTAAAACTTAGAATAAGGTTACTTCGTAACTTGGTAACATGTAATGATGTTTCTGAATTGTTGCTCTTTAGTTATGGGTATGATGCTCCTTGTGGAAGTGATATTGGACATTTAGTGATGATATTCCTCCTAGATACATTCTGTGGCCTATAGAGACATTATTTTCCCTTAGACTTAATAATTGGCCTATAGTGATGCTATTTCCTCTTAGATATGATGATCGGCCTATAGTGATGCAATTTCCTTTTAGACCTAATGAATGGACTATAATGTTGATATTTTCTTTAGTCATGATTGTTTGACCTATCGAGATGATGTTCCTCTTGGATATGTAAATTGGCCTAAAGAAGTGATATTCCTCATAATCATGATGTATGACCAATTGATATAAGATATGCTATAGATGATTACATGCCAATTTATATTATGCCTCCTAGTTGTGAGATTTCTCTTATGTGAGAGATGATTATATGCTTATATATAATATGCTTCCTAGATATGAGATGCCTCTTGTGTGGTAGATGATTACATGCCTATATATATTATACCTCCTATATATGATATGCCACTTGTATGAGAGATGGATTACATGCCTATATATACTATGCCTCCTATATATGAGATGTCTCTTGTGTGATAGATGATTACATGTTTATTGATATTATGCCTCCTGTATGTGAGATGACTAGATATATGCTACGACTTATAAATATGATTATTGATATGAGTCCTAGATATATGTATGGGCCTAAGGCCGTGACTATGATGTTGTAATTATTTTGGACATATTAATGGAATGAGGGTCGATAGATGATAGGATGCGGTTACAGTTAATAAATACATATATGTGTTTTTGTATGTGTGTGTAGAGATAGATGAAGGAGTGCAATAATGCTTATGATTTTACTGATTGAATACTGGTGATGGAATGCATAGATTCGATACATTCATGATTATTATATCAGTTATTGATGTTATTATAGCTGAAATATTATCTTATGACTGATCTTGTTGTTATACGGTTAAGCTACGTGGTAACTATTTTTCTATTAGGTGACTATATTACTTGATGCTTAGAATTCTAAATATGTTAGTTAATGAGCTTTGCTTAGTAATATGGTAGCTAACGACTAGGGTTGATATGTGGCTATGAAGAGGGTTTTAACAATGGTAATGAAATGTGGCTATTCATAATAAGTTATAATGCCAATTAGTTGTTAAGTAAGCATAACGTGGTTAACAATGCTAGGTGATAAGGTATGCTAGTGATAATGATGCCTAGTTAATAATGATGCCTAGTTACTAATGTCTACATCCTATTAACATTAACAGGGACTTGTTAATAACGAGGATTAGTTGGTAAACGATTATTAGATATTGATTGATGTTAGTTAATAAATGATGTTTAATTCATAAATGATGAATAGTGAATAAATGATGATTATGGTTTAATGGTGAACCTTGACAAGACGTTACGTTTATCTATTTATTGATTAATGGTTCGTTGCTATTCCACGATTAATGATTAAGTGAAGAATCGGTTAGATTGATAACTAGAGATTATGTTATGACTAGTAAACTAGCAGTATAATAATGAGTCTTGGCTAGTTAATAATGAACAAATTGAATATAATGATAAGATAGTTAACTTTGCGATGTTATGATAATGATAGCGAGTATATTGGCTTAAGTCTGTGCACCTATTATAAATCTATATTTATGCATTGATCATTATGATGACATATTTATACCCATCAAGGGCGGAGGATACTATAATTATATTTTAATACCCGAGCGGAGGATACTATGATGATATATTTGTAACCGGCAATGCCGCAAGTTGATTACGATGATGATAGTCCTGATGAGGATGGTTACCATGACTCGTGACATTGGTTGTGTATTTTACATTAATTCTTGCATGCAAATTTCCTATAACCAGTATGTACCTATGTCTCTCTTTATGAATGGCATGGTTGCAAAGTGGGTGAAAAATATGCCTTGTGTTTTTGTATATTTATTGAACATTCCGAGCCTGGGGCAAGGGGGGTATGTATAGGCTCAGCTACGTATTTTGTTTTTTGGAGTAGCCAGTTATTCACGCTGTTATTGATATTGTTATTATCATTGTTATGATCATTATTTTAGCTAGATTATGACAGATTGGTCTTTGACTCGGTATCATGATTTGAGGTATTTCTTCAACCTCTCCTATCTTATGATTGTATTATTATGTCCGATTATTTCATGTCTAGCCATGTGGATTAGAAACCCCTAGTTTGATAGTATTTAAATCCTGATTCTATTATAATGAGGTCTCGAAATGAGAATATGATAATATAGGTTATGTTTTGAGATGACGTCGTGTTTATTTGTATATATACCTATATATATATCTAGCTATACGAAGCTATAATACTACCGTAGATCCCTTTGTTGTTCATGTTGTATAGTCATTTCTTCACCTTGTATATTACAATATATACTTTCATTTTGCTCTTTATTAGTTTATTGACCTGGGATATATGGTATAGCATTGATGTATTAATTTAGCTGGAATACGATAGTTAATCCTAATACTTCCTTAGTCTATTTATGTTAGACACTTGGACATAAAAAGGATAGTTGTCCCTTATATTTCCCATTGACTTTTTATATGATTTTTGTATTCTTGGGTGTAGGTTGCGTTATATTTATATGTATTGTATATTTGCTTTATCTTTGGAGCACAATTGGCAGTTTTCTACTAAGTACCATTCATTTAGTACTCATACTACACTTCTGCAACCTGCAGATTATAGTACTGGTTATCATTGTTAATGTATGCATTTTGTAGTGACAACCTGGTTCAGAGTCTTAGAATGTGCTCATGACGCTTGGAGTATTAATTATCTCTCTCTTATGTATTAGACTCGTCTCTAAGTTGTATTCGGAGATAAGTTGTATGATTGTATTTCTCTTGACATTTCACTTTTTTAATCCTTTTATATTAGAAGCTCTTGTACTAATACCACTAGGTTGTGGGATTCTTCTATGTATTGATCTTTATTTCATATGTTCCGCATTCATTTTCTTATATTATTGATTAGTCTGTTACTAGCCATTCCAGACTACGGGTTGGCTTGCCTACTGGTGGGTTATAGTAGGTGTCATCATTACCTAAGAAGTTGGGTTGTGAGACAACTCTGCAACCATAATAGAAACATAAAACTCCAACTTACCTTCAATGACATAACCTACTTAATGACCAGTCTTGCCTCGTCAAACGAAGAGAAAAATGACCAACCTTACCTAACTACAAGACAGAGATCCTCAAATCAAGCTAATCCAATAGTGAAACCATATTTATAGTTGGAATCATAGCATTTTCTATTTATTGATAATGAATATACTGAATCTATACATGTCATCACTAGTATTCAGACAGTATAATGATAAGCATCAAAACGTCTATATACTACCATCAAGTCCTTTACAAGTATAAATCACATCCCAAATTCCAGTTAATTTCATAATCATGGCTTAGGCCCAGTAATGCATATCCGAGAGAACAATATCCTAATTCGAGAAACCATTACAATCAATTGAGGATCGTAGTAAATTTTATACAAAAGGGTTATTAGCCTCAACTACGCCTAACATGCTAGATACCTAGGGTAATAGGATCCTAAAAGTATAATAAGTAATTCACCTTAAGGGTCAATTCACCCTTCTATTCCCAAACTCATAAATTAGGATAAGTCATCGTGTTTCTACCCACAATCATATTCTAGCATCCCTATAAAACATGCAACATATATATTACATTGTCTCATTAAAAATAGTAAATAGAAGTCTACATCAATGGTGAATTATAATCCTTGAATCACTCACAAATTGGCTGCCTGGGCTCTACCTTCCCTAAAATCTATCACGTTATAAAAATAGTAATCTACTTGTCTTTAGAAGTAAAACGAGACCCATGTTGTTATATTCTTGATAGGCTTAGAAAATAGACCCGAAAAATAGGTTCAAAAATAAAAAGGTAAAACCATAATTTTATTTTAGAAATATTCTCCCCATATGCATATGAGCCTACAACTTAAAACCCATGCATAAAAAAGTTAAAATCAAAGAAAAACCATTTACAAGCTTTACCAACTCCCGAAACACATTTTGAAATAAAGAATTTCAAGTAGTTTTAAAGATAAAATCAAGGAAAAATGATAAGTATAAGATTAGCGACTTACCCATGGAGGAAAACTCAAAATCTCTTTTGGAATCGCCCAAATTCGAGCTCCTAAACACCAAAAATGGTTAAAATGGGATTTTGGCCATCAACTTGGGTGAAAATTATTAAAAATAAATAGAGTGCTAGGAAAATGTCGAAAATAGAGTTCTAAATTTATACGAAATGATTATACGAGAAAATACATCAACAATAGAAAAAATGCAATCTTCTAAGCTACCACAATGTCATAAATATGAAAAGTGTTTGATTTTGATCTTTACCATCAGCGATGGTCACAAACGCAACATAAAATTTTCTTTCATGATGTAGTCAAATGGTCAAATGGTTGGGATCATGGTCTAAAGTTTGCTTTCGTGACAACACCAACACCATCAAGGTCAAAAATGTGTTTTTGCCCCGCAGAACTCATTCGGAACCCTATGAATAGGATCTAATAGTACAAATTTATTTTAAAATATGTTATGACTCAAATGAAATCTTTGAAACTTTAATTAAATGTTCTTACAACTAAATTTGTGGTCCATACATATATTTTTTCATTTTTACATAAACTTCAAAATATCCCAAAATAAGTGTGGAGGCCTCGAGACATAAATCAAAGGTCCATGAGATTATAATCAATGTTTTGGGGTTAATGGCACTGTCGAAATTATCATGCAAGGTAATCAACTAGTAGTTTTGGCTATATACTAATCCTAAATAATAAAAGTTCTAAAATAGGTAAATTACTTTAAAATCCAATCAAACTATTTAATAAAAGAATAGAAAAATTTGGCAAGTCAGAGATTTCTTGTAGACACCGTGGGAATATCCAAAATGCCGAAAATGAATGAAAATTAAATAAATGACTTAGAGGGTCATTACATATCCACTACAAAAGGACTTTTGTTCGTGAATGTCAATGGTTACAAAGATCACAAAAGCTTAAAAGGATGAGGTACTGGTACTCCATGCTCCGAGCATGACATCCCATATAACATAAAAGATGAAATAATACATCTAAGGAATTTTTCCATAGGTATACCTTCTTCAAAAACTATCATACTTTACTTTAAAATATCCAAAACTCAACCTAAACCACCAACTTCCCTCCTACTGAATTGTGGAAGGGTAGTGGATGCAAATCTGAACCATGACACAATGATAACACATGGATACCTGAACAGTTAAGCAAAGATTCATACAAGCAAAAGGCAATCCAAGGCATGAACCATGCAACAAACTCTAATACCTAAATATATCCTTCTTTTGCCTTTCCAAATATGCTATCCACACCTCCATGAAGAAAGACACTTGAGGCCACTCCACGCAATTTCATCACAATAACTTTGAAGAACTAAAGTTTATCAACTTAAAGTCTATGATAGAAATCATGATAATAATCCCATAAGGTGCTACCTAGGCGCACAAATAGAGATAACAAAGGTTGACAATCTATGAGAATGCTATAACTGGTCTGGATGACCCTTAAAACTGATGGTTAGGAATACACAACACACACACATACCATAAAATAATCTCATCTAGGATGTCCCATCTATCGATGATAAATGAATGTTGAATCCAACTCACACATACTACTTCCGCTAAGTAAATCTCTAAAGATCCCACCAATACTTGAAACTGAAGAAAACTGAGTAAGTAGGGATGGTGTAGGCTTAGCGAGACTATAGATGAAATCCCAACTAAGACAAATCTTAAAATAAAGGTTGTACCCATATGAAGGGATTGGACATGAATAACTGACTGCGCATGAATTAATCTTACTAAATTCTGTTGACTGGCAGAATGTTACTGATATCTGACAACTGACTAAGATCATGAGGTTTTCCTGAGTCATATGACTGAGTAAAGTCTATGGAATCATAGCTTGAGTTCGGATATCATGAAACATAATTGGATCTAGGCACACAAATATAGTTTTCTGGTACAAGTACCCCCAGGACTCGATGGAAGGAAACTGACACACATGGCTGACTTGATCGTAAGAGTAGAGTCCATAATATATAATATCATAAGTAGGGATCTCATACTGTGCATGGTTATCAACAATGTATTGCATGGAAAGGATTTCATATCACATGGAAGAACTTGCACAATCTTAATATCATGTTCATTGCATAATCATATTGGCAACACATACTAATAGCATGGAAGTTCATGTGGATTGCATGGTTATCACACATCTTGTTCATAAGTAGAATTTGAAAGTAAACATAGCATAATCTCATAAGAATAGTTCATGAGTATTCCAACAACATTTACAAGGCACATTATCAATATTGAAGTCATTGGAACGTAAGGGTATATCATGAATCCTTCACTTAGTCATAATTTAGCTATATTGCATGCTTTCTAGTTCTTTAGGCATTTTATCAAACACCTTACATACACATCTTAACCATAGGTGAAATCACCAAATTATACATCATGAATTACCAAACTTACATGTTTCCAATTCATATGATATCATGAATTCATAAAAACATATAAAGATTCCATCTTGGGAATCACCCAATATCAACAACATGATCATCAATACCCAACAATATAGAAATCATACTTTATAATGAAAAAAAGGAAAACAAACAAGCATCAACATGGGTATGATCATATCACCACAATCAACCAAGCTTTTGTATTTTAAAGATTGATTCTTAAAGTCCACGAACGAAAGGAATTCGTGGATGAACACTACGTATACCTTAGAAGGAAGATTCTTGATGATTGATGGAGGAATTTCTTTGAAATTGGATCTTCAAGCTTAATTATGCAACCCTAGTTGTTTTTCTCCTTTAGTGATCTTGGATGATGAGATTTGAGATGAAAATAGGGTTGTAATATGTTTAGAAGCTATATATTTCATAGGGTTAAGTTTAGGGACGTGTAAGGAGTATTTAAAGACTTAATTACCTTTAAAATAACTCAAAATGGAGTGTTTTTGACACCTGGAATTGACTTAGTCAGTGCCCAAGTTATCTCCTATGCTTGGGTTCGGTGGCGCCTAACCAATCACCTATGCTTGGGTTAGGCGGCGCCTAACCAATCGCCTATGCTTACTGCCTCTCACGAAAATGGGCATAACTTTTTGCTCGGGTATTGGATTAAGGAGAAATTGGTATCGTTGGAAAGATAATTCAATTCTCTACAATTTGGTGGGTCTAAATCATCCAAAATACCACATTAACATCAAGTTATTGTCATTCAAAGATGACTCTTGCAAAATCAAACACCAAAACTTGATGGATTCAAAAACTCTTAGTTTGTATTACCTTAAGTGACTCATATGAACATGCTTAATGCATCATAAGCTATCCTATTACTAGGATATTCATTGTAAGTCATGTACTCAAATACAAATCACAGGATAGGAGATTTCATACATAGGAATACTTATTCAGTTCCTAGCTTAGAAACATGCAGGGTATTATATCTTTGTTCCTTAGTCTATGAACTTGATGATCAAGAATTTTAACTAGAACTTCCTCAATGGAAAGACTGTTATGAATATCTACATTTTCTAAGGGAATAACTACTGCTGCATCACCAATACACTTTTTCAACAATGAGACATGGAGCAATGGGTATACCGAGGCTAAATCTTAAGGCATCTCTATCTCATAAGGTACCTTTTCCAAACGACTGAGGATTTTGAAGGGACCACTATATCAAGGACTGAGTTTCCCTTTCTTGCCGAATCTCCTCACTCCCTTCATGGGAGAGATTTTTAAGAACACAAGATCACCGACCTCAAACTCAAGTTCCTTTCTCCTTATACGTGAATAAAATTTCTGTCAGCTCTAGGAAGCCTTAAGACTTTCTCTAATCAAATAAACCTTCTCCTACATATCAAACACCAATTCAGGCCCTACTGCTGCAGCCTCACCTAATTCAAACCGACTAATTAAAGATCTATATCTCCTACTATAGAGAGCCTTAAATGGAGCCATATAGATACTATAATAATAGTTGTTATTGTATACGAATTCAATAAAAGGTAGATGGTCATCCCAACTACCCTTGAAATCAATAATGCATGCTCTCAGCATATCCTCAAGAGTCTGAATGGTCCATTCTGCTTGACCATCTATTTGAGGGTAGAAAGTTGTACTGATGTGGACTTGGGTACCAAGACCCTTTTGGAATGCTTTCCAGAAGTAAGAGGTAAAATTAGTGCCTCTATTTGAGATGATAGATAAGGGAACACCATGCAACCTAACCAATTCTTAGAGATAGAGATTGGCATAGTCCTCAGCTGTGTAAGAGGTATATACTAGGAAAAAATGAGCTGATTTAGTTATCATGTCTACAATAACCCAAATAGAGTCATGCTGATAATAGGTTAGAGGAAAATATTTCACAAAGTCCATGTTCACTTCCTCCCATTTCCACATGGGAATACTGAACTCCTGCATTGACCCACTAGGTTTCTGGTCCTCAATCTTAACTTGTTGGCATGTAGAGCGCTTATCTACAAACTCTATAATATCTCTCTTCATCCCACTCCACCAATAGATCTCCCACAAATCACGGTACATCTTAGTGGCTCCTGGATTAATAGAGTAACGTGCACGATGCGCTTCTACAAAAATTCATTGACTCGACTTATCTACAACAAACACATACAATCTTCCCTGATGACACAAAACACGATCTCCTCCTTAGGAGAAAATCTCCACTTTCTGATCTATGACTGATTCTTTCAACTTAACTAGAGTGGGATCTCTATCCTACTTTTCCCTCACCACTAAAACTAGAGATGACTCTGAGCTACTTTATACCCATACATTGCCTTCTGCTGAATCGAGTAAACGGACTCCTAGTTGGGAAAGTTGATGGACTTCATGAGCTGACTTCTTCTTACCATCCTTAACATGAGCAACACTGCCTATAGAAAATCTACTGTGAGCATCATCTACTACATTGGCCTTGCCCTGATGATACAGAACACTCATGTCATAATACTTTAATTACTCTAACCCTCTTTTGTGACACAAATTCATATATTTCTGAGAGAACACATACTGAAGGTTTTTATGATCTGTGAACACATTTATATGCAACCCATACAATTAATGCCTCCAAATCTTTACGGAAAATACTACCACTACTATCTCAAGATCATGAGTCAGATAAATCTTCTTATTAGTCTTAAGTTATCTAGAGGCGTAGGCTATGACCTTATCTCTCTAGATAAAGACATAACCCAAAACTACTCTAGATTCATCATAGTACACAACAAAACCATCTGAACCATCTGGTAGAGTGAGAACTGGGGTTGAGGTGATTCGAGTCCTTAACTCTTGAAAACTCTTCTCACATGAATTTGACCATAAAAACTTAACTTTCTTATGAGTCAATCTGGACATGGGGGATACAATATAAGAAAACCCTTCTGCAAACAAACAATAATAGCCAGTTAAACCAAAGAAACTCCTGATATCTGATTGAGAGATGGGACTAGGCCAATTTCTCACCACTTTGATCTTTTAAGGATCAACTCTAATGCCATCACTGGAAATAATATGATCAAGGAAAGCTACTGATCTTAGCCAAAATTCACACTTACTAAATTTAGCGAACAATTGATGGGCTCTAAGAGTTTGGAATACTATCCTGAGATGGTCTACATGATCATTTTTGCTATGAAAGTAAACAAGAATGTCATCAATCTATGTCCAAGTACTGCTTGAGCACTCGGTTCATTAAGTCCATAAAGGATGTTGGGGCATTTGTAATACCAAAGAACATGACTAAAAATTTGAAGTCACCATACCTAGTCTGAAAAGCTATTTTTAGAATATTACATTCTGACTCTAAGCTGAAGATAGCCTGATCTGAGGTCTATCTTTAAAAGTAACTGGCACCCTAAATTTGGTAGAACATATCATCAATTCTAGGAAGTGGATATTTATTCATGACTGTGAACTTGTTCAACTGATGGTAGTCTATGCATATTTTAAGAGAACCATCTTTCTTACACCTGAATAGTACAGGTGCGCCCCATGGGGAAATATTGGGTCTGATAAATCCCTTATCTAAGAGATCCTTCAACTGTTGTTTTAGTTCTTTGAGTTCAACTAGAGCCATTCAATATGGTAGAATAGATATAGGCTGAGTATCTGGGAGAAGGTCTATTCTAAAGTCGATTTCCCTTTCTGGAGGAATTCTGGGAAGATAATCAGGAAATACATCGGAAAATTCATTTACTACTGGGACTAACTCAAGAGTAGGAGTTTCTGAGTTATAGTCTTTGACTCGTACAAGATGGTAGACACACCCCTTGGATATCATCTTTCTGGCTCCAAAGTATGAAATCAACTGACCCTTAAGAATTGTAGTACTACACCTCAATTCAAGGACTGGTTCATTTGGAAACTAAAAATGAACTTCTCTATTTCTACAATCAACTGAGGCATAGCATGAATAGAGCTAATCTATCCCAAGAATGATGTCAAAATCCATCATCTCTAACTCCATGAGATCAACTTAGGTAATTTTTTGAGCTATTGTGACCAAAAAGTTCCTGTATACCTATCTAACTACAATGGAAATACCTATTGGAGTAGACACTAAAAAGGGATCTGCTAGAGTTTTAAGACTGACTCTAAATTTGACAGCTATATATGTTGTTACAAAAGAAATAGAATCTCCAGGGTTTAGTAAATCATAAACATGTAAGTGAAAGACCTATAATGTACCAGTAACTCTGTCAGGAGAATTTCCTTGATGTTGGAGGGACTAAAGATCATATAATCTATTTGGATACTGACCACTAGTAGTAGTATAAGCAACACCCTGTTGAGTTACTGGGCCGGATGGAACTTACGACTAATGGGACTAGCCTTGTTGGCGTGCATCCCTACATTTCTGAGCAACTAACCTACACTGTTAAATCTGATAAACTGGCTTGCCACTCCTGAAGCACACATCCCTACCCACTCTACACTCACCCTGATAGTGTCTGCCACACTTCTGACATAAAGGATTGGTATGAGTACTGCTAAGACTAACCTGGGACTTAGATCTTGATGCCCTATCCCTATTGTCATTTTTGAATTTGGGTAATGGTGCAATAGCTAAAGAAGGTACTAGGGCTGAAGACCTCTGATAAAATAAAGGATGGTTACCACCTTCTGACTTTGGCTGATTGAAATTAAAACTACCCATCCTAGCTATCTTGTTTCCTCTCTCCCTCTCTTTATTTTTGTCTCTTGTATTTGTTAAGAATGGACCATCAGCCTAGAAAAATACATCTCATTAATCAATATTGTGGTCCTACACTCCTTGACCATATTATCAGAGAGCCAGATGAAAACTTACTCATCTTGGATCTACTATCAGCTACCACATGAGGAGCATATCTGTCTAACTGAGTGAACTTGAGAGAATAGTCCCCTACACTCATGCTGCCTTTCCTCAAATTAATGAACTATAATACTTTGGCCTCTCTTAACTCTAATGGAAAGAATCTATCGAAGAAAGTCGTGGCAAACTCTTCCCATTCTATAGGCCCTCCATAAACACCTCTATTAACTTTCCACTACTTAAACCAAGTATGGGAAATATCTTGCAATTTATATGCAGATAACTTAGCACTCTAACTAGACATCACCCTTATAGGATCCATGACCTTCTAAAGCATATCTAAGAATTACTGTGGATCCTCTTCAAACTTGGATCTTGTAAAAAAGTAGTATTTATCTAGGTGAAATCCTAAACTATAGTTGCAGCAATATTGCATAATGGGTTGGCCAGAATAGTAGCTAGTCGTTTATTCTGTGCTGCTACAGAGTTTGGTAGAGTAGTGAACGCATCCCTGAATTTTGCGTGAGAGATATTCTTGTCCGGAGGATCCAGATGGATGGGCTGAGAGGCTGGCTGAGTTTCTATTATTCTTCTGTTCTTCTTGGTAGGCATCTTCTGTAAACAAAAGGAAGAAATAGATTACACTGAGAGTTTAACTTGCGCTCATGCTCAATCGCACATCATGAATACTTGAAAGAACCAAAACTTTTTTGTAAATGCCTTTTAGCCTCTCGTCTATATGTTTGGCGCGCTATATGCCCATGCACAAGACTCTACTCAATGTGACTTTAAGACTTCCTAGGACACTTTAAAATCTTAGGCTCTGATACCAAGTTTGTAATGACTCAAGACTACCCTCTAGTCGTTACATGGTACTTACAGTCCCGAGGGAGCATAACCTAACCCATAAGCTGGTACCTGTTGTGAGATATGCATAATATAATCAAGAATGCAGAAGAATAATAGAAATACCATAAGGTTTTAATAATAAAATAACTATTAAATTAGGAACATGATAAATGTACTGAAATCTAAATAGTCTGAATAGCTAAATGTAGTGTAGCCTCTAAATTGGATACAATGAGTCGATGAGACAGGCACCAACTAACTCTACTACCTACTGATATAAAGACTTGAGTTAATATAATCTTTTCTCAGATAATGAGGACTTACCACTGCTACTGTACTGCTGGTAATCTGTGAATCTTGGTGCGATTCAGGAACTGAGCATCATCACCTATAATATGAAACATTATAGCATAAAAGAAAAGGTATAAAATCAGTACTTTTAATGTCCTAGTATGCTAAATATGGTAGGATGATATGCCTGGTCTCATAAATAGGAATGATAATAATTAACTAGACAAACATGTAAAGCATAGAGTACTAATTAAGAGCATGGAATCTGTAGATACTGAAAATGCAGGAAAATTTATAAATACTGTGGATGCATAACCAAGCATATAACATGAACTAAGTAAAATATATAAACTGATATACTAAGATAACTAAAGTCTATATACTTTGGTTAAACAACACCAAGACTGAATAACTCAGTTGGGACTGTAATTGAGACTATATCTGAGACTGTAGGAGGTATCATCTAATAGACATTCCCCTATTTAAGCTAATCAGGGTCCAACATATAACCCCAGTAGAAAGGGTATTAATATCATGTCTTGGGTACTAATGATGGTTTTGTTGATCCACCGAACTGATATAATGTCCAAACTACTAAGGGTATCAATCCTGAACTAACGGGTGACCCCTGTATGATAGTCAAGCCTAGTGTGACGTGTGAATACTCATATCCTATGTTGGCTACATAGTTCTGGAGTAAAGGGACTACTACTAATGACTCTGGCTATCTGACGGGGAAGTCTCCGACCCTACACTCGCTCGGTGCTAAATCCTACTCCCAACTAAAAGTCACTGAGGTACTAGACTATTTTGAGTTGAATAACTGATATTCGACTATTCTGAAAATGCTCATAATATAATCTGAAGACTATTCTGTGATGAACTGAGGCTAGAGTAAATAAACAACTATGGTTTTTGGGTATTCAACACCCCCAGGACTCAAAATAAAAATACTAAAAGGACACTAAATCTTGAAGATGCAAACATGAGGTCTCTTATTAAATAAATTACTCTAGTAGGCATTTTATAAACACTTATAGTTCTTGGTTTTAAAATAATCAGAGGGATGTCATGAAACTTTTAGAAATAGAATGAATTCATTGTAATAGCATTAAATGATGGTTTAATTAAATAAATAATAATATTAAAATATGAAGGATTGAATAATAACAATAATTTCATTGTAACATGGTATAGAATCTTAGTTCACTGAGATTTATGGGTTAAATCCCTAATTGAAAACTCAATAACTTGAAAAGATCACTATTTTATAATTTAAAAAGGTTACTTGGACTTCATGGATGAAAGGGATCCATGGATGAACATCTAACATACCTTAATTGATGGATTTCTTGAAGTTCTTGTGGAATTCTTGAGGATTGACCTTAAATTTGAGAGTTAGTGTTCTTGATTGGGAGAGAATATCATTTGATTTGGGGGAAATTAATTAAAGAATGATTTTAAAAATATTTTTGGGGCTTAAATATCACACCTGTGTGGACTAAAATAATGGGCACCTAGCGCAAGGAGGCGCTATCGCGTTGTTTCACTGGAATTGGACGACTGGGAACTAAGGGCTTGGTGTGATGTGGAGGAATTACGATGCCCTTTTGATTTTGAAATTCACCCTTAGCTCGATGCCTCATTATCCTGATAGGACACTGGAAAAGTACAATTGGGATTTTGGTTGATGGCTCGGTACGGTGGTTTCACAGAGCTTCACTATAAATTAACAATCATCATTTATGCTGGCCCCACGATGTGCTAAGGTCTAGAATAACGGTGTTTAATGACTGAAACTTAAATTCTTCATACACTTACTAGGTGATTGGATTTAGGTAAATTTTATATCATTGGAAAGCTAATTGAATTTCCTATGCAATGGCAAGCTCTAAAATGGAAAATAATAAGATCTTCAAAAATTTCATATATGAATACTCATGTATTAGGACTTAAATTATGCTAGTGAAATATGGAGTGTTATAATTAACCTTTTCTCTATCTAGGATTTCCAATAACCATCATCGTTATATACTATGTCTAATAACAGAGATGTATGTATATTGGATAAATCATAGACTTAAGTTTTGTCTATGTAAGACCCTACAAAATTTCTAGCTTAATTCAGTCCTTTAAGCTTGTTAAGGGGTCCCAGACTTAGAAAATTCTAGTAAAGTATTAAGACTTAGTTTAGTTTTAGGCCTTCAAAAGTTAGCAATGTCCTTTTGAGAACTTAAAGTCCTTTAAATGTCTATATTTTAGTTAATTGATGATCAGGAAGGTCGATAGGTGTTCCTGAACAAGTTTTAGATTTTTCAAACTTTGTTTGAAGCTCCTTTGGAATCCCAAAATGGTGTACCAATGCAATCTTTGTGCACCGCATTGCCTATCACATTTGTTGACTTTTCTCCAGCTACCAGCATCAAATTCTAATGAGTTAGCGTGATCTTGGTGCGATGCATTGGATATCACATCGGTGCCATCGATGCACCAGATCGACCTGCGCGTCGGACATCTAATTTTCACTCATTAAAATACCGCATTCTTGGGGGTATTTGGGTCTTTTTCCTCTTACACAACCCACACAACACAAGATTTAATACCCTTGGAAACAAATAAATACATTCTTTCTCAATTTCTCTCAAGAACAAGCCCTGGGCTTTTAAAATTTAAAATCAAGAACTCAAGATTCCACCATTAATTTCCTGAAATTCTTCAACAAGGTATGTAAAGTGTTCATCCAAGGGTCCCTTCCACCCTTGGAGTTTAAGAAACTTCTTTTAAAAACATGAATTGTTATTTCCATGTTGTGGGTTTGAATGTAATCATATTGATGTTCTGGAATATGTTCCAGGTTAATTGAACAGGTTAATTCTTTATGTGTTTCTTTATAATATGATAACATGTATGATGAATTTTGATTCTCTTATATTGAAACCCTTGAATTATGAAGCCATGACGTATTGGAATTGTTGATCATACCCAAGTATAAAGCTACGCCTACCATGTGTTTGATAAATTGCTAAATTGAGACTATGGTACTTTTGTGCTCCTTTGGTGGTCTAAATGATGAACTTACGATGTACCCACATATTCACAATGTCTTCCATGTGAAAGCTATACCTTGTATATGTTTGATGAAATGCTCATGAGATTGGTTTAATGGAATTATGATGTGTTAGTATGCATTCCTATTCATATGCAAGTCCATGACTTTCAAGTGATTGAAGAAATGCCTTATAGATCTTATTGTGAGTTGTTGACTATTGTAAAGTACTTAAAGAATTGTCATGTCTTATTATTTTCATGCTATCGAGTCTTGGGGTTATTTAATACCGGATAATTTAGTTGTGGGCCTAGAGCCTGTGTCAGTTACAGAACAGTCTTAATTATGTTAAGATTAGTAGTGCTTTAGTTCAGTTATAGAACTTAGTGAAACTCAGTAAACTCAGTATAAATCCAGCCCCATTCAGTATTCAGTTCAGTCCTCAGTAAATTCAGTCAGATAACAGAACTCAGTAGTATTCCATCAATTAATAGAACTTATTAAACTCAGTTCAGTTCAGTTGATTAGTACAATCAGTAACAGATCAGTCTATCTTAGTATGAACGAGGAAATCATTTCAGTGTCTATTTAGTTGGGAGTAGGATTCATCATCGAGTGAACCCAAGGATGGGGACTCACCTGCTAGCAGAGGGTGTGATCCTTAGAAAAAGTCCTTGCGTTCTAGAACTATGTATCCATCATAGCTTAAGACATCAAAACCATCTAGTTGAGGGTTTATAAGATGGCTTAACCTTACAATTAAGGGTCCCACTATTCTTATTTAAGAACTGCTAGATGAGGGTATCTCTTCTATGTATTTACCTGTGGCACTACATTGACACCCTTTCAACTGGGTTTACAAGTTGGACCCCAAATCTATTTAGAAAACGGGGCATGTTGGTTAGATGATTACCTCCTATAGTCTCAGTCTCACTCTTCAGTAAAGAACTCAGATAGTTCTACACAATTAAGGACTATCAGGCAGAGTCACTCGGCTCAGTAAAGAAACCAGCTAGTTCCATCAGAAATAGGACTACCAGGTAGAGTCACTCAGCAAATAGTATATCAGTTATCAGTTATATCAATTATCAGCAATCTATGTTATCAGCAAACTCAGTAGTTAGAATCCTTATGACTTTAGTTACAGTTATGTATTCATGCATGTATTATCACGCAGTCATTTTTATATTATTTAGTCAGATTTTAATGAATATAAACCCTTGTATTTAACCTTACCTCACTTTCTGTACCTGTATATTCACACATACTAACACATACTTTTCTTTTGTACTATGGTGTTTTATACCACAGGTTCAGATGAACAGGCCCCAGAGCATTCTTAACGGTTAAGAGATTCATCCAGCATCAGTAGACAAGTAGTGAGTCCTCATAATACGAGCATTTTATTTTATTTCACTATCTCATTTGATTCAATAGTTTAGTAGATGGAGTTAATTGGGGGATTATCCCATCAACTCTTTATTCAGATAGTTCAGTTTAGAGGTTTTTAGACTAGATGTTCAGACAGTATTTAGTATTTCAGATTCTAATGTTTCATTAGACTTTATCATTTTTTTTCATCAGTACTACAATTTGTACCTTATGGTATTTCAGCCCATTAGCCTACATGTGTTATTACTGAGTTATTGTAGTAGGTATAAGTCATGGGTTAGCTTGTGGTCCTTTGAGATTATAAGCACCGTATAGCATCTGGGCTACAAAACTCAGGGCTATCAAACTTGGTATCAGAGCCAAAGGTTCAATAGTGTCCTAGGAAGTCTAAAAAGCCACATCTAGTATAGTCTTTTCCATGGGTGTGTAGCGCACCACATTTATGTGCAGGAGGCTATGAGATTTTTTAGGAACAGTTTCCCTTATTTCAATATTCATGTTGTGCGAGTGAGCATGACCTCTAGTTAAACTCTCTTTCTAATCTTAGTTTCTCTTTTGGTGACAGAAAATGCCTCTAAGGAGGACTCAGGGAAGAGGAACGGGAGATCAACTAGCCCCTTAGCCCGACCAGCCCAATCCTTTTGGAGAACATGTCTCCCACATAGAGTTTTGAGAAGCTTTCACCACCCTATCTCATTCTGTGGCAGCCCAGAATGAATGCCCAGCTGCCATTCCAACCACCCCAATAGCTAATATTGCTGCTGCCAGGATTCAGGACTTCACCCGAATGAACCCTTAATTTTTTAAGGGTCTAATTTAGATGAAGACCCTCGGGAGTATTTTGATAAGGTACAAAAGAGTACAAATATTAAAGGGGTGATAGATAATGAAAGCGCAGAGCTAGCTGCATATCAGTTGCAAGATATGGCTCACTCTTAGTTTAAACAGTGGAAAGTAAAGAATGCCATAGATGCAGGGCCCATTGAATTGGAGGAGTTTTCCACTTCTTTTCTAGATAGATTCTTTCCCGTAGATCTAAAAGAAGATAAGGTATTAGAGTTTATTAATCTAAAGTAAGGGAATATGATAGTAAAAAAGTATTCTCTCAAGTTTACTTTATTAGCTAGATACGCTCCTCATGTGGTGGCAGATAGCAGATCCCAAATGAGTAAGTTTGTGTCTAGGGTGAATGATAGTATGGTCAAAGAGTGCATGACCGTAATGTTAATTAGTGATATGGACTTGGCTAGGCTGATGATCCATGCTCAGCAGATAGAGGAGTAGAAGAATAAGGATAGAGAAAAAGCAAAAAAAAAAAACTAGAATAGGTAGTTTTAACTTTGCTTAGCCTAAGTCAGAGGGTGGGAATTGTTCTCAGTTCTACCCAAAATCTGTAGCTCCAACTCTATCCTCAGCCAGTGCTACAATGCCGAAATTCAGGTATAGCAATAGAGATAGAGCGCCAGGCTCTAAGTCTCAGGGTAGTGTCAAAAGTGTCCAAACCAATCCTCTTTGTCAGAATTATGTCAAGAACCATCAGGGTATCTGCAGGGTTGATAGAGATGTGTGTTTTAGATGTTGTAAGTCGGGCCATAAAGTAAGAGATTATCCTCGGTCAGGTTTCCAGGGTCAGCGTAACCATCTTCCAGCTTAATTTGGTCACCTAAATTAGTAGGGTGCCACATCCAGTGCCACCAGTGGGTAACGTCTAAACAGACTCTTCAGTCCCAGCAGGATCAGGAAAATTCTCCATACGTGGTCACTGTTATATTATAAGTTTATAACTTACATATTTATGCTTTACTAGATCCAGGAGCTTCCTTGTCTTTTGTTACTCCTTATATAGCATTTTATTTAAGAGTCTGTCCCAAAATTCTAGCAGAGCCTTTCTTAGTCTCTACCCTAGTAGGTAAATCCATCATAGCTTGACGGGTATACAAAAAATTTCCGGTTATAGTATTTTTAAAAATAACTTCAGTAAACTTAGTCGAATTAGAGATGACTAATTTTGATGTCATTCTCTGTATGGATTTGCTTCATTCCTTCTATACCTTAGTCGACTGCAATAAAAGAATTGTCCAGTTCCAGTTTCTAAATGAACCCATCCTATAGTGGAGGGGTAGTACTTCAGTATTTTGGGTCAGCTTGTTTCTTACCTTCAGGCGAGAAAAATGATATCTAAGGGATATGTCTATCACCTAATGCGAGTCAAGGACTCCAGTTCACAAACCCCTACTCTTGAATCAGTGTCAATAGTATGTGAATTCCCAGATATATTTCTTGAAGATCTTCCTGGAATTCCTCCTATAAGGGAAATTGATTTCGTAATTGATCTTCTCCCAGATGCTCAACCCACATCTATTATGCCATATAGAATGGCACCTTCAAAACTCAAAGAATTGAAAGAATAGTTGAAGGATCTCCTAGATAAGGGATTCATCAGGCCCAGTGTGTCCCTGTGGGGCACACCAGTTTTATTCATGCAGAAGAAAGACAGTTCTCTTAGGATTTACATTGACTACTGCTAATTAAATAAAGTTGACTTGTTTGACCAACTTCTTACTGCTAGTTACTTTTCTATAATAGACCTCAGATCATGCTATCATCAGCTCAGAGTCGGAGAATATGACATCCTGAAAATTGTTTTTAGAACTCGGTATGGTCACTTCAAATTTTAGTCATGTCCTTTGGTCATATAAATTCCCCATTAACTTTTATGGAGTTGATGAATCATGTGTTCAGGCAGTACTTAGACATGTTCATCATAGTTTTAATAGATGACACCCTAGTTTACTCTCACAGTGAACATGATCATGCAGACTATCTCAGAATAGTATTATGGACTCTCAGAAATCATCAGTTATTTGCCAAATTTAGTAAGTGAAAATTTTGGCTAAGGTCAGAAGTATTTTTTGGCCATATCATTTTTGATGATGGAATCAGAGTTGATCCCCAAAAGACCGTGGCATTTAGAAACTGGCTGAGACCCATCTATCCGTCAGATATCAAGAGTTTCTTGAGTTTTTATGGTTATTACCGCAAGTTTCTTAAGGGATTTTTTTATATTGCATCCCTCATGTCTAGATTAACTCAGAAGAAAGTCAAATTTCAGTGGTCAAATTCTTGTGAGAAGAGTTTTCAGGTGTTGAAGACTCAACTTACCTCAGCCCTACTCTTGGCTTTACCAGATAGTTCAAATGGCTTTGTGGTATACTGTGATTCATCCAGAGTAGGTTTAAGTTTTGTCCTCATGTATCATGGTAAGTTCATAACCTATGCCTCCACAAACCTAAAACCCAATGAGAAAAATTATCCTACTCATGATCTTGAATTAGCAGCTGTAGTTTTGGACTTAAAGATTTAGAGGCACTATTTGTATGAGGTTCACGTCGATGTTTTCACTGACCATAAAATCCTCCAGTATGTGTTCTCTCAGAAAGATCTAAATCTCCGTCAAAGAAGGTGGTTGGAGTTGTTGAAAGACTATGACATGAATGTCCTATATCATTCGAGCAAAGCCAATGTAGTGGCTGATGCTCTTAGTACACTATCTTTGGGTAGAGTTGCTCATGTTGAGGGCAGTAAGAAAAAGTTAGCCTAGGAAGTACATTATTTAGCCCGACTAGGTGACCGCTTAGTTGACTCAGTAGAATGTAGTGTATGGGTGTAGAGTTGTTTAGAATCATCTCTAATTTCCAAGGTAAGGAGAATCACGATAGAGATCCTAGTTTAGTCAAGTTGAAAGAATCTATCAAAGATTATAAGGTTAAGGTTTTCTCCCAAGGGAGAGATGGTTCTACATTGTCAGGGCCGTCTATGTGTGCTAGGTGTTTATGACTTAAGATAGCAAATTCTTGCTGAAAAACATGGTGCACGCTACTCTATTCATCCAAGGAACACTAAGATGTACCAAAAATTATGGGAGATCTATTGGTGGATTGGGATTAGGATAGATATTGTAGAGTTTATGGGTAAGTGCTCAACATGTCAACAAGTTAAGATTAAACTTCAGAAGACTAGTGGTTTCATACAAGAGTTCAGTATTCCAAGTTAGAAGTGGGAAGAAGTGAACATGGACTTTGTGATGGGTTTTCCTCGTACTCGTCGTCAGCATAATTCAATTTGGGTTATTGTAGATTGGATGACCAAATCAGCTCATTTTCTTTCAGTCCATACCTCTTATTTAGCTGTGGATTATGCCAAACTCTACATCAGAGAGTTAGTCAGATTACATGGTTTTCCATTGTCCATTGTCTCAGATAGAGGTACCTAGTTCACCTCTCATTTATGGAAAGTTTTCCCAAAGAGTCTTGGCACCTGAGTTCACCTTAGTACAACTTTTCTCCCTCAGAAAGATGGTCAAGCAGAAAGGACCATACAGACTTTAGAGGATATGTTGTAAGCTTTTTTGATATATTTTAAAGATAGTTGGGATGACCACTTTCCTTTGATTGAGTTTGCATACAACAACAACTATCATTCTAGAATTAAGATGGCTCTATTTAAAGTGTATTATGGGAGAAGATGTAGATCTACCATTGGTTGGTTAGAAGTGGGTGAGGCTATAGTGGTAAGGCCTAAATTATTTTTTGATACCTTAGAGAAAGTTTAGTAGATCAGAGAGAGGATCAAGACACATCCTAGACGATAGAAAGCGTACGCAGATGTGAGCAGAAAGGATCTCAAATTCGAGATTGGTTATTATGTGTATTTGAAAATATCTCCCATGAATGGAGTGAAGCCGTTTAGAAACTAGGGAAACCTCCATCCTGATATATCAGTCCCTTCAAAGTTCTTAGTCATTTCAGTAAAATAGCTTATGAGCTCGAATTGCCTTCAGATTTATCTTCAGTCCATCCAGTGTTCCATGTCTCCTTACTTAAAAAGTGCATAGGTGACCCAGCAGTGGTTGTCCTTACAGATGTCCTAGATATCCAGAATAGCCTCTCTTTTGAAGAGATCCCAGTCGAAATCCTTGACAACTAGACTCGTAGACTAAGGAACAAAGAAGTATCTCTAGTTAATGTTCTTTGGCGGAATCAGTTAGTTGATGGAGCTACTTTGGAAGTAGAAGCATACATGAGGACCAAGTATCCTTACCTCTTCTTCGCTAGTCCAGACACAGCCAAAAGTAATGGTTTTCCTTAAGCATATTCATTTTTATGCTCAGATTTCCATTACAAACTTTGTATCATTTATCTTTGTATATTCATTTATATGTTCATGAGTTAGTTCAGTCATGTGTTCATGAATCAGATATGTATGATCACTTTGACAAACTCAGCTTATTAGTACTCCCAGTCATGTATTCTTGAACCAGCTCAGTTGTGTACTCATGCATCAGATATGCATGTTCAGTGTGATAATTCAGTATATCAGTAATATCAGTACTATAGTCATGTCCCAGATGTTCGTTTCCAGTTAGTAGATTAAGCCTACTAGTACTCTCAGTTCATTCAGTCTCATTTGAGGATGAATGTTCCAAAGGGGGAGATATTGTAAGACCCCGCAAAATTTCTAGCATAATTCTGTCTTTTAAACTTTTTAAGGGGTCCCAGACTTAGAAAATTCTAGCTAAGTATTAAGACATAGTTTAGTTTTAGGCCTTTGAAAGTTGGCAATCTCATTTCGTGACTTTCAAGTCCTTTAAATATCAATATTTTAGTTAATTCATGATTAGGAATGTCAATAGGTGTTCTCAGACAAGTTTAGGATTTTTCGGACTACGTATGAATCTCCTTTGAAATCCCAGAATAGTATCCCAATGCGATCTTGGTGCGTCGTGTCGCCTATCACATTGGTTAATATTTTCCTGAGCTACGATTGTCAAATTACAGTGAGTCGCATGAGTTTGGTGTAATGCATTAAATATCGCATCAGTGCCACCGATGCGCCGCATCGACCTATGCATCGGCAAACCAGTTTTCACTCATTAAAAGATTGCGTTCTTAGGGGGATTTAGGTCTTTTTCCCCCGACTCTCAGCCGCCAAAAAACAGAATTTAATACCCTAGGAAGTAAATAAACGCATTCTTTCTCCATTTCTCTCAAGAACAAGCCTTAGGGTTTTTAAATTTCAAATCAAGAACTCAAGATTCCAACATTAATTTCAAGAGATTCTTCAACAAAGTATGTAAAGTGTTCATTCAAGGGTCCCTTCCACCCATGGAGTTCAAGAAACTTCTTTTAAAAACATAAATTGTAATTTTTATGTTGTGGATTTGAATGTAATCATATTGATGTTATGGAATGTATTCCAAGTTGAAATCATTATCTGTTTCTTTATATTATGATAGCATGTAAGTTGAATTTTTATTCTCTTATATTAAAACCCTTGAATTATGAAGCCATGACGTATTGGAATTGTTAATCATACCCAAGTATAAAGCTACGCCTACCATGTGTTTGATAAATTGCTAAATTGAGACTATGGTACTTTTGTGCTCCTTTGGTGGTCTAAATGATGAACTTATGATATACCCACATATTCACAATGTATTCCATGTTAAAGCTATACCTTGTATGTGTTTGATGGAATGCTCATGAAATTGGGTTAATGAAACTATGATGAGTTAGAATGCATTCCTATTTATGTGCAAGTCCATGACTTTAAAGTGATTGATGAAATTCCTTATAGATCGTATTGTGAGTTGTTGACTAGTGTCAAGCATTCAAGAATTGTCATGTCTTATTATTTTCATGCTATCGAGTCCTAGGGTATTTAATACCCAGTAACTTAGTTTTGTGCCTAGAGCCAGTGTCAGTTACAAAATAGTCCCAATCATGTCACGATCAGTAGTGCTCTAGTTAAGTCACAGAACTCAGGAAAACTCAGTAAACTCAGTATTAATCCAGTCCCATTCAGCATTCAATTTAGTCCTCAGTAAACTCCGTTAGATAACATAATTGAGCTGTATTCCGTCAGTCAACAAAACTCAGTAAACTCAGTTCACTTCAGTTGATTAGTATAATCAGTAACAGATCAGTCCAGCCTAGTATGAACTACGAAATCAGTTCAGTTTTTATTAAGTTAGGTGTAGGATTCAACACTGAGTGAATCCAAGGATGGGGACTCACATGCGTGCAGAGGGTGTGATCCTTAGAAGCAGTCCTTACATTCCAGAACTATGTATCCTGCGTATGTTGAGACATCAAAACCTGCTAGTTCAGAGTTTATGAGGTGGCTTTACCTTACAGTTAAGGGTCCTACCGTTCTCATTTGAGAACTTTCCATAGGAGGGTATCTCTTTAGTGTCTTTACTCGTGGCATGTTGCTAACGTCCTTCCAACTGGATTATAGGTTGGACCCTAAATCTATTAAGAAAAAGGGGCATGTCGATTGGATGATTACCTCCCACAGTCTTAGTCTCAATCTTCAGTAAAGAACTCAAATAGTTTTACAGGTTTTAGGACTGTCAAATTTAATCACTCAGCTCAGTACGAAACTCAGCTAGTTCCATCAAAAATAGAACTGTCAGACACAGTTAATCAACAAACAATATATCAGTTTTTAGTTATATCAGTTATCAGTAATCCATGTTATCAGTAAACTATGTTTTCGAAATCCTTATGACTTCAGTTATAGTTATGTATTCAAATTTACTGTTTCATTGCTTGTGATTGACTTTAAGGGACTTGGTCCCTCATTTTGTGGTGCAACCCCCAAAAGTCAACAATTTGTATCATAGCTAGAACAATCTAAAAGGTTCATACTTAGAGTGATTTGGTTAGCATAAATACTCCACCTAACCTAGAAGAAAGGCAATAAATCTAGAACACTCTAAAATGTTCACACTTAGAGTTATTTGGTTAGCATAGCTACTCCACCTAACCTATAAGAAGGGAAATCTACCTCTAGACCACCATAATTAAATAGGAAGTATTATGGGTGGTGGAAAACTAGGATGTTTGACTTTATGATGACTGAGGATAGCGAACTTACGGATATAATTCTTTATGGTCCTCATGTTCCTGTTAAATAAGTCAAATAAGAAGATGTTAAAAGGATATTTATTAAAATAAAAAGGTAGGACAATGATAAATACAGGAAAAAGATTGAAAAGAACTATAAGGCCAAGAAACTGCTTGTTTATGGGATAGGTCCTGATAAGTATAATAGAATCTCAACTTATAAAAATGTCAAGAAGATCTGGAACTGATTGAGGACTTCTCATGAAGGTACTACTTATGTGAAAAATTTGAAAATTGATATGTTTATTACTCAGTATGAGACCTTCACTATGAAAGAAGGAGAAATAATACAAGAAATTCATACAGGTTTCACTTTTATCACAAATGAACTTCACTACGTAAGAGAACTGATTCCCATGTACAAACAAGTGAAAAAAATTCTTTGTGTTATTCCAATGTCCAGGGAAACCAAAGTAGATACAATAACTTAGGCAAGAAACCTAAAGTCTCTCACAATGTCTGAAATTATTTTAAATTTAAAGACATATAAGCTCAAGAAGAAACAAGGGATGGAGAAGAAAAAAGTAAAATGAGAAAAATCCTGGCATTTAAGGTTTCTAAGCATGATTTAGATGAAGATGACACTGATGTTGCCAATTTGGAAAAAAGAATTGTTAAAGCCATCAAGAAGAGAGGTCACTTCTAAAAGAGAGGAAAAAATAACAAAGAAGAGGCCATGTTGAGTTTTGTCACCAACGCAAAAGTCCTAACCATTTCATTAAGGATTATCACATGCACAAAATGGATTATCAGTATCACCTCAAGTCTGCTAGTGACAAAGGAAAGAATAATAACCTAGTCCTTAAAAGTTCATGATGGAAGGTTACAGCTAATCTTGCAGTAAAGCAAGCTTTGGCAAGATGGGGAGACTCTTCCAGTGAATCAGATGAAGATGAAAAGCATGAAGATGTCTCCATGCCAGTTGTGGAAGAGTGTACAGTTATCTATGACTCCTTGTTTCCCATCATGTCTAATATTTAAAATGGAGAAGAAAATAAGGTATCTCTTTTCTGATACAAAAAAGGTCTAGATAACTATTCTGCTAGGAAAATAAAAAAGCTTGCTGGTGGGTTGATAGACTGTGTGTGAACTAACTGTTAAGAAAAATGCTCTAGAGGAGAAAGCTAAACATCATGAATTGGGATTGTTTGCCTTAAACCTCCAGATATCTGAAGCTGAATAAATGGTCACTAAATTAAAATAAAAAAAAATAAGTTGTACGAGCCAACTAGAGAAGGTGGACGACTCAGATGAAAAAGAAAAGAGAGAAGCTTCAAACCTTCATACTGAATTTGAATAGATATTTAAATATTCTAAAAAACACCTTATCTTTGCACTTTACAAAAATAAAGAGTTACAAAGGGACTTGTTCCGTCTAAGAGAAGAGCTTAATAAGTCTCTTAATGGACTGGATCTTCATAGATCCTTTCTAATGACAAGTCATGCAACTAATGATAAGGTGCTTGATTATCAATAAGAATTATAATATCTAGGTTCTAGAAGAAAATTGTTCATGATGCTAGGAACAAAGCTTACAGACCTTCATGTACTAATTCTGGAAGAGATGAGCACACAAAGGAAAACCTTCATAGCTTGATTAGAGAGAAAATGAATGGCATTAGATATATTCAGAAGAAGAATTCACATCATAAAGGTATCAAGATCTTGAGAAATGTAAAAAGGAATTCTCTACCTAGATGAACTAAAAGGGATATTATTACATCATTGTCTTCCTAGGAAACAAGGCTTATGTGGGTTCCCAAATCCAACAATTGAACATTGGTACAGGTTTTGAGAAAGGGCATTGTAGTGAGAAGTTGTACCACGATAATGAATGAGCAAGGCTCAGTTTTTAAAGTCTAACTGTGTTCTCTCTCAAGGTACTTCAGGTGAAGGTGTCTTACTGTAACACCCCAAGAACCTATCCCGAGATGTCACATGGTGCAAAAAGCAACACGTGTCCTCAAGCTAACCCTCTAAGACTTTCACCACTTTCAAAACTTATTATAGCGCAAATCATGCTAAGATAAAGAGAAATAACCATGTCATAAACATATTGAAATATGAAGTAATACTGCCCTGTACCAAAAAATACAAAAATCTCTGTACACGGTGGTACACTAGTCTGACAAAGCCTCTACTACATAGGACTGAGGAGCCATTAGGATAGATCCCTAACTAGCTCATACTAAACTGAAAGTAAACAACCATCTATTAATAAGAAAAATTGGAGACACAGGTCCTTGAACCATAAGGACTCACCAACCGCAGAAATGTAGATGATGGTACTCAATGATCACTGTTGCTGCTATGACTGAGCACCTGAACCTATATCATTAGGAAATATAGAATACGAAAGAGTATGGGATTCATTACTTGGGAATGTATTGAGGATGTGGGGGTGGATGCAACATTTTAAATAATATCATAAATGTATAAGAAAATCATGCATGCTGACAATAATAACTCTCTTCGCTTGAATTATCTAAAACATCATTTCCGTAAGTCATCTGTAAAAACATATGCTTCATAAATCTCATAAATCATTTAACTCAACTCAAACTCTTTGGCTGCTGACTTACAGTGATTCGGTAACTCATGGTCCGTAGATCATTATGGATACGGGAGTTTCTTATAACCGACATAACTTTACCATATGAGCCGCATGGAGTCCAATGTTTTTCCCTCTTAAGGAGAGAACCCCACATTGGCGGGGGTGTTGTACTCTTGCCAGGGAGTAAAACCTCAATATCATTATCACAATCCCATACTCAGACTCTGGCCCACAATTATAAACATTAATCCTATGGTGGCACATAGTTTCGAGGAAATACCATATTTCCTGCTCGGTGCTAAATACTCCTCCCAGGCTCAGCTCAGAACGCATTAGGAAATCCACCTTAATCAATATCAACTCATGGGTCTATTTTAAAGACTAAAACATAGATATATGTCTCATATATAAATCATAAACATCTTGTGGATTCCTAACTCGACTCAACTCAATACAATCTTTTGAACATCAAGTACATTTTCTTTTGAAATTATTTTCAAATATCAAAAGCCTCAAGGAAACATCATAGGACTCATTCTTGACTTTCAATCTCAAATATCAATATATATTCAATAGTCAAATTTCTCATGGAAAGGCATAACTCATGACACTTGTCTTAAATCGCTTAGAAATCATCAATACATAATGACAATATAAAACTCATGAAATAAATTCTCAGTTTAATAAACATGATGGTGAAATAATCATAAATATCAAACTTATTCAACTCAAATCTCATAAATCATAAATAAATAAATTTGGGTGTAAACCCACTTGCAAAATCATGTAAATCAATCATAGAAAGTAAATCTTTAAGCAGAAGAGAGAAAGGAGTATTTTTGTTCAAACCCCACATACCTTGGATTAAAATTTTGGAGATGTAGAAACTTGCTTGGAACCTCTTTATCACACTTTTATACAAAGATTCTTGATGCCCTTGACTTGGGGAACTTAATTCTCGAACAACTTGGAGAAATCGATGGAAGATCCTTGAATTTCTATGAAGAATATTGAATTTTGGGTTTTGGAAGAAACCCTAATTTCTAGATGTTTCTTGGAAGAGGAAAGGAAGAAAATGAATGGCTATTTTCTACTAGGATATATATATAAGACAATATGGGGTGCAAAATGACCAAAATACTCTTTTAAAAAAGCTAAAATTCGCTGATCGGGGCCTGTGATGGCGATCTGACGGTCTGTCAAGTCTCCTGACGGTCCACCAGATCGTCCGTCACTCGAGTTCTAGAAATGGAACATTCTACCTCGATGTGACAATCGAAGTGACGGTCCATCAGGAAACTAATGGACCACCAACTCATCCGTCACTCGAGGGCCAAAAATGAGACATTCTGTCTCGACCTGACGGACCCCTTGACGGTCCGTCAACTTTTTAACAGTCCACCATCTTGGCCGTTGGACGATTATTTGAAAAAAGAGTTATAGTCTTGTCTTGAAGGGGTACTTGATGGTCCACGACCTGATGGTCCACCAGGTCGACCGTCAAACCTGGTCGATCCAATACCGTTTAGCAAAACGGCCATAACTCCCTCGTCCAATGTCAGAATTCAATGAAATTAGCATCGATGGGAAACTTATTCAATGCTCTACATGACTAAAAATAGAAATTAGAGAAATACAACATGGTTTAAACATTAATAACTTTAGAAGTGATACATATCCACTCAAAATATGGATTTAGATTTAACAAATGATCGGGGTATTACAATATCTGTCCCTTAGACACATTCATCCTCGAGTGTTACCAAATATACCAAGAACAATAGAAAATGAGGACGTATATATGGAATAACTCATATCTAAGGCCTCACTTTACACTCAACTTTTGAGTACTTCACCAAATGCACGAATCAGAGAGGGAATAACCATATAGCTGAATTCATTAGATTAGGAGGAAACTAAATTAGGGGAGTAGTATCTTCTACTTGATTTGGACTCGCGGAGAAAAGATGAGGGTAGCTAGCTCGCATGTTTGCTTTTGCTTCCCAAGTGGCACTCTCTACTGATTGATTTTGCCAGAAAACTTTAACCAAGGGAACTTCTTTGTTACTTAGACTACGACTTTGATAATCTAGGATTTCAACCGGGATTTCATCATATGAAAGGCTATCCTGAACATCATCAACTACAACAGTCTCCAATGTGCTTCTTGAGCATAGAAACATGAAACACAAGATGGACAACTGACAATTTTGCAGGCAACTCAACCTCATAAGTTGCTTTCCCAACATGATTCAAAACTCTATAAGGGCCAACATATCTGGGACTCATCTTCCCTTTATTTCTAAATCTTTTCACCCATTTCATGGGTGAAATTTTCAAATACATGAAATCATCAACTTCAAATCAAGAGCTATTCTTCTCACATCTGCATACAACTTCTGACGACTCTGGGCTGTCTTTAACCTCTCCCGAATTAACTTAACTGTCACCATAGCCTCAAACACAGCATCAGGTCTAATCACAGCAGCTTTACCCACTTTGAACCAACCTATGGGCGATCTAAATCTCCTCCCATACAAAGCTTCAAATGGAGTCATTCCAATACTAGCATGAAAACTATTGTTGCAAGCAAATTCAATCAATGACAAATGTTTATCCCAACTTCCTTTGAAATCAAGAACACAAGCCCTCAACATATCCTCCAAAGTCTGGATAGTCCTCTCAGCTTGACCATCTGTCTGTGGATGAAAAGCTAAGATGAACTTAGGTGCTGAGACTCTTCTGAAAGGCTCTCAAAAACTGAGAAGTAAATTGAGTACCTCTATTGTAGATGATAGACTACAGAATTCCATAAAACCTTACGAACTCTCGAATATACAGCTTAGCATAGTCCTCCACGGTGAAACATATATGTACTGGCAGAAAATGTGCTGACTTAGTCAACCTATCTACAACGATCCAAATAAAATCATGATGACGATGAGAGAGAGGTAAATCTGTCATGAAATCCATGTTCACCACTTCCCACTTCCAAGATGGAATCCTAAATTCTTGCATCACGCCAACGGGTCTCTGTTGCTCTAGCTTTACCTGCTGGTAAGTTGTACACTTTTCTACGAACTTCACTATAT
>NC_061121.1:127998847-128045831 GCF_002878395.1 Capsicum annuum | reverse complement strand
CTTTACCTGCTGGTAAGTTGTACACTTTTCTACGAACTTCACTATATCCCTTTTCATACCATTCCACCAATAAAATTCCCATAAATTACGGTACTTCTTGGTAGAACTGGGATGAATAAAATACCGCGCACCATGCGCCTCAGGCATAATTCTCTGCCTCAGATCAACAACATCAGGAACACACAATCTATTCTAAAATCTCAATACACCATCTCCCCCTTGGGAGAAAACCTCCACCTTTTGGTCTTTGATTGATTCTTTTAGTTCGACCAAATGAGAATCCGTATTCTGCTTCTCCTTCACTTCTGAAACTAGGGAAAATTCGTAACTACTTTGGACCCAAACATTACCCTCAGCTGAATCAAGCAATCTAACACCTAACTTAGCCAAAAGATGTACTTCACGGGCTAAGTCCCTCTTATATTCCTCAACATGTGCTAAACTACCCATGGACGATCTTCTAAGGGCATCTGCCACTACATTGGCATTGCCCAGGTGATACGACACACTCATGTCATAGTCCTTCAGTAATTCTAACCATCACCTCTGACAAAGATTCAACTCTCTCTGAGTGAACATATACTGTAAACTCTTGTGGTCCGTAAAGACATCAACATGAACACCGTACAAATAGTGTCTCTAGATTTTCAAGGCAAAAACCACTGCAGCTAACTCGAGGTCATAGGTCAGATAATTCTTTTCATAAGGTTTCAATTGCCTGGAGGCATAGGCTATAACCTTACCCTTTTGCATCAACACGAAACCTAAACTAATTCTGGAAGCATCACAATATACCACAAAATCATCTACACCATTAGGCAGGGTTATCACTGGGGCTGAAGTGAGTCGAGTCTTCAACTCCTGAAAAATCTTCTCGCAATAATCTGACCACTGGAATTTAACCTTCTTTTGGGTCAACCGGGTCAAAGGAGCAGCAACGGAAGAGAAACCTTCGACAAAACAATGGTAGTAGCCAGCTAGACCTAAGAAACTCCTATTATTAGATGGGGAAATAGGTCTAGGACAATTCTTCACAGCTTTTACCTTTTGAGGATCAACTGGAATACCATCAGAAGAAACAATATGACCCAGAAAAACAACTGACCTTAGCCAAAATTCACACTTGCTAAATTTGGCAAACAACTGTTGATCTCTAAGGGTCTGTAAGACAATACGAAGATGATCTACATGGTCATTTTCACTCTGGGAATATACAATGATATCATCTATAAGCACGATAACGAACATATCTAGGTACGGTCTAAACACCTGATTCATGAGGTCCATAAAAGATGCCAGGGCATTCGTTAGCCCAAAGGGCGTGACCAAGAATTCAAAATAACCATAGCGAGTGCGGAAAGTCGTCTTTGGAATATCATACTCTCTGAATTTAAGTGATGATAACCAGATCTCATGTCTATTTTCGAGAAGTAGCTGGCACCTTGTAGCTGATCAAATAGGTCATCAATTCTAGGAAGAAGGTACTTGTTCTTAACTGTGACCTTGTTGAGCTCACGATAGTCAATGCACATGCACAATGAACCATCTTTCTTCCGTACAAATAGAACGGGTGCACCCGAGGGAGACACCCTGGGCCTTTTAAAACCCTTATCAAGAAGATCTTTGAGTTGCTCTTTCAACTCCTTAAGTTCTGCGGGGGCCATACGATATGGAGGAACAAAAATAGGCTGTGTATCAGGGAGAAAATCAATTTTAAATTCTATCTCTCTATCGAGAGGTATCCCTGGGAGATCTTCCGAGAAAACATCAGGAAACTCATTGACAACACTAAGAGACTGAATAGTAGGAGTCTTAGACTTAGTGTACATAACTTGGACTAAATGATAGATACAACCCTTGGATATCAATTTCCTAGCTTTAAGATAGGATATGAAATGACTTTTAGGGGATACAAAATTTCCAGACCACTCAAAGACTCGCTCATTGGGAAACTGAAACTTGACAACATGGGTACGACAGTCTATAGACGCATCACAAGAGTGAAGCCAATCTATACCCAAAATAATATCAAAATCAACCATGTCTAGCTTAATCAAATATACAAGCATGACTCTATTAAGAACAGTGATAGGACACTTATTATATACTTACTTGGTAACAACATATTAACCCACTGGTGTAGAGACTATAAAAGGCTCAAAAATCTTTTCAGCATTGATTTTAAAATTCACAGCCACCAACGGAGTCACATAAGAAAGACTTGACCTAAGGTCCATCAACACATACTCATCGAAATGAAATACATGAAGCATATCAGTAACGACATCTGGTGAATCCTCCTACTCCTGGCGGGGTGGTATAGTATAAAATTGATTCTTCCACTAACCACCTACAGTACTAGATGAGGCACCCTAAAGAGGAGTAGGATGAACTACAGGGGCTGGAGCGCTAATAGTCTGACTTTGAGGGCAAACATTGTGACTCCCCTGTCTAGCATATGGGCAATATTTGAACTTGTGGCCCAACTTACCGCAACCAAAAAAACCCCTTTGACCGACTAAGCACTCACCGAGATAGTCTCTACTGCACTTCGGACATGGAGAAGGATGAGGTCTATTACTTACACTATCCTAAGACCAAGACATAGTAGGCCTACTACCCTGCTCTGGCCTAATTTTGAATGTAGGAGTACTAGCTGATGAAGGAGCTGGCACAAGAGAACGACTCTAGAACTGCGAGTGGATCCCTTCAGAAAATCTAGTCCGACTATACCCCTATTGCTCTGATCAAATTCTTTTATTCCCCCTTACTCTCTCTCTTTCCTTCACTTTGATCACTTCAATCTGCTGAGCATGAATCATTAGTCTTGAAAGGTCCATGTCCCTATTAGGAATAGCTGATCTACACACTTTCATAACATAACCAGATACACCGGCTAAGAAATTACTCATACTAGTTCAAGAATCAGCCATCATACAAGGAGCATACTTAGATAACTAGTTAAACTTATGGAAATACTCCTTAACTATCATGGGGTCCTGTCTCAAGTTCATAAATTCTTCTAATTTTACTTTCCTCATCTCCGGGGGAAAGAATCTGTCTAAGAAGGCATCTTGGAATAATTTCCAAGTCATAGGAGTATCATTCTCCCCTCTACTTTTCCTCCACATCTCCACCCAATCATAAGAAACATCTTTTATTTGATAGGAAGCCAATTCAACACTCTCCTCCTTAGTAACGGCCATAATCTGAGTGATCTTTCTCACTTTATCTAAATACATTTGTGGGTCTCCACCTACTTTCGACCTAAAGAACTCAGGTGGATTCATTCGCATAAAGTCACAAACCTGGGTTGCTGCAGAATTATTCCCTAATAGAGGTAGAATAGTAGATTGGGTATTGGCTTAGGAATTGGCGGTGACTGCCTGGGCTAGCACTTGGAAAGCTACCCGAAACTCGGCATGGGACACCGTTTCACTGAATGGATCAACGGTTTGAAGTCATTCATTATTTCTATGAACACTTTAAGGAGGCATTTTCTGTCATAAGAGAGCATAAATTAACAGTAGAGAGAAACAATTATAGGCATGATAGACTCTTGAAAGAAAGAAATAATTTTTCCAAATACGTCTCATAGCCTCTTGCTCATAGATGTGGTGTGCTACACACTGATGATCAAGACTCTACTTAATGTTGCTTGTCAGACTCCCTAGGACTCTACAAATCTTATGCTCTGATACCAAGCTTATAACGCACCAAGAACCTATTTCGAGATGTCACATGGTGCTCAAGGCCACACGTGGCCTCAAGCTAACCCTCTAAGACTGTCATCACTTTCAGAACTAATTATACCGCAAATCATGCTAAGATAAAGAGGAATAACCATGTCATGAACATACTGAAATAAGAAGTAATACTTTCCTGAACAAATAAAATACTAAAATCTCTGTACACGCTAGTAGACTAGTCTGACAAAGCCTCTACTACATAGGACTAAGGAGCCATTGGGACGGATCCCCAACTAACTCATACTGAACTGAAAGTAAACAACCATCTATAAACAAGACAAAATTAGAGACACAAGTCCTCGAACCATGAGGACTCACCAACCGCAGAAATGTATACGAAGGTACTCAAAGATCACTGTCGCTGCTGAGACTGAGCACCTGAACCTATATCATGAGGAAATATAAAATACGAAAAAGTATGGGAGTCAGTACTTAGGAATGTACAGAGTATGTGGGGGTGGATGCAATATTTTAAATAATATCATAAATGTATTAGAAAATGATGCATGCTTACAATAATAACTCTTTTCGCTTAAATTATCTAGAACATCATTTCCGTAAGTTATCAATAAAAATATAATCTTCGGAAATCTCATAAATCATTTAACTCTACTCAAACTCTTTGACTCATGACTTAGAGCGACTCGGTAACTCATGGTACGTAGATCATTATGGATGTGGGAGTTTCTTATAACTGACATAACTACACCATGTTAGATGCATGGAGTCTAATGTTTTGCCCTCCTAATAAGAAAACCCCACATTGGCGGGGGTGTTGTACTCTTGCCAGGGGGTACAACCTCAATCTCATTATCATAATCCTATACTCTGCCTCTGGCCCATAATTATCAATATCAATCCTACGGTGGCACGTAGTTTTGGGGAAATACCACATGCTAAATACTCTTCCCAGACTCAGCTCAAAACGCATTAGGAAATCCACCTTAATCAATATCAACTCATGGTTCTATTTTAAATACCAAATCATAGATATATATCTCATCTGTTAATCATAAACATCTTGTGGATTCCTAACTTGACTAAACTAAACACAATCTTTCTCAACATCAAGTACATTTGCTTTTTGAATCATTTTCAAATATCAAAACCATCAAGGAAACATCATAGGACCCATACTTGACTTTCAATCTCAAATATCGATATATATTCAATAGTGAAACTTCTCATGGAAAGGCATAACTGATGACACTTGTCTTAAATCGCTTAGAACTCATCAATACATAATGTCAATATACAACTCATGGATTAAATTCTCAATTTAAGAAACATGATGGTGAAATAATGATAAATATCAAACTTATTCAACTCAAATCTCATAAATCATAAATAAAGAAATTTGGGTGCAAACCCACTTGCAAAATCATGTAAATCAATAATAGAAAGTAAATCTTTAAGCAAAAGAATGAAAGGAGTGTTCTTGTTCAAACCCCATATACCTTGGATTATAATTTTGGAGATGTAGACACTTGTTTGGAACCTCTTTCTCACACTTTTAGACCAAGATTGCTGATTCCCTTGTGATTGGGAACTTAATTCTCAAACAACTTGGAGAAATCCATGGAAGATCCTTGAATTTCTTGGAAGAAGATTGAATTTTTGTGTTTTAGAAGAAACCCTAATTTTTAAATGCTTCTTGGAAGAGGAAAGGAGGAAAATGAATAACTATTCTGTACTAGGATATATATATATAAAACCATATGGGGAGGAAATGACCAAAATGCCTTTTTGAAAAAGCTAAAATTCGCTGATCGGGGCCTGTGACGGTTGATCTAATGATCCATCAAGTTCCCTGATGGTCCACCTGATTGTTCGTCACTCAAGTGCCAAAAATGGAATGTTCTACCTCTATATGATGGTCAAAGTGATGGTCCGTCAGGAAAATGATGGACCGCCAAGTCATCCATCACTCGAGGGCCAGAAATGAGACATTCTTTCTCGACCTAACGGACCCCTTGATGGTCCATCAATTTTTTAACGGCCCACAATCTTGGCCATCGCACGATGGACTAAAAAATGATTCTCTACCTTTTTCTTGACAGGGCACTTGATGGTCCACCAGGGACCTGACGGTCCACCAGGTCGATCATCAAACATGGGCGATTCGATACTGTTTAGTAAAACGATCATAACTCCCTTGTCCAATGTCGGATTTTAATGAAATTGGTACTGATGGAAATCTTATTCAATGCTATACATGTTTTAAACATCAATCACTTTGGAATTCATACATATCCAATCGAAATACAGATTTAGGCTTAAGAAACGATTGGGGTATTACACTTACTATGAGAAATTTCTCTCAAGGATCTGTTCCTTTCCTTATCTGAGTGAAAAAACTTTGAGGAATAAAAAGAGGGGAGGAATAAATAATATAATCTTATGGATTGAAGTAATAAGGGTGTGCGAAGGTAAAAGGCTAAAGCGGATTGATCTAATCAGCCTAACTTATCTTTTGATTCAGTGTTTTCAATAAAAATTAGCTATGCTTGGAAGACAGGTATCCTTGGTAAGGTAGGTGCATTGTGGTTTAACTTAGTACCATACCATTGCAGGTTTACACCCATGAGGAAAACTTTGAGAGAAAACAATTGAAGCAAAAACAAGTTGATGATTTTCTTAAGAAAGGGGGGGACCTAGTCCTTTCTCTTGGGTTAGTACAAAATTAATGTGCCTTGAAACTTCCTAAATTTCTATTAAAAAAACTCATATTTTCTATCATATCCAAACAAAAGCTATCAGTCCACAACGAGTGTCAAGAATCACTCACTTTACAATTAGTCGCGTCAATGTAAAAGGGTACATTTTAAATGTCAAATGACTATCTTTTTAATTATAAAGTCAAATCCTTTTAATCTCTTATCAATTAACTCAAAACATTAATATATTCCTTAACTAAATTGGTCCTTTCCTTTCCTTTCTCTAGAGTTCAAAATGGCTAAAATCCCATATTCTTCAAACCCCATAAAAAAATCATCCACTGATCATCCTCAAGAGTCACAAAGTACTTTACCCATCAGTCCTACTCTTGAAATCCCTGAAACCCTAAGTGAACAAATTTTCATTGAGAATCAAGCATCCATTAAAGTTCTTGTTGAGTTAGCCGTGGAAAATTTGAATCAAGTCCTTGTCTGTCTAATTGAACAAGAGCTTTATTAACAAGAAATTTCTCCAACTCAAAAGAACCAGAGTCCTTTAATGACCCAAAAACTCCTATTATCCTTGAATAATTGGTAGGTTCTAAATAATCAGAAAACCTGCCAGTACCTGGCTCCTCAAGTGGATCTGAGTTAAAATCCATCTTTGCCCTACTTTGTAATGATGAAATATTCCTATAAAGAAATTTTTATCCTCTTAGCAGGATAAACTTGGGAGATAAGAATCTACTTTTACATGTATGTGATCCAAATGAAGGCTCTGTAAGGATTGAAGAGTAATGTGTAAGGGAATAAAATAAAGAGACAAGAAGCAAAAAAGTTGTATTAACTCCAAATGAGGAAGATTAAAAGGATATGGATGAACAACCTCTGATTTGGAAAATAAATAGACTAAAGGACAATAAAAGAAAAGGGAAAATTACTGACACTAGTGTGTATAAAGCACTAAATCCTATTCTGCTAAGGGATCTAAACAAAAAATTTTAGCATATGCCATAAAGGAAAGTAAGTCTTCTACCAATAAAAGAAGAAGACCCGTGATAGCTGCCATGCTTGAGGAGACATATATTGAAGGAGTAGAGGTTGGAGAACATGAGGACACTAACACTTATATTGTTATTGCAACGAAGGAGAAAATACAAAAAGTTCATGTTGCTGAGAGGACCAGTTTCCCTAGTCCAAAGTCTAGCAGTCCTGTTGTGAGCAAAAAAAACATATTATTTTTAAAAAGAAAGAAAGTCTCTAAGGGACCTAGTACAATAAAGAGAAAACTTGATAAAGAGTGATTGAAAAAGAACAAGAAAAGAGGAGAAAAGAAGGTTGTCCCTAGAGAAGCAAGGAATGTTTTCTTTGAAACTCAAAAAGTACTGACTGGGAGAGTGTTTGATCAAAAATTCTATGAAAACTAGGGATAGTAGAACTTGTAGAGTATGTTATACATCAGGGTTGGCTTCACCTACCTTACGAATAAACTTTAATGGTGTTTGAAAATAAAGTTAGAGAGTTTTACTATACCCTAAATTTCTCAGATAATGGGTTGAGCTTAACTACCCTAGTAAATGGAAAGTCTATCTATCTAGATGACAAAGCACTAGGAAAGATTTTAGATGTACCTGTTACGGGAGTAAAATCTGTTGTGAAGGGGAAGCCTACCTCTAAATTTACGGTTGAAACCTCAAAAGTGGGTTGAACTTCAATAGCTGTTGTAAAATAGCAAAAAGATTTATAGACTGAAAACCAGTTATGCTTCTGTTTCTTTAATTATAATCAGAATGAACAATTATGGAGTTCATATCTTATCTTTAGATCAAAAGATTAAATTTCTTGAATCATGCTATAATATATATGAATAAAGTTTCAAAAGCTTAAGCTTTCTTGTAAACTTAGTGCTTATACTTGGGACTTAGAATTCTTTCTTTATTTCATAGGATCTCATAATAAATCATGATACTCAATAATCACCTTGAAATATTTCAACAATATCCATCCAAGATAATGAAATCAAATCATAATAAAAAGCTTGCAAGTCAAAACCTTGATGTACTTAAAGCTTTCGATAACATGGTAGTATCATACATCAGGAATATGGCTATTTGGGTATGAACCCTATTTTAAAATAATTAAATTAAATCTCTAAACCATGAAATTTGGGCACAAAGATAAAATAATAACCTTGTTCATAAACCCCACATACTTTAATTGTTTGAATCCTTTAAGAAAAATCTTCGAATTGGGACCTTGGGTGCTTGAATTCTTGAGATGTAACTTGAACTTTGAGGCTGGAGAGATGACTTGATGAAAAAACATGAATCTTGATGTTTTTTAGAACAAAGAGGATTACTGGCATTTAAAAAAAATTTGTAATGGCTAATAATGCTTATTTGATGATTTAAGTCACGGGCAATAAGGTTTGAGATGAGGAAAAGAGCAAAATACCCCTAGGGAAACTAAATAAAAATTGCAATAATTTTTAGTTAATGACTTAGTTGATAGGTTTTAAACTAGTTGATGGATTATCAACTTAGTCATCACCTCCACTTAAAGGCCTAGTTATGGATGATGTCTTAGTTGATAGCCCATCAACTAGTTGATGGCATATCAACCTAGTCGTCACCTTCTCTTAATGATCTGATTAAGGTTGACGACTTAGTTGGTAGCTTATCAACTAGTTGACAACTTATCTACCTAGCCATCACCTTTCCTGAGTTATGTAGGCTATTTTCTAGTTAAGGCTGACGACGAGGTTTATGCTCATCTCTTAGTTAACGGCTTATCACCTCAAGTCGTCACCTTGTTGATAGATGGAAACTCTGAAGTAAAATGAACATAACTTTCTAATACGAATCAGATTATGGTGAAATTAGATTCATTGGAAAGAATACTCAAAGATCCTTCACTAGATATATAGTAGGACATCAGAATCATTAAACTATAGGAGATACACTCGTTTAAGTTGAACCTAGACTGAGAATCCGTTAAAACTCTACAGATAGAAAATCCCTCAAGTCGTCTTTGTGTTAGGAGATTTTTATGACATTGATTCATATACAAAGATATTCCACACTATAGAATTGATAATTACACATATATAGACATAGAATCATTGGGTTCTACTAAGTATACATAGGAACAACAGTTAGAATTCTAGCCACAAAAATGTGGGTTGTTACACTACCCATGCTCACCACCTTCCGAGTCAAGGCATCTGCTACCATATTAGCCTTCCTAGAATGATAAAAGAGGGAAATATCAAATCCTTAAGCAACTCTATCCATCTATGCTATGTGGCATTAAGATCTCTCTAGGTCATATCATGTTGAAAACTACATTGATCAGTGGAAATATCACAATGCACATAAAGATTATGCCTCCAAATCATAAGCGCGAAAACTACGGCCGCCAACTCCAAATCTTGAGTAGTGTAGTCTCACTCATGGACCTTAAGTTGTGTTAAGGCATAAGAAATAATACTACCCTATGGCATTAATACACAAAATAGGCCCACAACGGAAGCATCACTAAACATGGTGAATCCTTCAACCTCAAAAGAAAGAGCTAAAACAGGAGCTAAAGTGAGAAAATCCTTTAGCTTTCAAAAGCTTAATTTGCACTTTTCGGATCATCAGAAGGGAACCTCCTTCTGAGTCAATCTGGTCATAGGCACTGAAATAGTAGCAAAACTATCGATGAATTGTCTATAGTTATTAAGCAAACCAATGAAGCTATGAATCTCAATCAAAGATATAGGTATAGACTAATAACGAAATGTCTCTACATAGGTTAGGTATAACATAATACCTTTCATTGACACCACATGTCAAAGGAATGTCACTAACTCAAGCAAAAACTCAAACTTGGGGAAAAAACATGATCTCTCAAAGTCCGTAACACAATCCTCAAATGTTGCACATGCTCCTCTCTACTCCTCAAATACACAAGTATACCATCAATGAACACAATCATAAAGAAATCCAAGTAAGGTGACTCGGTTCATGAAGTCCATAAATGAGGCTAACGCATTAATCAACCCAAATATCATCACCAAGAACTCACAACAACCATAATGTGTCTAAAATCTCAAATAATGGAAACCAAATCTCAAAAAAAAATTAGAAAATTTTCTTGCTCCCTGAAACTGGTCAAACAAGTCATCAATACGGCACACACGATAACGTTTCTTCACCATTACCTTAAGTTATCTATAATAAATACATATATGCATAGAGCCATTCTTCTTCTTCACAAATAACATATGTGCTTTCCAAGGATACACACTCGATCTAATAAAACCCTTACTAAGAAGATACCAAATCTGGGAATTCATCTTAAAAGGAGCCATATGATTAGGTGCCATAGAAATAGGTTGGGTACGACACTCAAGATCAATTGAAAAATCAATCTCACAAACCTAGGGAATACGAGGCAGATTGATAGGGAATACATCAGGAAACTCACAAACTACAGAAATAGAGTCAAACAACAAACTCTCCCTACTAGTATCATAAATATAAGTGAGATAAGGCTTGAAACCACTCGAAATCATCCTCCTAGCATGAACTTAAGTAATAATCCCCGTCATCTCATAACTAATCGCTACCTGAAATACGATTGGGTTATACCAGGCATGGATAAGGTAACAATCTTGGAAAAACAATCACTAACCACATTATAGTGGGATAACCTATCCAAGGCTAAAATCATATAAGAACACACTATATCAAGAATAATAAGATTAGCATGCATATCAATATCTCTAATAGTCACCACACAGGATCTGAACACCCAATCCACTGCTAAAAAATCACCTACGAGAGTAGATACACATGTAGGCATAGATAATAAATCCTATAATTACTCTTATCATAGTGCATAAAAACTAGAAACATATGAATTAGTGGATCCCAGATCAACTAATTTAATGGACGACTGATGGTACACAAAAGTCATACCTATAATAACAACATCAAAAGAATTAACCTCGAGTCTAGAAGGTACTGCATATAACTTAACACACCCACCACCTAGCTGGGCTATTGAATGACCTCCTATCCTTCCTACCTAACTATCTATTCGAGTACCCTAAAAACCATCCCTACGAACTTAAGAACCACCTCTAACTGAGGGATGAACTACTCTAATAGGGAGACACTCTGAGTTGTAGAAACTATCACCCCATGACTAGGGTACTCATGAGAATAATGACCAAGAGATCCATAAATATAACACTCTCCCTGATCTAAACCAGAACTAATAGATCCAGTGGACCCATAGAAACCATAATGACTAGAATAGCTAAATAACAAACCCTTCAAAGACTATCCAACATCGTAATTAGGGTGATCACTGGCAGTAGATCGACCTCTATTTGTAATCTAAAAAGCTGCTTGAATCATTCGATTGGGCTGACTATGAGGCTGATAGGATGGACACAGAGGATACCCACCAAGAAAACTACTACTCCTAAATTAAAAGCTACTGCGATTCCTATTTAAATTGCCTGATATCTAGGCCTCTTACATTGCCCTCTTGGGCCATATAATTTATCTCTTCTATTACCTAATTATATTCCAAAACTTTAACAAAAGATCTTTCCACAGTAACTAAAATATGAGTGGACATGAGAAGGAGAATTCTTAATCCTCGAATAAAGAAATAGACTCTCTCATACCCATTGTCAAGAAGAGAAGTAGCATGCCTAGCCAACTTGTGAAAATGAGCTAAATACTTTACAACTGTCATGGATCCCTTCTCCAATCTAGAGAATAGATCTCTCAGGTGATCTGTAAGGCTGAGAAGCATATACTTGTCATGACCTAATTTATGATCCATGATAAAACCTGCTCTATTTTGCTGGTAGGTAATCTAAACCATAACTTGGAGCTAAACACAATGTGTTAACTTTGGAGAAAATGCACAACATAGGAAAAATTAAAGAACACAACTTATGATAATACAAGGGTTCAAAATACATATAGAATATTCAAACATAAATACCATCTCAAGACCTAGTAGAGTCAGTACCAGAGCATCTAGTAATAATAATACAACTCATGTTCTAAAATAGTCAATACATCAAAGTCAAAATAAAAGACTGAAATATAAGATAGAGGAAAATGGATAACTCAAACTCTAAAAGCTCACCTTATCGCTGAATATCAACACCACACAAACACAAATCAGCATCGATAACTAGTACTTGAATTTGTACCAAAAATATACAGAGGTGTAATATAAGTACCAAAATAATGGGTACTTAGTAGGCATCATTGGCTGACTAATCTAAATCATGATATAAGTATGATAAAAAATAAGATATCATAACTAAGTCAAGGAACAAAAAAGAAACTAAATTGACTCTAACAGTGCTGTACAAAATAATAAATTAAATAAAAATAACAATATAACATAAGGCACTAATACATACCAATATCGTTATGCATAATAAGTAAATAATTTGGAATAATAGTAACCATTATAAAGTATCAACAAAAGCAAATATAACTATAAAATTTTCTCCCATTCACCAATTAGTGTAGAAAATTAAATAACCCATCGCAAACCCCCATATGCCTGGAGAGTACACTCAAGATAGAATAATGCAATTATCCATTATTTACAACTAACTATCATTGTTATTTAACTATTATTACATAATTTACTATTTATTCAATGATTTTACCATCATTTAACAACCTTATCATCTTTATCCACTAGTCTTCATTCATCTGCTAATCATATCTTATCAAATAATCCATTCATTAACTAATCATTATATCACCACTACTCATGATTTTTAGCTATTCACCATATATCCAAAAACCACCATTTACCAATTAGAAATCTCTTCTCGACTAGTCATTATTTTACATCTAGGCTTCTTTTATCATCTAGTAATCATATTAACAATAAATAATCATCTATCAAGACGCATTATAGTATTGAATATTTTCAGACTTGAAATGATAAATAAAATCATCAAGTCATGGACATCCCCTGCGGTTGAATTAGGTATAATCAATATCACAATCATCTTCTAAAATTCAACCAGCTATAGTCAATATCATAATCATCCTCAAGAATCTAACCGGGTATCATCAATATCATAATCATCCTCCAAAATCTAACCAGGTATAATCAATATCATAATCATCTTTTAGAATTGAATCAGCTATAATCTATATCATAATTATCTTTAGAGTTAAACTAGCTATAATCAATTGTATAATCATCTTCCAAAATTGAGCCAGGTATAAATAATAACTTAAGTGCTAATTTAGTCAAGCACCATGATTTTTAGCATAATTGCTAACATCGTTAATAAAAATGTTTTCAAGCATAATTACTTAACATGATTATAATTATAAGTGTTAGCGCAATCAATGGCTTATCATTAGCATAATAGATAGTCTAATCTATTAGCTCATGAACATTACCTATAATATTATCATTACCATAACCATCAAGTTCCATGGTTCCTCAATATAGCCTCAAAGGGCATCCTCCAGGTATTTAATAATCATATAAGGATTTTAGAAAAATTAATCATCAATCTTGATGTAAGGTGGGTCAAAGAACCCACTAATAAATCCCCAAAATATATTATAAGAAAAGATCTACCCAGGACTAGGCTATGGTATCTAAATCCACTCATAGAAGTTTAGTAAGCCACAAATATCCCTAAGGTAAAGGTTTTTCCCAACATAATGACTAACCCAAAATAGTAACTAAGGTAACCTCCCTTAAAGTAAGAAACTAAGTCCAATCCTACCTTAGGCATGAGTGACCAAGTCATTTACACCCAACTACTAACCCAAAATAGTAACTAAGGTAACCTCCCTTAAAGTAAGAAACTAAGTCCAATCCTACCTTAGGCATGAGTGACCAAGTCATTTACACCCAACTAACATAATTTAGGGACTTCTGATCCTAAACATGAGCCATGATGCCGAATTCACTTAAGGCATAAGAAAACAAGCTAAATGTTTAAATTCTATGATCTCAAAATGGCCAAAATTGTTCAACAACCACAAGTTTTGTATTTCATAAATCCAACATGTAAACCCATCCAAAATCTAACACAATATCATAAAAATTCAAGGAAGTAGCATAATCTAATAGGGGTAAGAAACCTAGCCATCCTTGACATCAAAGAAAGCCCAACGATCCATTAACCCACCACTTTTCCCTTCTTAGAAGCCTTCCCAAGATTCCAGGCTATTAAAATCATATTCTACTCATAAATATAAGAATAATTCTCCTTATATTGCACCATTGTTATTTAGGTCAAAAAATACATCAAAACCCCATATGGGTCTCATTTACGGAAATCAGATTTCCAAAAATAACTGAACATTCTCACATGCTCAAAGAATTATTAACCTAAAAATTTGTGAGATCCAAGATAAAATAGGGATAAAATCAAAACCTTAAGATTTTATGCTTTTGATCTAGAACTCAAGTAAATCTAGGAAAAAATAGGGAAATTCTTACCTCAAATTGGAAGATAATAACGAAAACAAGAGGTAATCAAGGTTCCTAATTAGTCAAAAGTTTCAATCCCATTTAATATCACTATTTAGGGTATAAGGTATGAATAAATGGGTGAGGAATGGCTAGAATTTCAAAAATAAGGGGTCCATTTATACCCAGCCTAGGCCCTCAGGTTCTGTAATTGCAAGATAGGGCTTTCAATTGCCAAATCTTGTGCTGCATAGGCTGTCCTTAATTGCGAGTTTCACACTGTGATTGTGCTAGTACAATAACATAGGTAGCATGATCTCAACCCTTGGATCGCAATAGTGACGATACTAGTTGATAGCTGAGGCTTAAAAATTTTCCAAGTCTCTGCCAACCCCGTGGGATCCATCCTGAATCACGTTCATGCAAAAGAGCTATGTAGCCATACCAAATTAGACATCTTGAACTCAATAGATTAGTTAAAATTTTAATCCAAGGTCATTTCAACAAAATATGGGTCTCACACCTGTATGTCAATTTCTTATTTTTTGACCAATAGGTTGCAATAAATTTGGGCGTCTCAGGTCAAAAACCAAATATCTATTTAGGCTTAAATTGACATTTTAGAGCTGCTGGAGCAGTCAAAATTTGCATTCAAGGTTGTTTCAATGATGTTTTTGGCCAGTGGATTTTTGGAACCAGTTGAGACTTCAAAATAGAGGATTGTCTCTAAAAACAAAATAAATTGCTCGATAACTGAACTTTCAGTGCCAGCAAGTCATAAATGACTCATGGAAGCTATAGAAAAGCTCTAAAAACAAAAATAAGTGGAAATATTGAAAATAATGTGAAGAGTCATTACAGTACTTATCCAAGATAATCTCAAAGAATTGAGTCTAGGTTAAGAGAGAAAATCCAGCTATTCTACAATCCATAAAACCTCTCCACCAATGTCAAATAACCAAGTCCAACAGAAATGTGGTGTTATCCACACAAAAAGTCTCAACAAGGCCCAAATTATGGATCTTATCCTCATAACAAATTAGAAATTCATATGCATTCTCTTGTGGATCACTAAAAAATCTAGGCAGGTCTAATCTCATGGATCCCAACATATTTTACTCCTCAATAAACAAAGTAGGTTGGGCAACTACTGGCTGAGCAACTGTCGGTGTAGGAGGGACTTCAACTCTAGGAGCCACATCTAATAGATTTTCCCCTACATCCGTACCACTCTGATTTATTGAATGTGCACCATTAGAAGGTGCACTACCAACTATCCACAAAAGTTGATCCAAAGCATCTATAAGCATTGAAGAATAAATAAACCCTGGTGGAGTTTGGGCTTATCCTTAGAACACTCCCGGTTGGGTAAAAAATTCTTTGACTCAATGTAAGAATAGGGTCGGGTGAAGCCCACTTTCCCATACATAGCTGGGGAAAAACTCTAGGCTATCCCTGACCTCTCGGTCATCCACGAATAGGTGTAGGATCCCTAGGGTTGGTGTTGGGACCCTTATCTCGTGTAGCGGTAGTATGTATATTGGACATCTGTGGAAGAGTGAAATTAAAGGAATTTTCTATAAACCATCTCGGAATCTTTGCACGATATTAGTGAAAGAAGTGAAGAACTCTTAAGAATGTCCTATAGCCTAAAGAAGATAGAAAATGCACATCATCCAGGACTCTATTAGTCATTTTATCTTGTACTAACAATATCGATGAATCCTAGTTTCTGATACTAATTTTTCATTACACGATTTAAGAGGCATAATTGAACCTACTATGACTCGCCAGTAGGTAAGTTAAATCACAACCCAAAAATAAATGCAATGGGTTAACTTGTTGGAAAATACCTAACAAAGAAAAAATTAACACATTTTATATTTTAACAAGGCAATATAAATAGATAAGAGTAAATCAATAGTACAATGGTCCATCCCATGACCTGGTAGCACTAGTACAACAGCATCTAGTACTAATACAAGCCATGTCTTAAAATAGTCAATATAATGTTAACTTGAAATAAAGACTAGATAAGAAAGTAGGAACTAGAAGACTCCTACGCAAAGATCTCACCCTATAGCACAACATGAATGTCTATCAACGACAACAACTAGTACTCGGATATACACTAAAAAGGTACAAAAATGTTCTATGAGTACCGAACCATGGGTACTCAATAGGCATTAGTAGCCAACTGAGCTAAATTATTATATAAATATGATAAAATGTGAGATAACATAACTAAGTCAAGGTTGTAATGAACCTGAGACAACTCTTACATTGCTGCACATAAATAGGTAAATAAATTGAAAAAATAGCATATAATAACATAAAGCATCAACACACGCAATCATAACTTCAAAATTGGCTCCCATACGCTATTTCGTGTGGAAAAGTAAATAACCCATCACAAGCCCCAATAAGCCTTGAAGGTACACACAAGGCAGTATAACCCACAATCGTTATCAACTAAATTTTCTTATACCACTAGAATCCACGCACATCATGCCATATTATAGCCATTTTCATTTTTCAAACTTACCAAAATTGTTATTTTAAATGTCATATCCATATATCGTCATATTACAATAAGTATATCATGATACTACAAAATGCATATTTGGACTCAAACTGGTATATTTAATCAATCATCGAACTTGAACCGATAATGTAATCAATAGCAGGACTTGACCAGTAAATATAATTATTAGCCGAACTTAAATTGGTAAATATATCATTAATTTCATAATCATCCTGTGGACTAGAATCGATAAATATCATCAGTATAATAACTATCCTCCAGACTCAACTCAGTAAATAGAAACATTTTAATTCGATCAATAGTATCATCAATAGGGTAAAAAATAGCACAATCAATAGGCATCAACCTTTATATAAACCAAAATAATCCATTAAGTGTCAAATTTTCTCAATATCACCTCAATAAGAATTTTAAAGAGCCTAACAAGCATATAAAGGTCTACAAAAACTAACATGTGTCTTAGACTGAGTTGGGTCAAGGGTTCACTTCTAATCCCAAAAGATCCATTTTAGAAAAATTCTACTCAAACTAGGATTAAGGTATCTAAATCAACTCTTAGATGCTATCAAGCCTCAATTACCCCTAAGATAGGAAATTGACCTAAAATAGAAGCAACTAGGTCGATTATGCCTAATTTTATAATTTTCAAATAGCCTGAATGGTCCAACTAATCCAAGAATGTCAATTCCTCAAATAAAAACCTAGAACCCTCTAGAAATCCAACACAATATAATAAAAATACTATAACCTAGCTGAATCTAACATGGGGTAAAATCTAGCCTACCTTGATGCCAAAGAAAGCTCAAATGTTCACTAAATCACCGTTTTTCCCTTTCGAGAAACTTTCACAAGACACACAGCTATACAAATTCACATTTACATGTCAATGTGAGAATAATTATACCCATATTGTATTATTATGCTTCGGGTCCAAAAATCACACCAAAATCCCATGTGGGTCCAACATATAAAAAATCATATTTTTTTAACCAACCCAATATTCACTCATTCTCATGGAATCATTACCCTAATAAATGAGTGTAATCCGAGCTAATATGGTGTAAAAATCAATATTTTAAGATCTTGGGATTTATGAACAAAAAATGGAAAATTCTACAGTGAAATTAGAGGAATCTTACCTTAAGATCAGAGAAATATGGTGTAATCAGTGAATATGTAAACTCCTAAATCACCCACAAGAATTACTCTACAGCTTTCTCACTAATTAGGGTTTTATCTCTCAAGAGAATGGATGAATAATGAGCAAAAAAGATCTAAAATACACTATTTATATCCATTCTAAAGATTCATGTCTCACTATCACAACTCGAGCCCCACGATCATGATACAGTGCATAATATAAATAATTTTTTGATCGTGACTTATACCTTCTACGATCGCGGCCAGGGTTATCTAGTCAAAGAGTTACATTTATGACTCAAAGTACCATAATTGCTACACTTGCTGGTGCTGCCAAATATCTATCATGATCTAAGGCCCGCGATTACGAATGCACCCGATCACAGTTGAGACTTTGAATTCTCCAAGTCTATGACAACCCCTAGAGATTCATTTAGAATCCTATTTATGCAAACAAACTATGTAACCATACCAAATTTGAAATTCTTGACTTAAAGGCACAGTCAAAATTTCCATCCGTGCTCGTTTTGACAAAAAATGTGTCCCACACTATATTTCATTACCTTAACTTTCCGACCAATGAGTTAAAATAAGTTCGGGTGTCTCGATCCCCAAACCAATGGTCCACTAAGCCAAAAAATTTTCATTCCAAAATTGCTACGACAGTTAAAATTTGAATTTGGGGTCGTTTAACTAGCATTTTTGCTCGGTACCCATTTGGAACCAGTAAAGGCTTAAAAAGTGAAAATTGAATTTAAAAATCAAAAAAACTTCCAAATAATCAAACTATCAATTAGAACAAGTCATAAATAACTTGGAGCAGTTTAGAAAATCTCTAATGGCAAAAAAACATAGTTATGGAAAATAACATAAGGGTAATTACAATCCTATAGTCAAATCATAAGATATCAGAGAATGGATTAGAAAGTGAGCTCAAAGAGATTCAGAATAACCTAAATAATGTGTCTCCCCCTAAGCCTAGTTTAATTAAGGAGACTGCAAATCAGACTACTCATACATTACTCACAAAATCAAATACAACAAGGGATGCAAAGACTCGTCGTATAGCTCAGAAGGTAGAGATGGAGAGGTAGAGAAATAGAGCATGTTGTCAAGTGGAACTCAATTGAAATCAAGATAGAGAAAAAGGTGTAGAGCTCTAGTACTCCCAGCCTATCAGATTAAGTCTTAATATCTCTCTTCTAGAAGCTCTCCAGAATATGCCTGGATATGAAAAATTTAGAAAGGAGTTGGTAATAAAGAAGAGATTTGTCAATTTTTTGGATGTTGATGGATTGCATCATTAAATTATGATCACTCCTCGATCTCTAACGTAAAAGAAGGGTGATCTCAGAGAATTCACAATCCCAATCACCAGTGGGACATCCATATTTTCCAGAATATTGTGCGACTTAGGTGTCAGTATTAACTTGATACCACTAATAATGTTCAAATAGTTGTGCTTGAGCATTTCAAGTAGATCTTAAAGTGAAGAATTCTATGGGCATATCATTTGATGTTGTGGTCAAGGTATAAAACATAAGTTTTTTTGCTGACTTAATTGTTTTGGATTATTAAGTTGTCTTTGAGATGCCCAAAATCTTGGGAAGACCATTTTTATCCGCGAGCAAAGCTTTTGTGGATATAGAGAAGGGGAAACTTATGTTTAGGGTGAATGATGAGTAGGTCACCTTCAATGTGCGTAGAACCATGAAGAAGAAAACAGACATAAGGAGGGTTTCGATGATAAACTATTTTGATGACACTAGACACCAGTTTTATGGTTACCATTATATAGTAAGAGTAATCAAGGTACCTACATTGTGCTACGACGTCAGATCAAGCACTATATGGGAGGCAACCTATGGTCTTGTTGGTGAATTCTAAGTAACTAACATGGCCACGTCAGGCCACAATGTTAAATCAAGCACTTGGTGGGAGAAAACCCACTATTATAGTATTCACGTTGTTTTTTAGAAGGATTATTGCATGAGGAACTACCTAGAACATAGTAAAACATTCCTAAATTCTAAAATTTCAAGGTAAGGAGACTTATTGGCCCACCTAAGACCTTAGGTAAGTTGGGCAATAAATGTTAAATGAAAACTTTGAAGAATTTTTGGGATCTCTAAACTTTTAACTACAAACATACCTACAGTATCATAAATACCACTTAAGACCTTATAAGTGGTGTCTTAGATGTTAGAAAATAAGTCCAGACACCGAAAAATTTTAATATATTTTTGCCGCCTACGGCCTGCCACCCACGGTTCGTACGTGCCACCTACGGACTGTAAGTGGCGCCTTAGGAACCTAAAATAGTTCAGCCCAATTTTTGAAAAAAAATTGGCCTTCCTAAGCCTGAACCGGCCCCAAACTGGCCTACTCCTACTTTTAAAAGTTTAAAACCCTAAAATCCTTAAATTTCCAACTCCCTCTAAAATTTAAACTCTTTAACTTCCTCTTAAATTCTATATAAGGAAAGACTCAACCTCCAGTCCATCATTTGTGTGCTTAAACATTCTCAAATGATAGGTTTCTTACACTTCTTCAAGTTTCTACTTCCATCTCATAAATTCAAAGGTAAATTTCTTGGTTCCCATTAGTAACTTTACATATTTTCTTGCAAATTACATAAAAATCAGCAAACCCATATTTAGGAGACTTGAATAATCGATAAGATGAAATTGGTGCATTTTTCTTGATAAAACATTATGATCATACCCTAAATAGAAGTAGAAGTTTAAACGGTTGACAAATCCCAAAACTCTTGTGCGCCTTACCTGTCCTTTGAAAAATGTTACAAGTTATGGTTGCAAAATTTGACTAGAATGGTCTATTACACTATATAAGCAATAAAAATTTGTAAAAACATTCTAAGTTTGACAATTTTGACTCTTTTTCTAATTTTGTACTAACTTATTTTCTTCCCAACACTAAAACTTGCTCTTTTAGGTACAATGCCACAAAAGTCTTCAACAAAGAAGGCAGAAAAGTCAAGACATCAAGATGAATCCCTGTAGAACTATGCTTAGTATAGGAGTACCCGATGGTCCCAAACAGACTAGTAGCCGCACAGTCTAGGGGCCACAGACAGGCTGAAACTGAGGCTATTATTTCAGCCACAATAGCCATTTAGTTACCAGAATAGACAAATAAGGGATATCATCCCTTATCTATATAGGTTGGGGCCTAGAAAACTATAGACATATCAGTTCCTAGGTCAAGCATAAAGTTGGTCAGGACTTCACCCTCACACTCTTCTTAGTTCGAGGAGGGAGAGGAAGAGGGTTAGTTTGATTTAGTAGAGGAGGAGACTATAAAAGACTCTCAATATAGGTGGGGTTATAGTATAAAGAGGTATCATGATGAGTCTATAACAGTAGCTTCTAAGTTAGAATTAGGAGTAACCCAATATAAGGAGAGTACAACTCAGGCATTACATCAATTGACTTTATATCAAGCACCATCAAAAGAGGTCCATGCAAATGATCCCCTACCTACAATTCACCACAGGATGACCTATCTTAGGAGTCTACACAAAAATCACTTGTCCCTATTTTTGGGGTAAACCCTAGGTGCTATGTACCTCAGATGCAGGTGCTTTCTGAGTAAAACAAATCTATTATTAACGTAGGTAAACCCATGAGGTCTATTTGTGATAAGAGGGGGATCGAGTTATTAGGGATAATAGGGAAACCAAATTTGTAGCTATATTTAATCGATAATATCTAGGGTGGATGACTAGACCCTAGGGTTCTTAAAGTCAGGCTTTGGTTCATGAGTTCTACACGTCCTATGCCGCCGCAGTTTCTTTAACCAAACCTAGAGGCGAGAAAGGTATAGTAAAGCCCTAGCTTGAGTCCATTTTTGTGAGAGAGGATTAGGTTGATCTTTAAGTGACGACCATCTTTTGTTTTATTTTTAGGCCTAATTATCTTGCACCGACATCTAGTGTTGAGTTTCATATGTTATTGAGGCTTGAAAGGGACCAAAAAGAGATGAAGGATACATATCATAGGAGATAGAGCCTAGATTTGCTGATATGGATCGCCAACTTAATTTTTTATTGGGAATGACACACTTTGGATAAATGGAAAAGGGTAGATTAAGATGGCAAAACTAAATTTCACTGCAAAGTTTTAGTAGATCGTGGTTTGTTTTATGTTATGTTTGACTAATGTGGACAATCTGTTGACATGATACCAAGCCTCATTAATCAAGATCTTGATAGCAGGATATGATGTCGACTTTGTAGCGGTTATAAAGTATAAATTATACGACAGACCATTTAGGGATTTGACTACTTGCCCTTTTATTAGCCCGTTTAGCAGTTTGTGATGAGGAAAGAGTTTAAGAGATCCCAGATTTTGACAGAATATTAGAGGTCACAAGAATTACAAAAATGAGTATGATCAAATATCCGACAAACCTGGTCCTTTTCTAGAGATCTCGTGTACCTCTAACAGTGATTCTGGCCTAGTCTAAGGGTCCCTTAATTTTAATAGTGCATATTGATAGGCTAGAAAATGATGTAGATGGTGTTGGTGTTGATGTTGAGTTTGAGATAGGCGAGCATAGAGATGAGAACTTAACAAAAGGGAGGCCCATCTACTTCTACTCAGCCCTGACTTCAGCTTTTGAGCCAGATAGGGCACCTTTTATGCCTCTTTATCCTTCTATAATACCTTTACTGATAGATTTGATAGTATTACCATGGGAGTATTTATAGTGCATATGAGATCACTAGGAAGTCACTAATTATTGGCTTAATAATATGGTGATGGAGTTTGCATTGCTGTATGGGCAGATTCAGCATTAGGTTCGAACGATATTAGTGATTGCTAAAACTAGGATACCAGTTGTACTCTGAGGTGAGATGTTAGAGTTCACTACCAAGTTTATTGACTATATTGATGTATTTTAGATCAGGGTTTCGACTTAGGTAAGAGGTAAAGATGCTCCTGACCTAGATGGGATTAGGGAGGAGGTGTCCATACTATGAGCAGAGGTACATTTTTTACCAAGACCAGATTCTTTCAATTTCTCCAGCTATCCTCTTATTTATTTTGCTTTTGTGTAGCCTTAGATAATTTGATATGTTCCCTAAGTAGGAGGATATAATCCCGACTTTGAGGACCAAGAGAGCTAGGATGGAGGACCTATAGGACCTCTCTACTCAATTTGATCAGGCCCTTAGATAGGCCACTAATGTTTCTAGGCAATCCATAGTATTTGATCCGCTGAGACAAGCTAATATTGCAGAAGGTACGCCTTCCAATAGTTCAACGCCCACACCACTACCTCTTCTAGTCAAGATACCTCTGGATGGGGATGGATATGATATTAACACCTAGTGCATTCCAGGTGTGTACTCATTTCTTTTCTTTATATTATTTACATGTACTAGGGATAGTTCATAGTCTTTTAGCTGGTGTAGGGTATCCCACAACCATTGTGGTTTTTTGTTATTGTGCTTCTTTTCTCGTCAGTTGTGGTATGATGGTAGAACCAACATGTCTAGGGAAAAATTATACAGTTTGGTGTTTTGTTTCATATTGTGTAGTGTTTTTGTGTAACTAGGAGATTAATGAGTATCTAAGGCAGTTGATGTACTTTGTTTTGATTTTTGAGATAAATAATACCCCTTCAAAAAGTTTATTTTTGAATTATATGATGTGTATATATTTATGACCATTGCGAATCATGTTATGGCGTTAGAAGTAGGACATAATAATCATGGATAACAATTGCATGAACAAAATAGGTAGTGTTGTTTGTGATGCAACCCTATGCGATGTGTGTGTGAGATACTTAATTTGTTCCCATTGTGTATTGAATCAAGAACTTGCCTATTTAGTCTCTCCTAGGTTATAGGATGGTTGGTTAGTAAAGGATCATAGGACATTTTTTATGTTAGTCCAAATTTAGACTAAATAACCTTCCAAATGTGACTAAGTACCTTTGATCTGTATTTTGAGCCAGTTTAGAATATTTTTCTTATTTCACCTTTCACCTTACCATTTTATTATAATGAACCTTTTTTAGCACTTGTTCTGTATGGATATTATCACCTCAACTTATGCAAATCGCCTATTTTGAGAGTGGCTAACATAGGGATCCATAATGTGAAGAGGATATGAAGAGAAGTAAATAAGAGAAAAAGGAAGTAAGGTTAGGTGTGGTAGAAAATAGGAACAAGAAAAAGGAAAAAGAAAAAAAGAAAAGAAAAATTGAAAAAGAAATATAAAGAATAAAAGAAACCACACCCAACCTAAATATGCAATAAAATAATAATAAGGGAGAAATAAGGGTGGAATTAAAGAAATTTTATATAAGTGGACCCCTAACGTAAGTGTAATGACAAGGAGGGCATAGTTGCTAAATTCGCATATGTACCATACCAACCCCCAAGCTTACATTACAAGTCGAGTAAAGTCCTATAACGATCCTAACCCAACTATCTAAAAGTTAAGGAAAAGAAAATAAAGGCAAGCCTATGTTGTGCTCTGCACATTGTTGGGACTTCTTTGCGAGTGTGAGTGTCTATTAATCATCCCTTAATTAACATACATAATTCTATTAGCTAGTGGGACTTCCTTGCTATAAAGGTACATACATTGTGTTGTTAGCTTCTTATTTGTTCGAGCCATGTCACTTGTACCTATGATGATTATTTGTTGCTAAGGTAATGCCATATCTTGATTACATTATGCCATATTTTTGTGCTACATTGATACACCTAGTTTATTATGAATTATTAAAATTGGAGTGGGTAATGTTCTTGATCTTAAAGTTGATTATTTACTGCCAATGATGTCTTAGATTTCTACTAGTTAAGCATTGTTGTGTTGTTTAGTTATGTTTTGGTGCCCGATATCGTGCAACTTTTCTAACTTGTGGTTGCTTCTATGCTATGGTTTCATAGCACTCTTGACACTTAAAATTATAAAAGCCTATAGTTACTTAGGCCATTTATTTGATATGATGAGTTTCGTGTTGTGTTTTATAGGAAACCGAGTTACATGAGCTAAAAAGGAGAAAAAAGTGAAAATTAATGTTTTGGAACTGTGTGAGAACCGAAGCACCTTAGGTACTACCTTCATGGCGTAGGTACCAGAATAAGTGTTGGGATAATGAGATTCAGAGATTCAAAAGTTAGAAAATTTGACCTTACTACCTACGATGGGCACCTACGGCCCTTAGGTTCTAGATGAAGTCTCAAAAGCTGATGTTTAGATAAGATCCTATTGTAGTTTGGAGCCTGGCACGTATGTCCCACAACATACAAACCTTAGGTGGCACCGATGGCCCATAAATGGCTCCATAGATTGCCATCGACTCCTGTTTTCCTCTTTTATTTTTGATAGATATCCTAGGGTTTCCATGTAATCTATAAATACCCTTTTGATGTTTTTAGTTAGTTTAAACATTCTTATCATTCACAAACATATATTTTGATTGTGATATTTTCTTTTGATCTTGGGATTATGTTCTTAGATTTTTGCTTATTCTTCAATTTGAGACTTTGGGTTTTTGTCATAAATTATTATGAGATTGGTATAATTCTTTCAATGATGAATTCCATGGATTGTTTCACAGTGATCAACATCTAATTCCCTTACGTAAGGGTTTGGGAACCCTAGCGGATGGATGAAGTAGAGAAGTGCGCAATCCTTCTCAATCATTATTGGCGCATATGTTGTGTTTTTCTTTGCTCTTATAGATTTCTTAACAGTTGCAAATGTTAGGATCCCACTTGTATTCACTACCAACTTGAAATAGAGGTAGAAAGTGAGAAAATAAGATCACAATAGTAATTTGTAGCTAATTATCATTATAGGCTAATAATATTCATCAACTTAAGTTAATTATCTCCATCTAATCAAATTGAGAGGAGATATTTGAACTAGGGTCCAATACAAGGGTTAGTAATGCGACACTTTAAGACCAAGTGGAGATGACTGAGATTCACCAAAGTGTGTTCATAGGCTGTTGGTGATACATAACTTGTCAGATTCTGCTTGCACAGCGGTGTGATAGTTGGATTGAGCATGGTAAACCTACTAAGTTAGAAGCTAGGGTGAACACAAGCCAAGTGTTCGTTTTAGATTGTTTACAACCAAAGCATTCAAGTTTTATTACATTTTACTTTTCAACAAAAAATTCCCCCATTTACTTTCTGTACTACATGCTGATTTCAAAAACTTTGAGAGATGTTCTACGTATTCCCTACGCATTCGACCCCAACCCAGTTGGATTACTATATTTGACCTCGACCGCATTATGATTATTACAAGTGCAGCTTTGGGCAACATCATCTACTACAAAAGGAATGTACGAATTGAAATAGTCAAATACAATATGTCTTGAAATATTAAAGACTAGACATAGATGATGTAACAAAAAAAGGGAAACTTTGACTCTGAGAGCTCACCCTAGCTTCAAAATTAACACAACATGGTCGTCACATTAGCATTGACTACTAGTACTTCGATTTAAAAAAAAGGTACAAAAATGTAATATGAGTGCCAAAACCATGGCTAGTCAGTAGGCATTATCGGTCAACTGAACTAATTCATCATACAAATATGATAAAGATGCTAGATACATAAGCTAAGTAAACGTAAATGGGAAACCGTGAAATAAGATCCAACATTGTAACTAAATTACTAGAATAGACATAATATGAAACAAATCATAATTAATACTACAAGACTGGACCCTATAAGATAGTATGTGCGGAAAAGTAAATAACCCAATGCGGGCCCACATAAGCCTGGAGGTTGCAATCAAAGAAACATAAATAACCAAAGTTCCATAACTTTATCAAATATCAACTATAGCTATGAAACATCCATACTGGATCATATAATAAAAGAAATCTCAATGTCTGACTCAAACTAAAACTCAATAGCGTCATCATCATAACATTATTTATTGGACTTGAACCAAAAATCATATCATCAATCATCATGAATTGCTCGACTTGAAAAAAAATTGAACATTAATAAACCATCGAGTTTTTCCCGATATAGCACGAACTACTAAATACCAATATAATATGATAATCAAGTATCTATTCTCTTCAAAGACCAAAAATAAGAATTTCAATGGGTATAACATGTGCACAGAAGCCTACAAAAGGTAAAATAAGTCTTGCCCTATGGTGTGTCAGAGGGGCCCACTTTTAATCTTCAAACATATTTTAAGGCAAATTCTACCCTGACTTAGGATATGGTATCTAAACTCACTTCTAGATGCTAAATAAGCCATACAAAAACCTAAGATAGAAACTCTACCTAACAAATGATCAACTAAGTCAATTTTGCCTAAATCACGATTCCATGATAGCCTAAACAGTCTACATAATCCTAATATTGTCAGTCATACCTCCAATACATAAATTCCATCCCATATCTAGCATAATATCATAAATATACTATGACTTATCTCAATCTATGAGAAAGGTAAACCTAGCCTACCTCGATGTAGAAGAAAGACAAAAGAATTTGTTAAACTAATGATTTCCCTTTTTAGCAGCTTTTGCAAGGTGTCATGCTGTAAAAAAACACAATCAACTCATCAAAATGAGAATAATGGTACACATATTTCTCTATTGGAATTTAGGTCCAAAGTAACATAAATGGGGATATGGATCATCTATAGAATCACACTTTGGAAACCAAAACAACGTCCCTCTAAGATCAAGAAATGTTTACCCTCAAGAATGGGTGAATTTTGAGCCTTAAAGATATTATTATAATCAACCCACCATTAATTTAGGGATTTTGGGAAAAGATAAAGGATTACATAATGAAATTAATGGAAGCTTACCACAAATTCGAAGAAGCAACACATAATTCAAGTTCACATAAATGCTCCAAAATCACCCACTAATGATTCTTCTGAGTTTTCACACTATTTAAGGTTCTAGACTCTTAGAAATTGGTTGAAATAGGAGAAATCAGGCTATATGGGGGTTTTATAAGAACCAAGTGCTACTATAGCTTGCCCTGGGCCACTTTAGCAGTTAGTGCTAAAGCGCTCAAGGGCCACTAAAGCGATACCTGACCATGCGAGCCAAGCCATTAAAGAAGAACTTCTGTCACTATAACAGGAAGCACAAAATCACCCAGGTGCTACTAAAGCAATTCCTATTAGATATGCCAGGGCTGCTAAATCGCCCAATGTGATGCTTTAGTGGTCACACCTGATTTCGTGCACTAACTGGAGACTTAGAATTTTTTGAGCCTCCATTTGCACCTTGAGATTCAATTGATATCTAGTAAACACAAACAAATAATGCTACTGTATCAAATTTGATGTTAAAGACTCAATTGTTCAATCAAAATTTCCATCTGAGCAAGTTTTGATAAAAAGTGGGTCCCACACCTATGTGACATTTTTCTTAACTTTTGGACAATAGCCCAAAATAAGTTTTAGAGCCTCGAGAATTGAACCAAGGTTCCACCTAATTTACAATCCTATTATAAAGTTTTTGGAACTATTAGAATTGGCATAGAAATTCATTCGACTGAAATTTTTGCCTGGTAGCCAATTAAAACAAACAGAGACTTCAAAACATGGAATTGGCTCTAAAAATCAAACGAACTGCCTAGTAACTGAATTGTCTGCTTGATAAATTCATAAATGATAGTGTAGCTGTTGAAAATATCTAAATAAAAAAATGTGCTAAAATGTAGAAAATGAACTGGAGGATCATTACAGAGGTGTTGTCAATTTTAAATGTGTGATTCGCAAGCGGTCCCCATATGGAAATTTTTGTTAATTATTTACCCAAAGCACAAAAGTGTAATATGGGTACCATTTTCCTTGTATTCTTGAGTAGATTATCATTTTGATATCATGGTATATTGTGGAAGCTTCTTGAAAGGGAAAAACACCGAGCAAATTTTTTCAGGGTTTTTTTACTTATAGCTAGGCCAGGTTTAATATTATCACTATTATAATTAGTATTATTTAGAGTATTTGACCTATTAAGTTATCGTACGTTAGGCTTAATTTATTTAGTTACTTATGCTTTAGATAGAATTGAAATATTAGGACTAAAAGTGGCATATATAATATTTAATAGTTCAATTACATACCCTAGCTTTGTTTGAGGTTAAACTTTCCTTAGAATGGAATTTGGGGATTAGAGATAGGTCCTTTCGGTTTACTTTAGTCAAAGATAATTTTTAGCTCCTTGTAGACTTATTGAGTGTGTTATTTCTCTTAAATTCAGATTTTTGAAGTTAGAAACGACTAGATACATGTAAGTTATGCTAGATTGGTACTTGTATGTAAGTTTGATGATTTATAATCTATGAGTTTTTGGTTCAATTCAGACAGTGATTTCTTGAGTTGTCATTCAAGTCTGATACTGATTGGTTGTTTATGCTAGGAAAGGATTCATGATTGTGGCTTTGAGATATGGTTATCTAGGATATTTTTGACTACTACTTCTCTTGAGTTGCACTCTCTAATCTTATTGGGCTCACATTGGGTAATTTACTTTTTCGCACTTACTAGATTATGCGGGCCAATTTTGTAGTGAATGTGTTGAAAAAATAAATGTTGCACCACACATTGAAGGACTAGATCCATTAAAGTTAATCACAAGCAAAATTTAGTGAATTAACGAGAAATAAGATGATAGTGCAGGAACAGTAAAAACACAAGATTTTAATGTGGAAACACCTTTTCTCAAGGAAGGGAAAAACCATGACTTGCCCTCACAAACACCTCAGAATCACTATAATAAACTCTTTACTAAAACCTTCACTAAACCTCACTCTAGGTTCCTTTTGCTTGTAATAACTCTACGACAAGCTTATCTTGATAATTCTGCCAAGGACCCTCTACACAAATTAGCTCTAATAAATATCAAACTTAGGAAACTCTACCTAAGCACTCTCTACTCAAAGAGAAAAGTTCATTACTCTTAGAACTGTAGTAATTCATTTACAAATCTAAACTTACTAAAGAGCAATATCTTTTTAGGCATACATAAATAACTAAGAACATGAGCAGTATTGGAATAGGGTTTTTGCTGCCTCTCTTTACTCTTTGTATTTCCCAAAAACCACTTGTTTTAGAAGCATATTTTTCCTTTTAAAGATAAGTTATGGTTAGGGATAAAATATCATTAGACAAGGTGTCCTAATTGGTACAAGAATCGCATGCAAGTTTGTTACACAAGAGGACAAAACAATCCAGACATGTGTGCAAGCTGTACTGTACCATGAACATCTATGGACCTGGTCTCTTTGTTGTTAGTTGCTCATCATCAAAACTACATAAAATATTTTTTCCCATTTTTGATGATGATAAATCAACCATATAACTTTATCATATACATTACATTTAATAAGTATGATTAAGACTAAAGATTAATGTTACAACTATTATCATGCTTTCACCATCATAAAACACAGGAACTTGGTCCCTTGTTTTCATATGTAGCAAAAACTCTAACTTCATCCGCTATCATCATTCACTCTCTTTTAGTGTAATTGAATACTTCCCCTATCAATATGCCCACATGAGCATTAGTTCACATACACCTGGTCCTTACATATGAAGTCAGTATTCCCTCTTTTGGCATCATTAAAAAGTATTAATAGTAAACGAAGATTAAAGATAAGTACAAGATAATTATCTAATGGCCACTAGGGAAACACTAACATGAACTATTTTAGAAGAGAGAACAGATTAAGCACACAAATCAAAATTCATCCATTTTTAAATAGTTAAGTACCAATTTAGTATACTAATAAAATTAACAAAAATAATTATCCTTAAAAGCCACATGATAACAAGTAGTGAAACTGACGAAGGATTGAGTATGAGGATTGTGATAGTAATACATGGGACGAAACAAGGTTGGTAAAGGGACTTAATCAAGATTTCTATTCTAGTATTTTATGCAACATGGGCATCAAATAATTGATTTGTGAATCTCTTTACTTCTGCATTTAATTTATTAACTTCACCAGTTTGTTTTTCCACTTTTACATGGAGTTCTACATTTTCTAATTCAGTGCTTCAAAAGTACCTGTCCCTCAGAAGCTAGCAACTAGTTTTTTAACCTTATGTGAATTATCTCCACATCTTTTGCATCTCACATTATACTTGATTTCTCTATTTTTTTGTCTAAGCCTTCTAGAGAATCCAAAAGTTTTGATACTTGGGATATCGTTCCTATTTTTCTTTCGATGAACTTGTTTTCTAACAAAGTAGTTAGAGTGAACTTTTGTTTACTATTACAGGAATTTCTATAGTCCCAAATACTCTAAATTGATGAAATACCCTATTTAATAAGTACCCATAGAACATGCCATATCTTTTTTTTCTCAAGAATTACGTTCTTCATATGCCCAATCAGAAAAGCAGGCAGGTAATCAATTCAAAATTACTCAGCCATTCTATCATGAATAGATTATCCCCAGGTACAATGAAAATCTTCCATGATCTGGGAAGTAGGACATCATTGATGAATTCAAATACCAGCTGAAACTCATGTGTCAGGAATTTTCTTTTTAGAGTTTCTATAGATTCCACCTACCTTACATGCATTGATCATAAAGTCAGTTATTTTTTTTTTATTTGCAGCAGTCCTAACTCCAATAACTGGTACATCAATGATTTTTCTTAGTGCTTCTTCATCTGAATATATGGACTTTCCTTGCATTTAGATAAACAAGCTTAGCCAATCTTCTGAGAATTCTTTGGCGTAGTAAAATTCTCTGACCTCATTCCGAATGACCATGGGGGTTGATTTCTTAATCAATTCAATCATACCAGGTTTCTCATGCCTTTTTCGATTGACCACTCTTCCTGATAGGACACTTTATGTTCTTAGTATTTTATTTCTTTGTGTTCTACCCATATATTTTTATCTTCTCTCTTGTTTGCTTCACGTATGACAAATACTTACTTATCCTAAAGCAATTTCTTTTCTCTTGGGACCAGGTCCCTCTAAAATTTCCATCCTATTATTACTATATGTTTTTCCCTCATCTCAGCAGGGCTGCCAAATTTTAAACTAGGGGACATGGTCCTTAGAGAAATATGAACTTTCATCTTACTTTTCTTAGTTTATTTAGCAACATCTATATAAATATCTTCTTCCTCTGTAACTTCAGCCACTTTAAATTTTTCTTTCTTTTCTACTGAAGTAACTTTCTTGGGTCTTTTCTATTTAGTGACAGACCACAGTTTTGTTACATTTAACTCAGTGTTCACTATATTTTTCTAGCCTCTTCTTCTTCTCTATTTCTTTATAGTCTATTTCAAGAGTAGTTTATTCTCATCCTCCTTATTTGGGGGTGATAACAATTTATTTCCTCCAACTACTTCATTTATTTCTCCTATTACTTATTCTATTCCACTACCTGAGGTGTCATATGCAAGTAAAAGTAAGTTCTTAGTCACCCAGTTCTCATTAAAGGAAAGATCAACCCTTTTAACTGGTATTTCTTCCCAAATAATTGAGCAAAAATTAGGTTTAAGTCTTATAAAGTAGGAGATACTTATGGGTTTTAAAAAAATTCATCTTAGTCTGGTTCCTTAGTCAAAATAAGGTTTTGAAATTCGACAAGTGGTTTTGGAGCTTCTAAGAAAGAGGGAATTTTAGATTGAGTTTCTGGTCAATCTGAGAGCCTAGACTTGGACTTTAATTCTTTACCATGAATGGCTGACCAAAAATTTCTAAAGTAGAGAAAAACTTTTTAGGGGCTAACACATTTGCAGGTTTTTGATTTTCTGAGGTAGAAAGAGTTAGCTTAGGTAGATTTTAAGAGAATTCAATTATAGAATAGTCAAATTGTTCATCAAAACTTTTATTTACTTCGAAGTGTTTAGCTTGGATTATGGATAATGTAATATCATCCATTTGGATTTTGTAAGAAGAGACTGAGGGTAAAGGACTAGGTTGGTTCACAATAAATGATCAATTTTGAAAGATAAACTTAATTTTTTTAAGTTGAATGTGAAAGAGTCTAATTTTTAATCTTAGAGAAGAGACCATTGTTATTGAAAGATATTTCTTCTAAAATGAAATATCTAATTCTAATAATTATGACTCTTCATATTCTGACGGAGTTGATGTTTTATACATAGATATGAGAAAACACATGGCCTTTCAAATAGTATTTTAAGATTGTTGAAGAATCCTTGAATGTTACTTACCTGAGAGATAGGACCAGGTTCCTCTCTCTCTTGAGTAAATTCTTAACTTATGTTATCTTGAACAATTTTCTCCCAAAGCTATCCCCATGGGTGTATACCTACAAAGGTATGATACTGAGTAAGAAAAAACTACACTTAACTTATCAAGGATACATGTCTGCTAAAAAAATACAATACTATAAGAGAAGAGAATTTACATGATAGGTGAAGTTAATTTGATCATTTCTTTCTTTAACCTTTTTCCCCTACACACGCTTTTTTCTTCAGTCAAATAGATTCTTTTATTTTTGGTTTATTCTTTAGAGGTTTCTTACTTGGATAAGCCAAGGAAAAGGTCCTTGAAATTAATTTATTAAAAGAAGACACCTTTACCTAAAGTGTCATGTGAGAGAGAGAACACAATTATACTTTCTATAATGCCCTTAATTTTGAACCTTAGAAAATTTCATGGAGTTCTAGTCTCTAGACCCAATATGACTCATGTGTATAAGAAAAATGATTAGGTATAAATGGTATTGTCATGTCGTATACTGACTAGTATTGGTTGGTGGGATAGATTTTGTTTGCTGGAGTAGATACGACTAAGCGGTACATATCATATTGGTGGTTACAAATCATTTTGTTTCTTAACTTAATTTTAGACTTTCTTAATTAGGCTGGATCTAAGTACGAGTGTCTCACCATGAGCTATAAGCCAAGGTACAAGTTTTACCTAGGACTCGTATGGTGGATAATGTGTAAATCTTCCTTAGGATTAATTTACCAAGGGTACGGATGAATGGTACGAATCCTATGCTTTGGATACAACTTTATTTGATGAGTCATATGATAGAAAGTGGTGGATCTAATTGTTAATAAAAGGATATGAGTAGAGGGTACCATTCGTATTAGAGGGTATGACTTATGAAGGTAAGTCATACCTTAAGATGGAATTTTGTGCAACTTAAGTGGGGGTATTCTGGATATTTTTCCACTTAACCTAATAAATTACAATGACTTCTAAACTTCTTAGGAGGTTACTTACCCAATTATTCCATTAATTAACACTTGGAAACTCTTTTAAATCACTCTATAATTCACTCAAAAGCTTTTGGGCAAGGGAAACTAAGGTTTCAACTAAAGGATTAATTTAGGGCTTGTCTTGGTGATTTCATTATAACATCATCTTAGTTTAAGGAATATGTTCTATTCCCTCATTGTTAATTCTGTCTAAAATCATGGTTTTATGAATATTTTCATGACTTCATTGATTGTATGATTTTATTTTAAAATATGATTTTGGGGTTTTGATATTAAATTATTGCTTATGGTTTTCTATTATTTTAAATATGCTTTATGTGCATTACAGGTGGTTTTGCATAATTGGATTACGTGGGAATGGTGTAATGGTAATTGGAATTGGTTTTAGTTACATTATGCTCTAATGTGTTTTACCAAATGCCTAGAACAATGTATTCATTGCATTGAGTACTTTTTATAGAACTCTTGCTTGTTTTAAAACTTCATAGAGGAATTATGCATGGTTTAAATGGCTTGGAAATATAAATGGCTAAACGGTTATGCTTTTGGGGGTACATCGAATCCCACAAGAGGTTTAGTATGGTAAATGAAAGGTCACTTGGATATCCCCTTAAACCTATATATGGTTGGCTATGGATAATACTTGCTAGTCTGATCGGTATGATGATACCACCACCAAATAGCCTTGGTTAGTTTTTTGGTAATAGTTTTAATTGGGAAATAATGGAGGATATGTAGATAAGCTGTAGAAGGTGGAGGTACCAGGGGGACCAAAACTGGAAACTCATATTTGCCGATGTAAGGTTCATCTTGGTGATTGTGTGTATGATGCCACACTATATTTTTGAGGATGTACTAGTCATCCCAGTTTTTATTCCATTGTCTTATGGATTCATGCACTGGGTCCCTTTTAGCAAGGGAGATGAACCCATATAGCCCATGCGTAGAGTAGGATGGCAAAGCTACACAACCTAGGTAAAGGTATTTATGCATTCTAAACTTGGTCACCTTTCTCAGCATGGTTATGTGTGTATATATATATGTATGGTTGTATGCATATGGATAGTGTCACTTGGCTTCATAAATGGCATTATTTTATCCATATCCCAATATCCTGCTAGATCCCACCTGTTAACCCATCTACTGGTGACTATATACATACGCTATATAAAAACCGTCGTTTTACTCCTCTTACATAGTGATTGACTTAGAGATCAGTATTTGGACTAAAGTGGTGAGCTTCTATCCTTTTAGAAGGCTTTATTTCATGTTATGGATATTTTTAAATACTTTAATTTTATTTAGGATATTGATTTTGGCCCTGGTTGGGGGCATGTCCCAACCATATTTTATTACTCTTTTTGTTAGAGGCTTTGAGGTACTGCTATGAGTTGGAATGGGCAGGATTGGTGTTGGTTTTGGTCTTGGTATTGGCATAAACTAGTGGGCTGACATCATTAGACATAATTTCTCACTGTTCCATGGTATTTTATTTTGGGATTAATTATATTGTGTTTTGGAACATATTTGCTTATGGCTTAGTTTATGGCCTTTAGAATGTTGTGGTTTGGTTGGTACGGTTTGGTAGGACCGGATGACTTGGTAGGGTCAATTTGTAAATAAACCTATCCAAAAGTCAGTCCCTTGTCTAGTTATGCTATTTTTTTATATTTTTATATTCAGCCGACTCAAGCTATGCTAAAGGTGGTTGGGTTAGGTAACATAGGGTGGTCCCCGATCCCAGTTGGACATGTGATGCCTATTACAATAAGGACCCGATCGACTTATTTCATGTTTGTATCAAAGATTAGGTTCATGGTCAATTGGGAGTCCACAAAGACATGTCAACAAAATCTTTTTTTAGGGGTGTATAGAGTGCCATACTTATAAGAGAGAGGCTATAAGGCATTTAGGAATACTTCACTTTCTTGGTATTCAATATTAAAGCTTGGAGTCTCAGTCTTGTAATCTACTTGAATCCTTGCTTGTTCGTCTATTAGATTATTCCTAGTAGATCTAGAACACAATAAACTCTTCTATCCTATATGGGGGATAATTCTAAAGAGGTGCATCCTACTTATGGGGTTTATCATAGATCCACGGTCATATCCTTAATAGTTTTAGAGTTCTACCAGTTTTTACTTATCCTTATTAAGGCGAGGTAGCTAATATAGAATTTTATCAGTCTATTTATGTTATTGCTCAAATTGTTACTACTCAGGATGAGTGAGGTTAGACTGGTGCTTTGTTTGCTGAGGTTAAAAGGGTGGGCCAATTTATAAAGATGGGTTCTCCCACTTTTTCTTGAGTAAAGGTGGAGGAGGATCCCCAGCTTCTTGACTGAAGTGGAAAAGATATTTTGGGTAATTTAGGCTACCAATGTGGAGGAGTTAAACTTTGCATCTTATCAACTCAAAAAGGTTGCATATCAGTGGTAGGAAGAGTGGGAAAGGGATAGGGGTGATATAGATGAATCAACCTTATGGGATACTTTTTCTATGGCCTTATTAGATTTTTCTTTCCCCAAGAATTGACAAAAGCAAAGATGGAGAAGTTTGTGAACCTCAGGTAGGGAGGATGTCTATCAAGGAATATGCCTTGATGTTTCATCAATTGTCAAGGTATGCTCCTAATTTAGTGGCTGACATGTGGGTAAAATTGGGGAAGTTTACTTCTAAGTTGAATCAGGATTGGACTTTTGAGAGCATGACTGTCTTGCAAATGAAGGATATGGATATCTCTAGGTTAAATTTTAATATGTAGCAGGTAGAGGATGAAAAGAGGAAACTAGAAGAGTTCGACGATGGATAGGGTAAGAGGAGCAGGTTTTTTTATCAAGGAGGTGCTCAATCTTAGTGCAGTCAGGATGGTGGAAAATGGAAGAAAAATAATAAGGAAAGTTATGGTTCCTTCTATTCTGCTAGTACTCCTTATCAGTCGGGCGACAAACATTATCAAGGTGGTGATAATTTCCCACCAGAGGGTACCCAATCTCAAGCAAGTGGAGGTTAGTCATTTTCTTTATGCCCTTTTAGTCAGTTTTGTGGTCATCCTTATCGGGGTTATTGTGATTAATAAAGGGACAAATGCATCAAGTGTGGCCAGACAGGCCATCGGCTCAGGGATTGTTCGGTTAATAAGGTTGCTATGGGGGTGAATAAGATTCCTATGGCTTTATCTTCTGCTCCTATACCTGGCAGTGTTGCATCTACTTCTGTTACTGCTCTTAGTTCTAGTGTTGGTTGGAACAAGTTGTATGTTTTTGCATCCCAAAAGGAATTTTAGGCATTACCTGATGTCCTTAGTAGTACGTTACTGCTTTTCTCTTATGACATAAATTGTTTGCTTGATCCAGGGTCCACTCTCTCTTATATGACTCCTTGTGTGTATTTATTTTTTGGTTTCAATCTGAAAGTTATTTCAGATCCTTTTTCTATTTCTACCCAGTAGGTGACTCGATTATTAATTAAAGTGTCTATAAGGGTATGTAGTATTTATTGGTGGCAATCAGACCCTGGTGGATCTGTTTGAGTTTGGTATGGTATATTTTGATGTCATTTTGAGTATAGATTGATTGCACTCTTTTTAGCGTCCTTGTATTGTCAGACCCATAGGGTTATCTTTAGGTTCCCTGGTGAATCAGTTATAAAATGAAAGTGTGGTTCTTTATCTCCTAGGGGGAGATTTATTTCTTATCTTAGAGCTCGGAGGTTAATCTCTAAACGTTTTCTTAATCATATGCTAGGTGTTAAAGATTTTAATTTGAAATATCCTTCGTTCTAGTCAATTCTAGTGGTTAATGAGTTTCAAGAGGTCTTTTTAGGTGATCTTTGTGGTGTTCCTTCGGATAGATAAAAGAGTTTGGTATTGATCTAGTTTCGAACACTCAACCAATTTTTATTAATCCGCATAGAATAGATCTGGCTAAGCTTAGGGAACTCAAGAAACAACTTCAGGATCTTTTGGAGAAGGGATTTATCATCCTAGTGTATCTCTATGGGGTGCACCATTGTTGTTTATGTGCAATAAGGGCAGTTCCTTCAGATGTGCATTGACTATAGGCAGTTAAACAAGGTGACAGTAAAGTTGATTAGTTGCAAGGGGCCAAGTTCTTTTCTATGATAGATCTTTGGTTCGGGTACCATCAGCTTAAGATTAAGGAGGTGAATATCCTTATGATGACTTTTTCTACTTGGTATGGGCACTTTTAGTTTTTAGTAATATCATTTGGGTTGACTAATGATCTGGAAGAATTTATGGATCTAATGAATAAGATTTTTCATCAATATTTGGATCTCTTTGTTATTGTACTTATTGTTGACATTTTGGTTTATTTGAAAAGAGAGGTGCCTCATGCTAATCACCTCTATGTGGTGTTCTACACCTATAGGAACAATAGTTGTATGCTAGGTTAACTTTATGTGAGTTTTGGTTGAATGATATAACTTTCATAGGTCATTTTATTTCAAATGAGCGAATCATGGTCGATCCACAAAAGGTTACTGTGATGAAGAGATGGCCTAGACCCATGACTTTATCTGACATTTAGAGCTTTTTGGGTTTAGCAGGGTATTATAGGCAGTTTGTGGAAATATTTTTGTTGGTAGTTGGTTTTTTGAGTAAACTGACTCAGGGAAGGTTAAGTTTTCTTAGTTGGATGCTTGCAAATCGAGTTTCAAGAAGTTGAAGAATATCCCAACTTCAGCTCCAATTTTTACTTCGCCAAAAGAAAATTATGTGTTCATGGTTTATTGTGATTCATCTCGGGTAGGGCTTGGTTGTGTGTTGATACATCATGGGAAGGTGATTGCCTATGCTTTAAGGCAGTTGAAAGTACATGAGAAGAAGTATCCTACTCTTGATTTGGAAGTGTTGGCGGTTGTCTTTTCTTTAAAAATATGGCAATATTATTTGTATGGTGTTAACGTTGATATATTTTTCTGATCATAAAAGTCTATAGTATGAGTTCACTCAGAAGGAGCTTAATCTTAGGCAGAGGAGGTGGCTTGATCTTCTTAAGAACTACGATATGAGTCTTCACTACTGCCCAGGTAAAGCTAACATGGTTGTTGATGCCATTAACAGGTTATCCATATAGATATTTTCTCATATGAAGTAAAGAAAGTTGGAATTAGTAAAGGATATTCATAGATTGGCTAATCTTACAGTTTGCCACCTAGACTCCACGGATGCTGGTGTGGTGGTGCAAGAAGTGGTTCGATCGTCTCTTGGTGAAGAGATTTAAGAGAAGCAAGTGATGGATCCTATTTTGGTGATAATCAAAAGTGACGTTGGCGAGCAAAATGTTATGGTATTTTAGATAAGTGGGGATAGTACTTTATCATACTAAGGAAAGTTATGTATTCCTAATGTCGATGGGTTGCGACAAAGGATTTTTGCTTAGGAACATGAATCAAACTATGGTGTTCATCCCAGCTAAACTAAGATGTATCGTGATCTCAAGGATATCTATTGGTGGAATGTAATAAAGAGGGATGCGACTGATTTTTTATCCAAGTGCATGGTGTATCAGCAGGTTAAGGTTGAGTACATGAGGCAGAAGGGTTGTATCAAGATATTGATATGCCCAAATTAGAATGGGAAGTGATCAATATGGACTTCGTTATCGGTCTTCCTCAGTCTCAAAATCAATATGATTCTATTTGGGTCATCGTGGATAGGATGACTATGTCTGACCACTTTTGCCAGTGCGGACTACCTTCTCGGTGTAGGATTATGCGAAGTTGTATTTTAAAGAGATTATGAAGTTGCATGGGGTGCATGTTTTGTCTATTTTTTATCGTGGCACACAGTGTACATATAACATCTTTCAATCTTTGTAGAAAGGGTTGGGGACTATGGTTAGTATTAGTACATTATTCCACTTATAGATGGATAGGAAAATGGATAGAACTATTCAAAAATTGGAGGACATTCATCGGGCTTGTGTGATTGATTATGGTGGCAGTTGGGTTGATCATCTAACTTTCATGGAGTTTTCTTACAACAATAACTATCATTATAGTATTGGTATGGCCGCTTTTGAGTCATTGTATGGTAGAATGTGTAGATCTACTATTGGTTGGTTTGAGCTTAAGGAGGCAGATATAATTTTTCCTTACTTGGTTTACCAGGTTATGGAGAAGCTGAAGGTGATTCGAGATAGGCTTAAGGCTGCCCAAAGTGTCCAAAAGTCCTATCAAGCTTGTCAATTTTGGACAAAGGATGTGGCTTCGGTTAAGGTATTATGGTGGACATAAAGTCCAAGTATTAGCATCTATTTTCTGCTCTTGGGATTCATGTGGAAGGTATGTGTCTTCAACACATCTTTATTTTCTGAGTTTGTTAAGGAATGATTAATATCTTTGCCTCTTTGTTCTTAAAATTTATTAAAGATTAGGGATATATTTTATAATGAAAATGACTCGTGCATGTGTTACCCCTACCTTGTCCTTCATTCGGGGAAGAATGTTCCTAGTATGGGAAACTATAACACCCTGGATTTTGACTCTTAGGAAATTTTATGCATTTCTGGTCTCTAGACCCACTATGACTTATAGGTATAAGCTATATGATGGGGTATGAATGGTATAGTCCTATCGTAAACTGACCAGTGTTTGTTGGTTGGATGGAATTGGTTATAAGAATGGACAAAACTTAGGGGTACAAGTCATATTAGTGGGTACAAATAGTTTGGTTCCTTAAATTAATCTTGTACTTGGTAACTTTGGTTGGATCTAAGTACGACTGGCTCCTTGTGAGCTATAAGCCAAGGTACAAGTCATAAGTAGGATTCATATGGTGGACAGTATCTAAATCCTCCTTGGAATTAATTTTTTAGGGGTACGGATGAAGGGTAAAGAGTATATGCTTCTGATACAACTTGGTTAGATAATTGGTATGCTGGCCAGTGTTGGATCCAAAGGTTGAGGCTGGTATACGAGTGGAGGGTACCAATTATTTTGGAGGGTACAACTCCTGAGGGATAGTTGTACCCTTGGGACGGGATTTTATGCAACTTAAGTAGGGGTATTTTGGATATTTCCCCACTTATTCTAACAAGGTCTAACTACATCTAACCTACTTGATAGGTTATTTACCCTATTATTCCGTTATTTAACACTTAGAATATCTTCTAAAAAACACTATAATTCTCTCAAACTCTTTTGGGTAAGTGAAGCTAGGGTTTCAACTAGAAGATTAATTTGGGGCTTGTCTTGGTCATTTCTTTCCATCATCATCTTTGTTTAAGGCATGTTCTCTTCCCTCATTGTTAATTCTATATAAAATCATAGTCTTTATGAATGTTTCATGACTTTATTGATTTTATGGTTTTGGTTGTCAAATATGAATTGGGGGTTTTGATATTAAATGGTTGGTTATGGTTTTTCATGGTTTTAATTATATTTTAAGTGCATTAATAATGGTTTTGGATAATTAGATTACATGGGAATGGTTTATTGCTAATGGAATTGGTTTTGTTTATAGTATGCCTCTAATGTGTTTGGTAAAATGCTTATATAAATGTTTTTATTTCATTGTATACTTTTAAATGAACTCTTGCTTGTTTTAAAACTTATTAAAGGAATTATGCATAGTTTAAATGGCTTGGAAAGGTGAATAGCCAAATGGTTATTCTTGTGGGTTACATGGAATCCACCAAGAGGTTTAATATGGTAAATGGAAGGGAAGTTGGAAGTCCATTAAACCTATATATGGTTTGCTATGGATAGTACTTTTAAGTATAGTCGTTATGACAATATCACCACTAAATGGCCTTGGTAAATAAATGGTTAATAAATTGGTTATTTGTTTCGTAATGGTTATAATTGGGTAATATTGGTGGGATGTGTCGCAAAGTTGAGGAAGGTAGAGGTCACGGAGGAACCAAAACTAGAAACTCATATTTGCTTATTTGAGGTTGGTCTTGGTGACCGTGTGCATGATGTCACACTATAATTTTGGGGATTTACTAGTCATCCTTGCTTTTCTTACCTGTTCGTGCTTCTTTACGCACTAGCTCCCTGATGTTTCCTTTGTCACCTTCAAATTTTAGGTAATCCTGATGATCTATTTTGTTCATGGGACAGTACTTGAAATGCTCAGGACTTCCAAATTTGTGACACACTTCAACATTTCTTCCTCTACTTTGGAAATGAACACTCCTTTTCATGGTCTAACAATCCTATTTTCCAAAATAGGAGACATCAATGTCTTCATCATCAACTGGATCATATTTAGAAGTCTTCAATGCCAAGGATTTTTTGATTTTTGCTTCCTTCTTATCCATCCCTTGCAACTTCTTGAGCTCATGAGTGTTTATATTTCCAATGAGTTCATTCATAGTGAGGGTCTTCAGGTTCCTTGTTTTTGTTATGGAATCTACTTTACTTTCTTAAGACTTACGAAGAACACCAAGAATTTTTCTCACTTATTTGTACAAGGGAATCACTTCACCATATTAGTGAAGTTCATTAGTGATAGAAGTGAACTTGGTATGCATTTCTTGGATTGTTTCTCCTGCTTTCATGGTGAAGGTTTCATACTGAGTAGTCAGCATGTCCACTTTTGAATCCTTTACATAATGGTGTCTTCATGAGAAATCCTCAAGCAATCCCAGATCTCTTTTTCATTTTCACAAGGTGAGATCTTATTGTTTTCATTGGGACCTATACCACAGATTAATAGTTTCTCAGCCTTGTAATTCTTTTCAATATTTTTCCCATGTTTATCATTATACTCTATCCTGCTTCTAACAACCATCCTTGTAACCTCTCATTCATTGAGTTAATTAATTGGCAGATGGGGAACATCAAGAATTATGTCCACATGGTCACTATCCTCAACCATAATAAATTCAAACATCCTAGTTTTCCATAGCCCATAATACTACCCATTGGATCTGGGTGCTCTAACTGTAGATTGCCTTTCTTTTAGAATGGGGGGAGCATTCATTCTAGACCATACAGTCTAGGTGTGAACCTTTTAGAGTAACCATGATCTGATACCAATTACTGAAACCATAAGGGTTTCACCACACAATGAGGGACCAGGTCCCTCAAAGTCAATAACAACCAAAATTCAGTAAGTTAACTAGGAATCAAAAGACAATGTAGGGAGAGTATGAACACAAGATATAAATGTGGAAACCCCTCTTTCTCAAGGAAGGGAAAAACCATGACTTGCCCTCATAAGCACCTTAAAATTCACTATAATAAAACTCGTGATTATAGCCTTCAGTGAACCTAACTGTAGGTTTCGTTCGCTTGTAATAACTCTACTACAAGCTCATCATGACAACTCTGCCAAGGAACCTCTACAATGATTAGCTCAAATTACTATATAACTTAGTCAATTCTCCCTAAGCACTCTCTACTCAAAGAGAAAAGTTCATTACTCTTACCACACGATTAATTCATTTACAAATCACAACTCACTCAAGAATAAGATTTATTTAAGCACACATAAACAACTAAGAACTTGAGCAGTGTTAAAATTGGGCTTTTGCTGCCTCTATTAACTATTTGTATTTTCCAAAAAACACTTGATAAAGAAGCAACTTTTTACTTTTATAGATGAGTGATGATTTGTGAAATACCTTGTACTTTTTCCTGGCTTGAAATTTGTCCTAAGAATGTTAGAAACTTACTTTGAAATAGGAATAAATTTTTGTACATCTGTGACTTTTAAGATTTTCACTTATTATCATGTAGGAAATTGAATTATCTTTCCAACGATACTAATTTTTTCTAAATCCGGTATAGGAGTGAAAAGTTATGGACATTTTACCAAAAGCTATCAGAGTTACGCAGGTGCGATGCCTAGGTTGACTGACCGTCGCTTTGACCATCACAGCAAAGGCAGTGAGGCAAACTTTTGGATAAGGTACGATGGATAGGTTTACGGACCGTCGAACTTGCAACGGACCATTGCCTAACCAGTCGCTACTTAGGCAGTGAGTCCTTATCCTAGTTAACCTATGACAGTTTAAATGATGGACTATCGATCCAGCAACGAATCGTATGAGCCATCGCAGGTTTCGTTCAATTATTTTTAAGTCATTTTTAAAGGGGATTTATAATCGTTTACCACCCATTCATTTACCTAGTAATACAAAACCAAGGTTCCTAAATTCATTATCCATCTACAACAACAAAATTAGGGTTTTCTCTATAAGATTAATCCCCAAGAACAAAATCTAAATCTTTTTCAAGAACTAAGAGATTCAAATTCTTCAAGTTCAAGAACTTCAAGAAACTTACGACCAGGTCTGCATAGTGTTCATTCATGGACTCCTTTTATCCATGAAGCCCAAGAATCTCATTTCAAAGTTTAAGTGTATGGATTTCTTTATGAATATCATGTTGGGTTTGCTTTTGTTCATGTTGATAATGACCAATTGAATTCTAATCCATGTTGGGTGATCAATTCTATGTGGAATTGATTATTATAGGTGTAGATTTATGTGAACTTATGATTAAACCCTTAGATAATGAAATTGGAGTTGAATCATGATGTCTATTAGTTGTATAATGTTGTATACATATACTATGCTTACCATATGTTTTATTAAATGCCTATGCAAAGTAAAAGTACCCAACTAGTATGATATTACGCAATTCTCATGTATGTAAAAGTTTATGCATATGACATGTTTGATGAAATGTGTTAATAAATGAATTATGAATTGTGATGTTGGTCATGTATTCAAGAAAGTCATGCTTTGTAAGTTTCTTTCAATCGAGTCCTGGGGGTACTTGTACCCTACAATTATGGTGTTCCTAGAGCCTATGTTATGTTCTTATGATACTCTCAGTCAAGCTATGTTCAGTAGAATTCAGTCAGTTTCATGACTTAGAAAAACTCAATAACTTCAGTAAATCTCAGTCAATTATCAGTCTTCAGTAATATTCCATCAGTTAACAGAACTCAGTTAGCTCAGTCCAATTAGTTCAGCTAGTCATGTTCAGTGACTATTCATATGGGAGTAGAAATTAGCACCGAGTGAACCCAAGGATGGGAACTCATCTGTTATATGAGGGTGTGATTCTTAGAAGCAATCCTTGCATTCTAGAACTATGTAGACAATATAGGTTAAGACATCATACCCTGCTATATGAGGGTAGATAAGGTGGCTTAACTTGTTATATATGGGTTCCTACCATTCTCACTAGTGTTATCTGTTATATGAGGATTACTCTCAGATTCTCCTTACCAGTGGCGCAGCATTGACACCCTTCAAATTGGGGTTACAGATTGGACCCCAACTCAGCCATAATGGCGTATTAGGGCATGTTGGTTAGATAACTACTTCCCATAATTTTAGTATTAGTATCAGTAAAAGACTTAAATAGTTCTATAGAATAAAGAACTGTCAGATACAGTCAACTCAGATACAGTACGAAGCTCAACTTGTTCCATCAGATTCAGGACAGTCGAATATAGTCACTCATGTTATTAGTTATATTAGTCATCAGAACTCAATTATTAGTCATATTACTTATCAATAAATTCATGTATCACAATCTTAGTTATAGTTACTATGTATTCATGCAAGCAATCTCACGTTCATATTAGTTAGCTAGTCAGTATTGTTCATGCATATGAACCCCATTCATTTAACCTAATTCACATGCATAGTAGTACATTCCAAGTATTGACGTATTTCTGCTATGGTATCTTATATCATAGGTTTAGAGACACGAGCTCCAGAGCATCAGCACCATTCTTGTCTCGACATTCAGAGTTTACAGTGAGTCCTCATCTTTTGAGGACATGACCATTTCTTTATTATATCATTAATTAATTTATTAGTTAGAGTTAGTTGGGGACATGTACCATCAACTCCTTATTTAGATAGTCACAATTTTTAAGCTTTTCAGACTACAGTATGTGCAGATAATTTATTTCAGTTAGTTTTGGGTATTTCATACCTAATCCAAATGTTATATTTTATCAGATATTATGTCTCAGTGTTGAATGTTATGGCCTTTCAGTTCATATTTCCGTATTATATTGTATTTTATGCAGTATATAGGTACAAATATTAGTTATGGGTTAATTTGTGGTCCTTCGGGGTTGTGAGCACCATTTAGCATTTCAAGTACTAGATTTGGGGTGTGACAAACTTGGTATCAGATCCCAAGGTTCAATAGTATCCTAGGAAGTCTGAAAGCCACATCTAGTAGAGTCTTGTACAT
>NC_061121.1:127906230-127995847 GCF_002878395.1 Capsicum annuum | reverse complement strand
TGAATCATGCTCAGCAGATAGAAGATCAAAATATTAAGATAAGGTAGAAGCAAAATAAGAGAGCAAGGACAGGTAGTTTCAACTTTGCTCAGCCCAAATTAGAAGGAGGAAACCATTCTCAGTTTCATCCGAAGTCATCAGTTCTAGTTCCTTTTTTAGCTAGTTCTGCAGATCCTAAGTTCATGGAGGGTAAAAAAGATAACGCGCAAAGCTCTAAGTCTTAGGAAAGTGCTAGTAGTGCCCGCACCTATCATCTTTGCCAGACTTATAGCAAGGACCCTCAAGGTATATGCAGAGATAGTAGTGGTATTTGTTTTGGGTATGGCAAGCCAAGCCACAGAGTTAGAGACTATCCTCAACCAGGTCTTCAGGGTCAGCAGAACCATTGCCCAGCTCAGTTCGATCGCCCAAACCAGTAGGGTGCCACCTCCAGTGCTACTAGTGGGCAACGCCTATATAGACTTTAAGCTCTTCAGTCCTGGCAAGATCAGGAAAATTCTCCTAATGTGGTTACTGGTACATTATAGATCTTTCATGTGCTTGTTTACGCTTTAATAGATCTAGGATCTTCTTTGTTTTTCATTACTCCCTATATAACAATTGATTTCAGAGACAAGTGCCGAAATTCTAGCAGAGACCTTTTCAGTCTCTACCCCAGTGGGTAAAACCATCATAGCCCGGTGGGTATACAGGAACTGCCCAGCTATGATATTTAAAAAAGTCACTTAAGCAGTCTTAGTCGAACTAGAGATGACTAATTTTGATGTCATTCTCAGCATGGATTGGCTTCATTCCTCCTATGCCACAGTCGACTACAAAATTAAAATAGTCCACTTCTAGTTTTTGAATAAACCTATCCTAGAGTGGAAGGTTAGTGCATCCGCTTTTAGAGGTCAGCTTATTTACTACATTCGGGGAAGTAAAATGATATCTAAGGAATGCGTCTATCATTTTATTTGAGTTAAGGATACTAGTTTCATAACCCCCATTCTGGAATCAGTCCCAGTCGTGAATGAATATTCAGATGTCTTTCCCTAAGATCTTCCAGGAATTCCTCCCAAAAGGGAAATAGACTTTGGCATTGATATTCTTCCAGATACTTAGCCTATATCTATTCCGCCTTATAGAATGGCACTAGCATAACTTAGAGAATTAAAAGTGCAGTTGAAGGATCTCCTAGATAAGGGATCCATTAGTCCCAGTGTGTTCCCGTGGGATGCACCAGTATTATTCATGTGCAAGAAAGATGGTTCTCTCAGAATGTGTATTAATTACCATCAGCTCTATAAAGTCATGGTCAAGAACAAGTATTCTCTTCCCAGAATCAATGACTTATTTGACCAACTTCAGGGGGACAACTATTTCTCTAAGATAGACCTCAGATATAGCTATCATTAGCTTAGAGTTAGATAATGTGACATTCTAAAAACTGTCTTTCGTACTCGGTATGGTCACTTTGAGTTTCTAGTTATGTCCTTTCGTCTTAGCAATGCCCCAGCAGTTTTCATGGACTTGATGAACCGTGTCTTAAAGCAGTACTTGGACATGTTCATCATAGTCTTTATAGATGATATTCTTGTCTATTTTCGCAGTGAGCATGATTATGCAGACCATCTCAGACTCTCAGAATCATTAGCTATTCACCAAATTCAGTAAGTGCAAATTTTGGCTAAGGTCAGTAGTATTCCTTGGCAATATTATTTTTGGTGATGGCATTCGAGTAGATTCTCAAAACACCAAAGCAGTGAGAAACTAGCCTTGCCCTGTCTGTCTATCAAATTTCTGGAGTTTCTTGGGTTTTGCTGGCTATTATAGATGGTTTGAGAAATTTTCTTAGGTTTTTAGGAGTTGAAGACTTGACTCACCTCAGCTTCAGTTCTAGGTCTTCCAGATAGTTCAGATAGGTTCTAGTGTATTATGATATATCTAGTGTAGGTTTAGGTTATGTCCTCATGCAGCATGGTAAGGTAATAACCTACGCCTCCAGAAAACTTAAACCCTATGAGAAGAATTAGCCTACTTATGATCTTGAGTTAGCAGCCATAGTTTTTGCCTTAAAGATTTGGAGGCATTATCTATACGGTGTTCATATAGATGAGTTCATGGATCATAAGATCCTTCAGTATGTTTTTTTTTTAGAAAGATCTTAATATTTGTCAGAGAAGGTGGTTAGAACTCTTGAAAGATTATGACATGAGTGTCCTTTATCATCCGGCAAGGCCAATATTCTTTTTGATGCTCCCAGTAGACTGTCTATGGGTAGTATTGCTCATGTCGAGGACAGTAAGAAGAAGTTAGCCTAGGAGGTCCATCATCTTACCAGACTAGGCATTCACTTAGTCGATACAGAGAAGGGTGACATATGGATTCTGAGTTATTTAGTATCATCTTTAGTTTCTAAAGTGAATGTAAAGCATGATAGGGATCCTAGCCTTGTCAAGTTAAAAAAGTCAGTCAAGGATCAGAAAGTAGAGGTTTTCTCCCTGGGGGAGATGATGTTCTGTTTTGTTAGGGTCATTTGTGTATTCCAGCTGTAGATGACTTAAGGCAGAAAATTCTTACAAAAGCATATGTTGCCCGCTACTCTATTCATCCAAGGGCCGTAAAGATGTACTGCAATTTGCGGGAAATCTATTGGTGTAGTAGGATGAAGAGAAATATTTTAGAGTTTGTGGCTAAGTGATCTCTATATTCGCAGGTTAAGATAGAGCATCAAAAGCCTAGTGGGTGCATGCAAGAGTGTAGTATTACTACTTGGAAGTGAGAAGAAGTGAATATGGACTTTGTGATAGGTTGCCTCAAACTCATTATCAACATAATTCAGTTTGGGTCATTATAGATAGGATGACCAAATCAACTCATTTTCTTCCAGCTCATACCTTTTATTCAGCTGAGGATTACGCCAAACTCTACATCATAAAGTTGGTCCAATTACACGGTGTTCCATCATCTATTATCTTAGACAGAGGTACCCAGTTCACCTTTTATTTTTGGAAAGCATTCTAAAAGGGTCTTGGTACCCAAGTTCATCTCAGTACAAACTTTCATCCTCAGACAGATGGTCAAGCAAAAAGGACCATTTAGGCTTTAGAAGATATGCTCATGGCGTGTGCAATTGATTTCAAAGGTAGTTGGGATCACCACTTGCCTTTGATTGAGTTTGCATACAACAATAACTATTATTCCAGTATTAAGATGGATCCATTAGAAGCTATCTATGGTAGGATATTCATATCTCCAATCGGTTGGTTTGAATTTAGTGAGGCCTTAGTCATAGGGCCTGACTTAGTATTCAATGCCTTAGAGAAAGTCCAGTTGATTAGAGAAAGACTTCGAGCTACTCAGAGCCAACAGAAGCCTTATGCAGATGTGTATAGAAAGGATCTCAAGTTCAACATTTATGACTATGTCAATCTAAAGATCTCTCCCATGAAGAAAGTAAAGAGATTCGGCAAGAAGGGAAAAGATTCCAATAAAAATCCTAGACTATCTGACACGTAGACTGAGGAATAAAGAAGTCCCTCTAGTCAAAGTTCTTTAGCGAAATTAGTCCATTGAGGGAGCTAGTTAGGAAACAGAAGAAGATATGCGAACGAAGTATCGTTACCTCTTCTCCGTAAACTCAGGTCAAGCTCAAGGTAACATATCTCCTTAAGCTTTTCAGACTTCAGTTATAAGCTTGGTATAAAGTTCATTTTTAGGATTTCATTACAAATTTGGTATTAAATACCATTGCATATTTAGTCATACATTTATGTACCTGTTCATTTATATAATTATGCACCAGGAATGCATTCTCATTGTGAGAAATGCAGTTCATCAGAACACTCAGTCATGCATTCATGAATCAGTTATGTATGCATCAAATATGCATGTTCAGTATGATATGTTCAATTATCAGTCATGTCAGTCATGTTCTAATTGTTCATGTTCAATAGGTACGTCAGTTTATATTTTCCACTCTTGCTCAATCTCATTTGAGGGTAAATGTTCTCAAAGGGGAGATATTGTAATACCCCGTACTTTTTCCTAGCTTGAAATTTGTCTCGAGAATGCTAGAAACTTTCTTTGAAATAGGAATCCAGTTTGTATACATGAAATTTTTAAGATTTTGACTTTTAGTCGTGTGGGAAATTGAATTAGCTTTCCACTAATACCAATTTCATCTAAATTTGGTATCGGAGTGAAAAGTTATAGATATTTTACCAAGAGCTATTAGAATTGCCCAAGTGCAACGGCAAGGTTGATGGACCGTTGATCTAACGACAACCAGGTTGATGGACCGTCTATCTAGTGATAGACCGTCGCCTTGAATATTGCAGTCAAGGTAGTGAGGTAGCCTTCTAGATAAGGTGCGACAAATAGGTTGACAGATTGTTGAACTTGCGATGGACCGTTGCCCAAGCTATTTGTACTTATGCAGTGAGTCACTATCCTAGTTCACCTACGATGGTGAAAATAATGGATCGTCGATCCAGCGACGGACCGTCAAAGTTTCTGTTCAGTTTTTTTAAAGTCATTTTTAAAGGGACCTTTTGGTCTTTTATCACCCATTTATATACGTAGTAATATCAATCCAAGACTCCTATATTCATTATCCATCTACAACTACAAAATTAGGGTTTTCTCTCTAAGATTAATACCCAAGAATAAAATCCAAATCATCTTCAAGAACTAAGAGATTCAAATTTTTCTAGTTCAAGAGCTTCAAGAAACTCATTACCAGGTATGCATAATGTTCATTCAAGGACGTCTTTCGTCCATGTAGGCCAAGAATCTCTTTTCAAAGTTCAAGTGTATGGATTTATTTATGAATTTCATGTTGGGTTTGCATTTATCCAAATTGATAATGACCAATTGAATTCTAATCGATTTTGGGTGATCAATTTTTATGTGGAATTGATTAGTATAGGTGTAGATTCATGTGAATTTATGATTAAAGCCTTGGATGATGAAATTGGAGTTGAATCATGATGTTTATTTGTTGTACAATGTTTACTACATATACTATGCTTACCATATGTTTGATTAAATGCCTATGCAAAGGAAAAATGCCCAAATAGTATGATATTATGCAATCCTCATGTATGTACAAGTTTATGCATATCACATGTTTTATGAAATTCCTTAATAAATGAATTATGGAGTGTGATATTGGTCATGTATTTATGAAAGCCATGCTTTTTTCAGTTTCTTTTCATTGAGTCCAAGGGGTACTTGTACCCGACAGTTAGCTATGTGACTAGAGCCTATGTCATGTTCTTAAGATACTCTCAGTCAAGCTATGTTCAGTACAATTTAGTTAGTTTCATGACTTAGGAAAAATCAGTAACTTCAGTAAATCTCAGTCAGTTATCAGACCTCAGCAATATTCTGTCAGTCAACGAAACTCAGTTAACTCAGTCAATCAGTTCCACTTATCATGTTCAGTGTTTGTTCAGATGGGAGTAGAAATTAGTACCGAGTGAACCCAAGGATGAGAACTCACCTGTTATATGAGTGTGTGATTCTTAGAACCAATCGTTACGTTCCAGAACTATGTGTCCAACATAGGTTTAGACATCATAGCCTGCTATATGAGGGAAGATGAGGTAGCTTAACCTATTATATAAGGGTTCCCACTATTCTAACTAGAGTTACTTGTTATAAAACGATTACTCATAGATTGTCCTTACTAGTGGTGCGGTATTGACACCCTTCTAATTGGGGATATAGATTGGACCCCAACTCAGCTATAGTGGCGTATTAGGGGCATGCCGGTTATATAACATCCCATAGTTTTAGTATTAGTATCAGTAAAAGAACTCAGGTAGTTTGGTAGAATTTAGGACTATCAGATACAGTCAACTTAGATACAGTATAGAGCTCAGCTAGTCCATCAAATTTAGGACTGTCAGATATAATCACTCATATTATCGGTTATATCAGTCATCAGAACACAGTTACCAGTCATGTTAGTTATCAGTAAATTCATGTTATCACAATTTCAGTTATAGTTACTATGTATTCATGAATGTATTCTGTAACACCCTAATTTTTTGAATCGGAATGCTACACGGTGCTCATGACCCCAAAGGACCACAAGCTAACCCATGACTGATATCTATAACTGTACACTGCATAATATAACAAGAAAATGTGGATACATATACTGAATGGACATAAGGTTCAAATCTAAATAAACATCTGATAAGACAATGCCTGAAAATGGAAAAACAATACCAAAACAAATCTGAAATAACTGTCTAACATGCTATAGTCAGGAAAGCCTCTAAACTATCTGAATAAGGACTTGATGGGACATGCCCCCAACTATCCATCTAGCAACTGAACTAAAATATTAAATGAAGCAATAATAATATCATCCTCGAATAAAAAGGACTCACTGCAAACTCTAAACACTGGAATGCTACTGCTAATCTAGAGCTCGTGCATCTCAACCTATGGTGTAACATAAGACAAAGCACCATAGCGCAAATTCTTCAGTACGTATGAATGTACTGAGTATACGAGTGAGGTAGGATAAATACAAAGGGTTATATGCATGAATAATACTGACTGATATGAATGTGAGAATACATACATGCATACATAATTGTAACTAAACTTGTGGACATACTAATTACTGAGTCTGAATACTGACAACATCAGTGTACTGATATTGTGATACTGGATGACTGAGTTTACTGATATTGATATGTAAATCACTAATAAGTGATAGATCTGATACTATATTACTTAATACTAAGAGACTGATATTGCCTTACTGATAAATGAATAATTGTTTCTGACAGTTCGAATCATGAAGAACTGATCTGATCGACTGTATTTGACAGTCATAAAACTAAGTATTGATAGCAAGAGTTACTATATCTGATAGCCCTAATACTGATTACCGATAACATGAGTGACTGTATATGACAGTCCTGAATCTGGTGGAACTATCTGAGTCTTGTACTGTATCTGAGTTGAATCTGTTAGTCCTAATATACTAAAATCTAAAGAACTATCTAAGTTCTTTTAATGAGACTGAGACTGAAACTGTGGGAGGTAGTTGTCTAACCGACATGCCCCAATAATACAAATAGCTAAGGTGGGGTCTAGTATCTGCCCCAACTAGAGGGGTGTTAATACCGCGCCACTAGTAAGGACAGTTATGAGTGACCCTTATCTGTCAGGTATTCAAATGAGAATGGTGGGAACCCTAAACTGGCAGTTTAAGCCACCTAATAAACCCTAATCTAATAGGTTAAGATGTCTCAACCTACACTGGCTACGTAGTTCTGGAACACAAGGATGACTGCTAAGAATCACACCCTAAACTATCAGGTGAGTTCCCATCTTTGGGTTCACTCAGTGCTAACTTCTACTCCGATCTAAAGGACGCTGGACTGAATAACTAAGCTGAACTGAATAACTGAACTGAACTTAGCTAAACAGATAATGATAAACTGGGCAGATACTAGTGGTATTGTTTAGCGTAGCTAAACTAAGTTTACTAGATTTCGATGACTAACAGAATGTACTGAGTTCTGAGGACTAGTTGAGACTACTAAAGTTACTGATATTTATTGAGAATACTGAGGTTGCTGAGGTTACAGAGCCCTGATATTACTGAGATTACAAGACTACTGAGATTACTGAGATTACAGAGTTTTCCTGAGTCACATGACTAACTAAATTCTATAGATCATGGCTTTGCTGAGAGTATCGTGATAACATGACATGGCTCTAGGCACACAGCTATATTTTTTGGGTACAAGTACCCCTAGGACTCGATGTAAGGAAACTGACACAACTTGACTTTTTTCAGTACATGACCATCAATAAAAATCCATAATACACGAGTGAGGGATTTCATAAAGTAAATGGTCATCATAATATCAAACATGAATAGTAATGCTTCTAATCAAGTCATGAATTTCATATTCTAATATCATGGGCATTCCGACAACATATACTGTTCATAACGATAACATGAAAACCATTTAATCATAAGAGAATAGCAAACATGTAATATTTAGTTCATATTGTTATAATTTAGGGATAACTCATATGATACTTCAAAATCATGATCTTGTTCATAGCATGGAAGGCATATAGACACACTATGAAACCATTCCCCAATCATCATGTACATTCCATTAACATATATATTGCACAACAATGACAAGTGAGCGCTTTGAACATAATAGACTAGCATAAATTTATCATATAGTTCACCCCTAATTTATAATACATGATTTTTATCATTCTAGGAATTTTCTCAAACACCTTACATGGATAATATTGAGCATAGGTGTACTTAGCAAATTTAGAAATCTTGAACCACCCAAATTCATGGGTTTCCAACTAACATGCCCATATACTTCTTGGAAACACATTTAGATACCATCTTGAAACACAATTAACATCCATCAACATGAACATAAACACACAACAACATAAAGATCATAATTTATTATTTAAAACATGGTTCTTGAGCTCCACAGATGAAAGGGATCAATGGATGAGCACTACGCATACCTTTTTGTCTCAATTTCATAAAGATTGATGGAGTGAATTGCTTGAGCTTGAATCTTTTATGAAAACCCTAGCTTTTGTTCTTGAGAGGATTTTGAGAGAAAGAATATATTTTTGTGAAATAAGGGCTTAATTCCGTGTTTAGGCATTATATAGGAGTGGAAAAAGGACTATTTTTGCCCCAAAAATGGACTTTTAAGTCACCTGGAATCCCATATGTACGGTGCACACTTTATCGCACACCTTAGGGTGTGCGTCGCACATATTATCATACTTATTAGGGTCTACGTCACACAGCTTATCACACACCTTAGGTTGTGAGTCACACACCTTATGTCAGGCGACGTACTCCACTTTGCAAAGTCATAACTTCTTGCTCGGATGTCAGATTTGGACAAAATTAGTATAGTTGGAAAGATAATTCAAAGATATTTCATTTGATATATAGTAGGCAATCTAATTTAATACATACAAGGAGTTATCATCGAATGAAGTTGACCTAAGTTTTGACGCTCACTAAAACTTGAAAAATAGGATAGCTTTCAACTTGAACTCGAGTTAAGGAACCTCTATCATCCAAATTCATGCTCAAATAGATTTACACACTACATAATAGATTAAAACACTAAATTTACATAGGATTAAAGGATTTTGAAATATCTACGCATAGGAATGATGGATTTTCATTCTAGTCCAAAATGTGGGGTATTACAATATCTCTCCCTTAGGAACATTCGTCCTCAAATATGATTGGAAGAGATGAGAGAAAAGACAACCGATGTGAATATCAAGAATGAACGACTAATCATGATTTCATGGATGACATGATTGATAAGTTGAACATATCATACTAAACATACATATCTGATGCATGCGTAACTAATTTATGAATGTATGACTGAGTGTTCCGATAAACTGAGTTTCTCAAATTGAGAATGTATATCTGATGCATAACTAATAAGCTGACTGAGAATGTATATCTGATGCATAACTAATAAGCTGAATCCCTGCATGTCTAATGTATGATTATATCACCAACATGATATGTGAATACATGACTTAAAGTACTGGTAAGCTGATCACGTATATCTGATGCGGGAATACATAACTGAACTGACTCATGAATATGTAATGGTAAAGATGCCAAGTTTGAACTGAAAACTGAGCATAGAACTAAATACCAGGTTTGGTACTTAAATCTGAACATGAGAATGAGTAAGCTCAAAGAAGAATGCTACTATGAACTGAAAATACTGATGAGTTTGAGATTCATTACTCAATATGTATGAGAGGAAACATAAGAACATAGCTGAGTCTGGAACATGATACATGAACTAAACTGAGCCTGTAATGCATGACAAGGAAAAAGTATCGTATCGTGGCTACACTAAGCCATTGGATACATGAATTACTGCAAAGTTGTAAAGCTAGAGGGTCGGCTCATAAGTAACACTTACTCCAAGATAGATTTATTAAAAAAATGACATGTTTAAGTCAAGGAATTTTGGGGGCTAAAGTGTATCTCCCCCTTAGGACACTATATCCCTTAAAGGATGCTGGACTGACCTTTCTGAGATATAGAGGAAGTTGAGGTCATACAAAAGGCACCTAGGTAAGAATTTGTGACTGATTATCTGAGATCTTAAAGCATGATGCACGAATGTATAGAAATACTGACTTATCTGATTAACTGAGTAACTGGTAACTGAATGTTGGGTATGCAACATTGAATTGGACTTAATCTGAGAAGCCGGGCTAAGGCCATAAATTATTATGCATATGAGAAGGGACTAATTGAGTAACATGAGGTAACTGATCATGGATTTCATGAAAGCTATATTGTCAGAAAATGCAGGTCCAAGAGTATTACATGATTTGGAAACATTCCATAGACTGAGGTATTGGAATACCTATAACTGAGTAGCTGATAATTGTATGCTATGGACAGGAAAATCTAAAACTGAACTAAATTTCTGAGTTGAATACAGATCTGAAGCTGGCACTCTAACTTAAAACTGTAACTATGATCTGTACTGGAACTAAATTTTTGGTCCCGATAACTAAATACTAAATCAGAGGTTTAGATTGATACTGAAGTACTTAATCATAAGACTGAGCGCTAATTACTGAGTGTTAAGTACTGAAACTGTAACTGAGATGGCAACTGACTTATGATAGTCGCATAATGAAGGCTGACATAAGTCAAGGATCTGGTTATTTATTGACACTCTACACTTTCCTGATTTTTAAATATTACCTCTTGCTATCCCTTTTCTTGCCTACTAACAGGATATTCAAGCCTATATTCTTATCTACACCCTAGTATAAAACATGCATGCAATAATCTTTTCTTAACAAGAGATATTAACTCTCCCCCATCTAAGCAATTTCTCAACACTACACTATTCTCATAAAGAGAGCTCGCTAAAAGGTTAAATCAGGAGAACCTGAAACATAAATGGATACTGACTAAACTTTACACAAATAAAACTTAAGAAATAGAATATCAATAACATGGATTTACCGAAAAGGTCTGAACTGAGTATATACAAGATATAGTATGAATTTATCTGATCAGTGGGGGTGTAGCATGAGTCATGGAAATTGAGTATACTGTAAAGCATGATAGGTTTACATGATTCATGAGCTTCATGACCTGAGTCTAGAATTTCTAAGTTCATGGAACATGATTCGTAAAACTGAGTGAGCTGGAACTGAACTCCCTCTGCTGGGAACTAAAAATGGACATGATTCTATGGAATACGTGTGAACATAAGCTGTATTCATAGAATCTAAGACATAAAGTATTCATAGGAATTATGTTGACTGAAGTATAAAACTTTACGCTGAGATAAGGTATGGGTTGGGAATCGTCTTCCCTAACTGCTTTTCTGTACATACTGACGCTACTACTCGAATCTGAGAGCCTGACTGGGTTACTTGATCTAACATCTTGCCCTTAGCTTAAAGCCATCATCATAAGTCTATGAACAATAAACTAATCTTTGAACTGAACTGCAATTATCTGATCACCTTACTAAATACATTATCTACCTCTGTTTCCTTACATACTACTAATATCACATTCATACCTTCATGCTTAATTTTAAGTTAATAAACTTAAATTTCTAACTCGCACTGTTTAAGCCTATTGTTTAATTCGGGCACAACTATCCCCATGAATACATAATCTATTCAATCTGGATATAATATCCCAACTTATCTACTGCTAGACTCTAAGTTCATGCTTCTAACTCTAGGTCACCTGCTATCATAGGATTTTGAAAAGGGATCTGATGGCATATCTAAATCTAGTTTTGAGAACGAGTTCTCATGATCAGGAATGAGATCCATAAAACTTTGGAACACAACTTAACTGATGGGATACTATCTGAGAAAGCCATATCTTTAGGACTAGAGATTTACTATTTCTGTTACCTTGAAAATAAGGTAAAGTTGACATGAGGGGAGCATGATGTGAATCTACATGGGTTCCCTAGAGAACCTTTCTATAGCATGATCTGAGTCATGAAAAAAGGGAAATTATTCCTAAAACATCTCATAGCCTCCAGCATATAAGTGTGGTTCACAACATACACATGTATAAGACTCTACTAGAAGCAACTTTCAGACTTTCTAGGACTCTATTGAACCTTAGGCTCTGATACCAAGTTTGTAACACCCTGATTTTATTAATCGGAATGCTACACGGTGCTCATGACCCCGAAGGACCATAAGCTAACCCATGACTAATATCTATACATGTACACTGCATAATATAACATAAAAATATGGAAACATGTACTGAATGGCCATAAGGTTTAAATCTAAACAAACATCTGATAAGGCAATGTCTTAAAATAGTACCAAAAATAATCTGAAATAATTGTCTAACATGCTATTGTTTGGAAAGCCTCTAAACTCTCTGAATGAAGAGTTGATGAGACTTGTCTCCAACTTATTCCATCTAGAAACTGAACTAAAACAGTAAATGAAGCAATAATACTATCGTCCTCAAATGAAAAGGTCTAACTACAAACTCTGAACACTAGAATTCTACTGCTGATCTGGAGCTCGTGCATCTCAACCTATGGTGTAACATAAGAAAAGCATCATAGAGAAAATGCGTCAATACGTATTAATGTACCAAGTATACAAGTAAGGTAGGATAAATGAAAAGGGTTATATACATAAACAATACTGACTAATATGAATGTGAGAATACATACATGCATATGTCACTGTAACTAAACTCGTGGAGACACTGACTACTGAGTCTGAATACTGACAACATGAGTATACTGATACTGAGATACTAGATGACTGAGTTTACTGATATTGATATGTAAATCACTAATAAGTGATAGATCTGATACTATATTATTGGATACTGAGAGACTCATATTGCATTACTGATAAATGAATTATTGTTTCTGATAGTTTGGATTATGAAAAACTGGTCTAATTGGCTATATCTGGTAGTCCTGAAACTAAGTATTGATAGCGGGAGTGACTATATCTGATAGCCCTTATTGTGATTTCTGATAACATGAGTGACTATATCATATAGTCCTAAATCTGATGGAACTATTTGAATCTTGTATTGTGTCTGAGTTGACTATATCTGACTGTCTTGATATACTGAAATCTGAAGAACTATCTAAGTTCTTTTACTAATAGTCAAACTGAAACTATGGGAGGTAGTCGTTTAAATGACATGCCCCTATAACACAAATAGCTAAGGTGGGGTCCAGTCTTTGCCCCAACTAAAGAGGTATCAATACCGCGCCACTGGTAAGGACATCTGTGAGTGACCCTTATCTGGCAGGTACTTAAATAAGAACTATGGGAACCCTAAACTGGCAGGTTAAGCCACCTCATCAACCCTAATCTGATAGTTTAAGATATCTCAACCTACATTGGATACGTAGTTCTGGAATATAAAGATGACTGCTAAGAATCACACCCCAAACTAGCAGGTGTGTTCCCATCCTTGGGTTCACTCGGTGCTATCTTTTACTCCTATCTGAAGGACGCTAGATTGAATAACTAAGCTGAACTGAATAACTGAACTGAACTTATTAGCTAAACTGATACTGATTAACTTCACTGATACTAGTGGTATTGTTTAGAAGAGCTAAACTAAGTTTACTATATTACGATGACTGATGGAATGTACTGAGTTTTGAGGACTGGTTAAGACTACTGAAGTTACTGAGATTAACTATGAATATTGAGGTTGCAGAGGTTAATGAGCACTGAGATTACTGGACTAATGAGATTACTGAGTTTACCTAAGTTACATGACTAACTGAATTCTATAGATCCTGGCTTGACTGAGAGTATCGTGATAACATGACATAGCTCTAGGCACACATCTACATTTTTCGGGTACAAGTACCCCCAAGACTCGATGGAAGGAAACTTACACAACTTGACTTTCTTGAGTACATGACCATCTATAACAATCCATAATATATGAGTGAGGGATTTCATGAAGTAAATGTTCATCATAATATCTAACATAAATAGGAATGCTTATAATCAAGTCATAAATTTCATATTTTAATATCATGGGTATTCTAATAACCTATATTGTTCATAACGATACCATGAAAACCATTTAAGCATAAGGGAATGGCAAACATGCAACATTTAGTTCATATTGTAATAATTTGGGGATAACTCATATGATACTTTAAAATCATGATATTGTTCATAGCATGGAAGGCATATCGACACACCATGAAACCATTCCCCAATCATCATGCACATTTCATTAACACATATATTGCACAATAATGAAAAGTGAGCTCTCTGAACAAAATAGACTAGCATGAAATTATCATATAGTTCACCCCTAAGTTATAATACATGATTTTATCATTCTAGGCATTTTATCAAACATCTTACATGCATATTATTGAGCATAGGTGTACTTAACAAAATCAACATGAAAATAATGACACAATAATATTAAGATCATAATTTATTATTTAAAACATGATTCTTGAGCTCCACGAATAAAAGAGATCCGTGGATGAACACTACGCATACCTTTTTTTCTCAATTTCATGAAGATTGATGGAGAGAATTGCTTGATCTTGAATCTTCTATAAAAACCCTAGCCTGTGTTATTGAGAAGATTTTGAGAAAAAGGATATGGTTTGGTGAAATAAGGGCTTCATTCCGTGATTAGGCATTATATAGGGGTGGAAAAAGGACTATATTTGCCCCTAAAATGGACTTTTAAGTCACCTAGACACCCACATGTGTGGTGAAAACTTTATCGCATACCTTAGGGTATGCGTCGTACATCTTACCACACATATTAGGGTATGCTTTGTACACCTTAGGTTCTGCGTCGTACACCTCATGCTAGGCGACGTACTCCACTTTGCAAAGTCATAACTTCTTGCTCGTGTGCTGAATTTGGACGAAATTGGTATAGTTGGAAAGCTAATTCAAAGATATTTCATTTGATATATATAAGTCCATTTAATTAAATATATACAATGAGCTATGATCAAATGAAATTGACCCAAGTTTTGACGCTCACTAAAACTTGAACAATAGGAAAGCTTTAAACATGTACTTGTGTTAGGGAACCTCTTTGATTTAAATTCATGCTCAAATAGATTTCCAAACTACATAATTGATTAAAACACCAAATTTACATATGATTTGAGGCTTTTGAAACATTTACGTATAGGAATGATGATTTTTTATTCTAGTCCAAATTGTGGGGTATTACAATATCTTCCTCTTGGGAATATTCATCCTCAAATAAGACTGGCAAAGATGACATAAAAGACAACTGGCGTGAATATAGAGCATGAATGACTAATCATTATTCCATGGCTTACATGATTGATAAGCTGAACATATCATACTAAACATGCATATCTGATGCATGCGTAACTGATTATGAATGTATGACTAAGTGTTCCGATAAACTGAGTTTCTCAAACTGAGAATGCATATTTGATGCATAACTTATAAGCTGAATCTATACATATCTGATTCATGATTATATGACTGATATGATATGTGATTACATGACGAAAAGTACTGGTAAGCTGATCACGCATATCTGATGCGGGAATACATAACTGAACTGACTCATGAACATGTAATGGTAAAGAAAACAAGTTTGAATTGAAAACTGAGCATGGAACTAAATACCAAGTTTGGTACTAAAATCTAAACATTAGAATGAGTAAGCTCAAAGAAGACTGCTACCATGAACTGAAAATATTGATGTGTGTGAGATTCATTACTCAATGCATGAGAGGAAACATAAGAACATAACTGAGTCTAGAACATGATACATGAACTGAACTGAGTCTGTAATGCATGACATGGACAGAGTATTGTATCGGGGCTACACTAAGCCATTGAGTACATGGCTTACTATTGAGTTTTGAAGCTAGAGAGTCAGCTCATAAGTAACACTTCCTCCAAGATAGATTTATTAAAAAAAACGACATGTTCAAATCAAGAAAGTTTAGGGGCTATAGTGTATATCCTCTTTGGGACACTATGTCCCTTGAAGGATACTGGACTAACCTTGTTGAGATATTAAGGCAGTTGAGGCGATGCACAAGGTACCTAGGTACAAAATCGTGACTAATTATCTAAGATTTGAAACTGAAGCATGATGCACGAGTGCATATACATACTGACTTATCTGATTAACTGAGTAACTGGTAACTGAATGTTGGGTATGCAAGACTAAATTGGACTTAATTTGAGAAGATTGGTTGAGGCCATAAATTATTATACATATGAGAAGGGACTGACTGAGTAACATGAGGTACCTGATGATAGATTTCATGAAAGCCATATTATCTGAAAATGCAGGACCAAGCGTATTACATAATTTGGAAATATTTCATAAACTGAGGTATTGGAATACCTATAACTAAGTAGCTGATAACTTTATGCTATGGTCAAGTAAATCTAAAACTAAACTAAATTTCTGAGCTAAATACAGATCTGAAACTGACACTCTAACTTAAGACTGTAACTGCGATCCATACTGGAACTAAATGCTGGGTCCCAATAACTGACTACTAAAACTGAGGTTTAGACTGATACTGAAGTGCTTAATTCTAAGACTGAGCACTAATTACTCAGTGTTGAGTACTGAAATTGTAATTGAGATTACAACTGAGTTATGATAGTCGCATAATAAAGGCTGACACAAGTCAAGTATCTGGATATTCACTCACACTCTGTACTTTCCCATTTTCTAAATATTACCTCTTATTAGTCCTTTACTTGCATACTAATAGGATATTTAAGCCTATCTTCGTATCTACACCCTTGTATAAAACATGCATACAATAATCTGCTCTTAACATGAAACATTAACTCTCTCCCATCTAAGGAATTTCTTAACACTACACTATTCTCATCAAGAGAGCTTGCTGAAGGTTTAAATCAGGAGAACCTGAAACATGAATGGATACTGATTAAACTTGACACATGAATAAAACCTAAGAAATAGAATATCAATAATGTGGATTTACCAAAAGGTATGAACTAAGTATATACATGATATAGTATAAATTTATACGATCAGTGGGGGCGTGACATGAGTCATAGAAACTGAGTATAATGTAAAGCATGATATGTGTACACGAGTCATGAGCTTCATGACCTAAGTCTGGAATTTCTGAGTTCATGGAATATAATTCGTAACACTAAGTGAGCTGGAACTGAGCCCCCTATGCTGGGAACTGAAAACGCACACGATTCTATGGAATATGTATGAACATAAATTGTATTCATAGAATTTGAGACATGAAGCATGCATAGGCATTATGTTGACTAAAGTATAAAACTTTACATTGAGATAAGGGATGGGTTGGGAATCGTCTTTCGTAACTTCTTTTCTGTACATACTGATGCTACTACTGGAATCTGAGAGCCTAACTGGGTTACTTGATTTAAATTCTTTCCCATAGCTTAAAGCCATCATCATAAGTCTGTAAACAGTAAATTAATAGTTGAACTGAACTGTAATCATCATCATATGCTTACACTATGATCAACACATGATTTCCTTACTAAACACATTATTTGTCTATTTTCTCACACACTACTAACATCACATTCACACCTTCATGCTTAATTTTAAGTCAATAAACTTAAATTTCTAACTTACACTGTTCAAGCCTATTGATTCATTCTGGAAAAACTATCCCCATGATACATAATCTATTCAATCTGGATATAGCATCCCAACTTATCTGCTGCTAGACTCCTAGGTTCATGCTTCTAACTCTGGGTCACATGCTATCATAGGATTTTGAGAAGGGATATAATAGCACATAGAAATCTAGGTTCGAGAATAAGTTCTCATGATCAAGAATGAGATCCGTACAACTTTGGAACACAACTTAACTGATGGGATACTATCTGAGAAAGCCCTATCTTTAGGACTTGAACTTCACTATTTCTATTACCTTAAAAATAAGGAAAAGTTGACATGAGGGGAGCATGGGTTCCCTAGAGAACCTTTCTACAAAATGATCTGAGATATGAAAAAAGGGAAACTGTTCCTAAAATATCTCATAGCCTCCTGCATAATAATGTAGTGCACAACACACGCATGTACAAGACTCTACTAGATGCTACTTTCAGACTTCCTAGAACTTTATTGAACCTTAGGTTCTGATATTATGTTTGTAACACCCCAATTTTCACAATCGGAATGCTCCATGGTGCTTATGACTTCGAAGGACCACAAGCTTACCCATGATTGATATCTATATTTGTACGCTACATAATATAACATGAAAAGGTAGAAACATGTAATGAATGGCCATAAGATTTAAATCTGAATAAACATCTGATAAGATAATGTCTGAAAAATTGTTTAACAATACCAAAACAAATCTGAAATAACTGTCTGACATGCTATAGACTAGAAAGCCTCTAAACTATCTGAATAAGGAGTTCATGGGACATGTACCCAACTAACTTCATCTAGCAACTGAACTAAAATAGTAATTGAAGCAATAATCATATCGTCCTTGAATGAAAAGGACTCACTATAAACCCTAAACACTAGAATGCTACTGCTGATGTGGAGCTCGTACCTCTGAACCTATGATGTAACATAAGAGAAAGCACTATAGCGCAAATGCATCATTAAGTCTGAATATACTGAGTATATGAGGGAGATAGGCTAAATGCAAAGGGTTATATGCATGAACAATACAGACTGATATAAACGTGAGAATACATACATGCATATGTAACTGTAACTAAACTCGTGGAGATACTGACTACTGAGGCTGAATATTGACAACATGAGTGTACTGATACAGAGATACTGGATGACTGCATTTACTGATATCGATATGTAAATCACTAATAAGTTATAGATCTGATACCTTATTACTGTATAATGAGAGATTGATATCGCATTACCGATAAATAAATGATTGTTTTTGATAGTTTAGATTATGAAGAACTGGTCTGATTGACTGTATCTGATAGTACTGAAATTGAGTACAGATAGCATGGGTGACTATATCTGATATTCTAAATAATAATTATTGATAAGATGAGTAACTGTATCAGACAATCCTGAATTTGATGGAACTCTCTGAGTCTCATACTGTATCTGAGTTGAATGTATCTGACAGTCCTGATATACTAAAATCTGAAGAACTATCTAAGTTCTTGTACTGAGACTGAGACTGAAACTGTGGGAGGTAGTTGTTTAACCGACATGTACCAAAAACAAATACAGCTAAGGTGGGTCCCTGTCTCTGCCATAACTGGAGGGGTGTCAATACTGAGCCACTGGTAAGGATAACTGTGAGTGACCCTTATCTCGTAGGTACTCAAATGAGAATGGTGGGAACCCTAAACTGGCAGGTTAAGCAACCTTATCGACCCTAATCTAATAGGTTAAGATATCTCAACCTATGCTGGCTACGTAGTTATGGAACACAAGGATGACTACTAAGAATCACACCCTAAACAGGCAGGTGAGTTCCCATCCTTGGGTTCTCTAGGTTCTAACTTCTACTCCCATCAGAAGAATGCAGAACTGAATAACTAAGGTGAACTAAATAATTGAACTGAACTTATTAGCTGAACTGATACTGATTAACTAGACTGTTACAAGTGGTATTATTTAGCGGAGCTAAACTAAGTTTACTAGATTTTCATGACTGATGGAATGTACTGAGTTATGAGGACTGTTTGAGACTACTGAACTTACTAAGATTAACTGTGAATACTAAGGTTGCTGAGGTTATTGAGTACTAAGATTACTGAGATTACTGGACTACTGAGATTACTGAGTTTTCTTGAGTCACATAACTAACTGAATTTTATAGATCATTCCTTGACAGAGAGTATCGTGGTAACATGACATGGCTCTAGGCATACAACTACATTTTTTGTGTACAAGTACCCCCAGGACTCGATGGAAGGAAACTGACACAACTTGACTTTCTTGAGTACATGACCATCAATAACAATCCATAATACATGAGTGAGGTATTTTATGAAGTAAATGGTCATCATAATATCTAACATGAACAGGAATGCTTATAATCAAGTCATGAATTTCATATTTGAATATCATGGGCATTCCGACAACATATACTGTTCATAACGATAGTATGCAAACCATTTAAGCATAAGGGAATGGAAAACATGTAACAATTAGTTCATATTGTAATAATTTGGGGATAACTCATATGAAAATTCAAAATCATAATCTTGTTCATATCATGGAAGTCATATAGACACACTATGAAATCATTCCCCAATCATCATGTACATTCTATTAACACATATATTTCACAACAATGACAATTGAGCTCTTTCAACATAATAGACTAGCATGAATTTATCATATAGTTAAACCCTAAGTCATAATACATGATTTTCATCATTCTAGGCATTTGATCAAACACCTTACATGTATAATATTGAGTATAGGTGTACTTAACAAATTTAGAAATCTTGAACCACCTAATTTCATGGGTTTCCAACTAATATGCCTATACACTTCTTGGAAACACATTTAGATACCATCTTGAAATGCAATTAACAATCATAAACATGAACATAATCACATAACAACATATAGATCATAATTTATTATTTAAAATATGGTTCTTGAGCTCCACGGATGAAAGGGATCCGTGGAGGAACACTACACATACCTGTTTTTATCAATTTAAGGAAGATTGATGGAGAGAATTGCTTGAGCTTGAATCTGCTATGAAAACACTAGCTTGTGTTCTTGAGAGGATTTTGATAGAAATATTATGTTTTGGTGACATAAGATCTTAATTCTCACATATTATCGCACACCTTAGGTTGTGCGTCGCACACCTTATGTCAAGCAACGTTCTCTACTTTCCAAAGTCATAAATTCTTACTCAGATGTTCAATTTGGACAAAATTGGTATCATTGGAAACCTAATTCAAAGATCTTTTATTTGATATGTATTAAGCCCTCTAATTCAATATATATGAGAAATTATGATCGAGTGAATTTGACCCAATTTTTGATGCTCACTAAAACTTGAACAATAGCAAATCTTTGAACATGTACGTGAATTAGGGAACCTCTATGATCTAAATTATTGATAAATTAGATTTACATAGGATTCGAGGCTTTTGAAACATCTATTCATAGGAATGACGGATTTTCATTCTAGTCCAAAATGTGAGGTAATACACATTTTCACGTTCATATTAGTCAGGTAGTCAGTATTGTTCATGGATATGAACCACATGTATTTACCCTAACTTACATTCATACTAGTACATTCCAAGTACTGGAACATTTGCGTTATGGTGTCTTATACCGTAGGTTTTGAGACACGAGCTCAAAAGCATCCATAGCATTCCAGTCTTAGCAGTCAGATTTAGTAGTGAGTCCTCTTCTTTTGAGGACATGACCATTTTTTAATTATCTCATTAATTAATTTATTAGTTGGATTTAGTTAGGGACATATCCCATCAACTTCTTATTTAGACAGTCATCTTTTAGAGATTTTTCAGACTACAGTATGTGCAAATAGTTTATTTTAGTTAGTTTTGGGTATTTCATACCCCACCCAAATGTTATATTTTATCAGATGTTATTTCTCAGTGTTGAACCTTATGCACTTTCAGTTCATGTTTCCATATTATACAGTATATTATGCACTATACCGGTATAAATATCTGTCATGGGTTAGTTTGAGGTCCTTCAGGGTCATGAGCACCGTGTAGCATTCCGAGTACCAGATTTGGGGTGTTACAATTTAGGCTGAAATATCATTGGACCAGGTGTCCTAATTGGCACAAGAAGCACCTATAAGTTTGTTACATAAGAGGATAAAACTGTGCAGAAATGTGTGCTAGTTGTACTATACTATGAACATCTAGGGAGCTGGTCCCTTGTAGTTTTCTGCTCATCATCAAAACTACATATAGAAGAAAGTTATGCTTTTATTTCTTGTCATGTTGTATTCTTTGTTTACCTATTTACAATATTCAAGGCATCATTCTTGGTTTTCCCTTTTACTTAACATAACTTATTTATCTTGCATTATTATTATTCTTATATTATGACTAAGCTTAGCTGGCCGATGATGCCAAATGACTACCCATGGCTTTGGTACTCCTACTAATATTTTGTACCTTTTTGGTGTAGATCCAACTACTAGTTTCCTCCACTAACACCGTAATCATGCTAACTATAGTTCGGGAATAGGGTAAGCTCTTCGTGCTAAAATTTTTCTTTCTTTTTCTTCTAATTTTTCTTAGTCTCTCAGTATGTGAGACTTATGTATATTTTACTATTATTTATTGATATTCCTTTTGTTAGTGGATCTTGTATCGATACTACTAGGTCGTGGGATGTTAATGCTATCTTATCTATTTTTCGAATTATTGTTACTTGAATTGATTTTGCAAGTCCTTGGAAATTTCCAGCTTTTATGTCATTTTCCACAAAATTATCCCATTATTTATAGCTCCGAGCTATGATTTCTCTTACTAACTGGTGTGACAAAGTATGTTCCATCATGGATCATAAATCGGGTCATAAAAATGAGCTCATCCATTAGAAAGTTCATTGGATCATCCTAATGAGCCATCCAATGAGCCTTTTTGCGATAGAATGGGTTGTTCGGTAGTTTATGAAGTCCATCATATCTTTTATAGGTATAAATCTTATACTTTACCCATATTTTAGTATTTTTAGGGCAAAGAATACTTAACCCTTCCTAGTTTTAATCATTTAAGACCATTTAGACTGATACAAACAATATGAATGTTAATTCTAATCCCTCAAGACTCAATTTGAAATTGCATATATATTTTAACTATTAAAAATGCAATAATTACACATTCAAGGTAATTCTAAAGCATATTCTCATTAATTTTTCAAGTAATAAAAAATAGTATGACAAATATACCATGATTTACTTTTTCAGCAAATGCAAATGCTTAGAGATAAATATTAGCTATGGAGATCATTAATGAAGAGAGGTATCACACAAATCCAGTAGGATCACTGGAACTTTGATATTTTGTTTTATTGATTGCTATTTTTACTATTATGATTGATTAAGAGGAATATTGTGGTTGAATTAGGTGTTTTTGAGTCAAAATATTGAGTAAAGCAGGGACTACGAATTAAAGTATTGAGAAATATGGGTCGGGTAGGGATCATTTAACTAAAAAAATTTAATGCTGACAATGGTTTGTCCGATGGATCATTGGTTGTAACCTCGACTCATTCCTTGATATCATCCCTAAAAAATGAGAATCAATGGAGCTTTGGATGATTCATTTATGATATAACGATTTGTTACTGCTGCTCATTAGTGGGAACTCCCAAAAGGTTATTTGTAAGAGTTTGGTCAAATGGTGGATTCCTAGATGATGTCTTATAGTTTCATAGACCCTTTGACTCTTTAAACTAAGAAATATTTAGTTACTTTGGTCATTTTGTTAGATATGATCTGTTTTACAGGAAACCAGGTTTTGGGAGCTAAACTAGAGAAAAAAGTGAAAACTAAAGTTTTGGACCACCTACATGGGAACCTACGACCCGTAGAAGCTACCTATCTAGTGTAGGTGCCAGATCTAGTTCAAGAAAGCTGAGTTATAGAGAATCAAAAGTTGAAATTTTGGCCTTGCTACCTATGATGGGGAACCTATGTCTTGAATGTACTACGTACGAGTTGTATGTACAAAAGTAAGTTCCAAAAGTTGAAGTTCAGAGATTTTGTAGAAGTTTTGGAGACCTTATCACTTATATGGGGAAACCTATGAACCGTATGTGCCACCTACAGGCCGTAGGTACCACCTACAGCCTGTAAGTTGCATAGAGATGGCCCCCGTCACCTATTTTCTCTTTTTTTTTGGAATTTTTTCGTTTGGTTTCCATCTAATCTATAAATACCCTTTTGAATATTTTTTGTTATTTTCCGTATTCATACTATTCACAAAGATATATTCTGATTTTGAAATTAGCTTTTGATTTTGGGATTCTCTTTATAAAATTTTATGGAGTTTCTTACAACTATGAGCGGCTAATTTGTTATTTAAGGTTGTGGGAACCCTGGCTGAATAACAAAGTACGGGAAGTACAACGTTGTTCCTAACCTATATTCTTATATGTATTATGGTTCTATTTGCTTTAATTACTTTCTTAATGGTTGCAAACACTAAGAACGTGCCTATATTCACTACTTACTTCAAAAGAGAGGTATAGGTTAGGAAAATACCACAATAGTAATTCGAGATTCTTATCCATCTTATAATTTCGCCATCTCATCTAGTTAACTTGAGACTCAAAAGGTAATAGTTAATCTTGCATGTAGGATAAGGGTTAGCATGGTGACGCTCTGAGAATTAAAAGGTAAAGAGTGAAATTTACTAATGGAATTCACAAGATGATTAGTGATACATATCTTATAAGATACTACTGCAAAATATTGGGTTAGCTCAATGGAGTACAATAATCCTACAGAGATAGGAATCTAAGGGGAACATAGTCCTGTGTTCGTTTCAAATTATTTATAATTAAAAACATTTTTTTGTTGCTTTATATGGATTACCAAAATTTCCCCTATTTACTTTTCTACACTACCTCGTCATTTCAACAAGTTTGAGAGATAGTTCTAACCTCTACCTTGTGGGTTTTACCCTAACCTTTTTGGGTTAGTATATATTGACAACAACCATTGTACACTTCTAAGGAGTTTTAGTCTTTGGCGATATCAAAATTTTGGTGTTATTGGTAGGGAAATAGTTGTAGAGTTATTGATTGAAGTTGTTGGAGTTTTGGGTTTTATTTTTCTCTCCTTCTTAGGCCATACACCGGTATATGCCCAACACAAGGAGTCATGGAGATCCCTTACTCCCTATTTATCCTGAACCTAAAATAATCCTACAACTAAATAGTAATATGTCAAAACACAGACAAGAAGGTGAGCTCCAAGGGGTTTGAAATAACCAAAATAACTTGTCTCCCTCTCTGCCTAGTGCTATTTTGGAGACTATAGATTAAAATACTGATTGGTTATTAATGGAAGCCAATACAGTGAGAGATATAGAAACCCATCATATAGCTCAGGAGGCAGAGCCGGCGAGGCAGAGTTAAGAAGTTGATTGTCGATCTGAACTCGATTGAAATTGAGTTAGAGATAGAAGGGGTAGAGCTCATGTACTCCCAGCCTACCAGTACTTACCACCATATAAATATATGGAGGAGGACTTTGGATATGATGAGCCTACCAGGAGCTGTCATTCTTCTTGCATTCCTACCAAATATGATCTTTGATATCAATAGTGCCATGATTCAGCTGTTAAATCTGAAGGGTGTGTTTGTGGGCTTGCCCACTAATGATTAAAGCATGCACCTTATTAATTTTATTGGGATTTTCTCATCATACACTATACTGGGGATAGATAAGAAAGCTCTCAAACTCAGCTCATTCCCTTTATCTCTAACTGGTGAAGCTACATTACAGTTAGGGAAGCTTCATTGAGGGTCAATTACTACTTGGAATGAGTTGCAGAGGTAGCTATAAGATTTTTTAACTCCCCCATCTAGAATGCTAAAATTGAAGGATAAGATATATAATATCAGTTAGTTACATACTGAATCAATGTATGAGGAAGGTTTTGGTTTAAAAAAAAGTTGATTATGGTGCCGAATGATAGAATTATGGGATGCAACTAGCTTGAAATATTCCATATAGCCCTTAACACTAGTTCAAAAGGTACGGTAGACACTATTACTGGTGGAGAATTCATACGCATTCATTGGGAGGCAGCATTAGCAATATTATATCACATCTCTTTCACTAACCTAGGGTGTCATGCTCAGGATGTTGAGATAAGTGCTGAAACTTATGCAATTGCGACTTATAATGAGACAGAGTTATTAATGAAACAATGGAGTAAGAGGTTGCTCATCAAAGGGGATGTTGGGTTGCTATAAAAGTAATTTTCAACGGTGATTTATGAGAAGGTAAACGTAGTGGGCTCATAGGGTAAGGCCTCTACGTCATATGAGTTTGATAAAAAAGAAAAGGTGAAATATCTAGATAGATATTTGGCTAATTTCTGAGCCAAGGGTTAAGGGAACAAAGGTCAAAACTACTATAGGGATATGCACAGAGAACGGAGCCGAGAGTGGGATGGTGACTAGAGATGCAAGGATGATTACATAGAGAGGGTGGTGTTTATTTTCCACCAGGCATCCATGATAGTGAATCAAGGATGGAGGCTATGTTTTCCAAGCAAGTAAAGGGTCAAAAAAGCAAGGAAAATTACCATAAAGAGATTAAGGAAAACATTTAATAGTTGACCAAGAAGGTAGAATCGCTTTCTACTATAATCAAATAATTGGAGCAGTAGTTTTGACAAATGTCAGCAACATTGAATCAGTAGTAGTTGGGTACCCTTCCAAGCAATATAATTAAGAATCCTATTAATGATGGTCGCTTTCTTTCCATCACCACTCAAAGTAGTAAGGAAATTGTTTCTCTCCTCATTCCTATAGTTAATGAGCCAAAGAATGATAGTGTTTTTGTTAATGCGACACCTGGAGTGGAATTACCAAAGTTTATGACTAATGTTGACTCATCACAACCATTGATAGGTGTTGATCATAGTACTTGAAAGGATAAAGTTAAAGGAAAGTTCAATGAACCGGTAGTGAAAACTATTCCATGACCTCCCCCAAGTTTTCCTTAAAAGGTTGAAGCAGAAAAAAGGAAAAGGGAAGTTTAAAAAGTTAATTGGTATGCTGAAAGATTTGAGTTTGAATATCCCACGTCTAGAAGTTTTTGAGTAGATACCTAGGGATGCAAAATCTATTAAAGATTTGGTAACAAAGAAGAAAGTTTCTAGTTATGGGGATGTTGGTGGGTTTTCATCATTGTAGTATGACCACTTTGTGATATCTATAACCAACCAAGGGTAATCCCAGAACATTCATGATCTCATGCACCATAAAGACATCAAGATTTATCAAAGAATTGTGTAACTTGGGTGCAAACATCAACTTGATGCTGCGATAGTGTTCAAAAAATTAGGCTTAAGATCTCTCAAACCAATGATGATGTAGTTGTTGATGGCAGACCATAAAATGAAGAATCTCGTGGCCATATTATTCTATTTGATGGTGAAAGTGAACAACTTAATCTTTCAGATTGACTTTGTTGTATTGAATTGTGAAGTTGACTTTGAGATGCCTTTAATCTTAGGGGACCATATTTAGCCACGGGTAGAGCATTGGTCGACATGGAAATGGGGTAGATAATGTTAAGACTAAATAACTAGCAAGTCACTTTTAATGTGTGTCAGTCTATGTGACAATAGAAGGATATAAGAAGGGTTTTCGTGATTGATACTATTGATGATGATGTTGTGACTGTACCGATTGAAGAAAGGCTTGGGGTTGAAGTACTAGCAGTAATCATTATGAGTTTTTACGATGATAGCATTGATTAATATGGTTAATACATTGAAGCGACCAAAACCAAGGCCTTGTCGTAATGGGAAACCCAAGTCCAACCAGGACTGGTGTAACGACCCAAAATCATCTCTTACGATGTAACACGATGCCTAAGACTACGAGTAGCCCCAAGCTAACCCTTAGAGTCGGTTTCTACCAATGACACTAAATTCCAGATAAGAATGGACTCAACACTAGCATAGTCATATCACATAAAAGGAAATATGGAAAAGATACTTTGTCCATAAGACCATAAAATAGAGAAATCTCAAGAAAACCACAATATCAAACCCTCGACACATCACAAGTCTAACACTAGTCTGACAAGCCTCTACAAATCAAAATCTAGAGAGCCATTGGGATAGGTCCCCAACTGAATGGAAATGAACTGAAGATAAAACATAGTCTCTCAAGTATTGTAAATATCAAAAGATCGGTCCTTGAATCATGAGGACTCACCACTGTAGAAAACGTAGGCAAGGTACTCGAAGAATCACGGGCAAGGCTGGGACTGAGCACCTGAACCTACATTATAACACAATGTAGCACATAGACATATATGTGAATCAGTACTTGGAATGTACTGAGTATTCAAGGGTGAATGCAGATGAATAAAATTATAACAATCTTCTTTAATAAAATCATGTTTGCATTATGAGCCGACTCACATGGCTTGAACAAGTATAAAATATAAATCTCATAAGTCATGTAGAATGGGGCATGTAACACAAATCTCGTGAGTCATCACTGTTTAAATCTCAAAATTCAAAATCTTCTCTTGCTCTCAATACCTAAAGGCTAAGGGACTTTAAACAATACTTTCAACTTCTGCATAAGTCTCATGGAGAGTAAAACTTCTTCAATGCCCAACATTTCATAACTATTTAGAACTCATAGACTTGGAATTCGGAATAATATAACTTGAAAACATACTTGAAGGGATTTCATTCACTTTAGGAAAATATCTCATCTCAAGCTTTAGGGAAATCACTCCATCTCAAATGGAAAGGCATTCTAATTTATGGAAACAACTTATCTCAAGGTTTTATGAAAAGTACTATAACAAGGGAAGATGCTTTCATTTAGGAAATAACTCACATCAAGGAAAAACTTTAGTTGGGGAAAAAACTTTGCACTTCAACCATTTAGGAAAATATCTTATAGGGAAGGAAAATATGTATTTGATCTTGAAGTCTAAATCCCAAGGGAGGTTCTCATAACCGACATAAACCATACGAGCTACTTGGAGTCCAACGTCTTGTCCTCCTAAGGAAGAGATCCCACATTCGGTAGGAGCATCATACTCTTTCTAGGAAGTATAAACTAGGTCTAGTGATCACTAAGCAAAACTCAGCCTTGGGCCAAATAATAATCATCATAAACTTGGCCACAGGTCCAACCTACGGTGGCACATAATTTTGGGGTAAGAAACCGTAGTAACTTACCCACTTGGTGCTAAATACTACTCCCTTTAGATTATCTGTGCTCATCTCATAAAAAATCCACTTTTAGAATCATCACATGGTTCACCACGAACCCAATAATAAATCGATAATCACATACAGTGAAGTGGATTTCAAAGCTCAAGGACCATTAGGTCATTTCATTTCTCAATCATCTCAAATTACTCAAAACAGGGGTGCTCATGGCAGAAGAGTTCATAATTTCAGAAGTCTCAAATAGGGCTTACTAATCCATTATTCAATCTCAAGTTAAAGATCATCAAAAGAATAATATATAGCATATAGATTCATAAATCATGTGGAATCTGGGAATTTCAGCAAGTTACCTCAAAATCTCAATATAGCTATATACTTTGATATCTCAACAATGCAAACATTAGCTTATCAAGGAGTAAAACATGGGGTTTATACCCAGCTGCAAATACTCAAGAAAACATGTAGAAATCATACCATTTGACTCTTAATTCATGGGAAATATCAATATAATGCATTCAATAATAGTTGGTGAAAAAGCTAATTCAAATTAATGTAAAAAAAATTTCATATATTTCAAGAATTTCATGATGTAAATAGCCTTCTAGGCACAAGGGTGAAATGGTTACCCCTGATCAAAAACACCACATACCTTGAATTAGAAGCTTTTAATGAACTCTCACTTTTGGAACTCTATTCGTGCTTTAGAATGAGGGTTTTTGAGGTCTTTAACTTGGAAACCTTGAATCTTGACTCAATTTTGGAAATCCATGGTGGATTCTTGAGATTCTTGGAAGAGGTTTTGGATACTTAGAGTTTATGTTGAGAGAAAACTTGAGAAAAACCTCATAAGATGCTTGTAAATGGCTTAGATTTAGTGTTTCCACAATTTTATAGGCTTGGAAAAGGTCCAAAGTGCCCTTTTAAACATCTGTACAAAACTGGAAAAATTGAACTGGAACCCGATTTCATTGACCTCTGCGATACGCCACTTATCACGGTGTCTCACTAAAATTTGACAATTGGGAAATTGGCAGCCTCCGAGATGTGGAGCTACCATGTTTTCCCATTGGTTGGGGCCTGGGACTCCTCTGCGATGTGGCACTATCGCGGGATTCCACTGGAAATTGAAAATTTCCAAATCAACCCTCTCCGCGATGCGCCAGGCAGTTAAATGATGCAGTTTTACAACTAAGGCTTAAATTAGCCATAACTTCTTACCCGAGTGTTGGATTTGGGCAAATCTTATATCGATGGAAAGCTTATCAGATTTCCCATATGACAAATTAGGAAAATCCTATATGGTTAACACGTTACTCACTTAGGAAGCAACTTCTCAATATTTTAAGGCTGGAATCACGCATCACTTGACATGTCCTACGACTCAAACTACGAGGGAACTTTTCGGGGCCTTACAACTGGGGATCACCTCCGTTACCCAACCCAACCTAACCTCTAAATATGCATTAACTGAGTTAGATGAATTCCGACCATGTAATTATAATTGTAACCTATTACTCTAGGATAGGTCTTTAATCGTGACCAACCTAAACAAGTCCAACCATTCATTAACAACCATCAACCATAACCAAACCAATAAATAAACCAAGTTCCTATCTATAACATAACATAAAAGGATCAAATAAAAATAAATACAGTTTAATGGTATCAACCCCAATACAATGACACTACTAAGGCTTATACCAATATTGATACCACCCATTCCAACCCATAGTAGTTACACAAGTCTCTAACCAAAAGAAAAACAATATATGATTGGGACATTCCCCCAACCATAGAAAAAACAAATATCCATAAAATAAACCAAGTATGAAATGACATCCATGATATGAAATAGAGGCTTTCGTAGTATGGAAGCTCACCGGTTCAATCCAATAGCTGATGCCAAATCTGATCACTAAGTAGGAGTAGTAGAATAGTTGGCTCCTGCATTGCACAGGTATACAACCGCTCAAAGATGGGTATATGGGTGAATGCTAGCATGAAATCAGGATAATGATATAATAATGTTATCCAGTAATACCTAGTAAACCCAACATATACATACAAACCTATATAATCATGCCATGAAAGGAAGCCGAATTTAGCATGCATTTAAAGTAATTAATCTAGGTATGGGTTGCTTAACCATCCTAGAACTACGCACGAACTACATGGGTCCAGAGTAACCCTTTGAATGGGCCCCGTTGAATGTAGCCACAATAACCGAAGATACCATAAGAGTAGGGGATTCTCGAGTACCCTTTGCTCTATAAATTACATATGTACAGTGTATTTAGAGGATTCCCATTTACCTCATATTATCATATGTGGTCGCTATGACAAGCCCTCATGTTGGCACACATGAGTTTTGAATGGCTATTATTAGACTCGCACCTTCACAGTAGCTATCACACCCTGCCATTATTTCCCAATTAAAACCATTACCATTCAACCAAACCATTAATCCATTATTATTAAACAATGCTATTAGTAATGGTATCGTCATACAGACTATAGCTTGCAAGCAATGTCCTTATCCAACCTTTTTATGTAAAGGGATTTCCATGTACCAATAGATTACATTATCAAGTTAACTTGGGGGAATCCCTTGTACCCCACAAGTTTTCCATTATTACGTTTTATTAGGGGGAATCCCATATACCCTACAAGTTGTTCATAAACATGTTTACTTGGGGGATTCCTTCTACCCGAAAATGAAATTTACTTAACCATAACCATAAAGACCAACCTTATCATGCTAACCATTCCAAACCATATATAACACACAGAGTTCCATTAAAAAACCATACCATGCAATTGTCCCATTAAAAGTCCAATAATATAGTAAAAGCATTCTCAAAGTCTTTTTATCAAACAATTGGGGGCATAGTGTTTCCAAAACAAACCTCAATTACCAATTTACCATTCCCATGCAACCCATTGTCCAAACCACTATTAAAGCATGTAAAACATAATTAAAACATGGGAAAACTATAAAAAAGCATTTAATAGCAAAACCCCAACATATATTTTAAAATATAACAGTAATACAATAAATATGCTATGAAAACATTGTATAAAACATGCCTTAGATTATGTAGATGATGGAGAGGAATCACTAGTGCAATCCCCAAATTGATCCTCTAGATGAAATCCTAGCCTTCTTTTACCCAAGAGACTTAGAAAGAATTAGAGAGAGTTTCTAAGTGTTTAAGATTATAATAATAGGGTAAATGATGTCTTAATAGTGATATAAGTCATGGGGCCTTATGTGGCTAGGTGGGGAAAAGACTAGATTATCCCCAACATAACTACTTATGATTCCCATTAGATTGTACGACTGTTCTATACTATTCGTACCCTCCAATACGATGGAACCCACCACTTGTACCCTTGACCCCTTGGACCCAACACTGTCCACCATAAGACTAACCCAAACAAAGTTGTATCCAATTATATAATCAATACCCCTAAATAGTATCCTTGTGGAATGTTCAAATGAGGTTTGATCACTGTCTTCCAGACAAGTAAGTAGAATGAATCGTACCCTACTTTATAGCTCATGGTCAGCCACTCGTACTTAGATCAAACTTAAGTTACTAAGTCTAAGATTAATTAAGGAAAAAACCCAAACCATACGACCCATCACTAACCATATGACTCATACCAACCAAGTTGTACCCATCCCAGAAACCGATTCAACCCACCAACAATCATTGGTTAACATATGACCAAGGCATACCACTCCTACCCCTTCATACGACTGGTACCCACAAGTCGTATGTAGCCCAAAATCTAGAAATCTATACAAAATTTTAAGGGTCCCAAACCTAGGGTGTTTTAGTCTCCCCCACTAGGATCATTCATCCCCAAATGATGGACGAGTTAGGTTACAAACACGCAGGATTCATTTGCTTTATAAAATATCAATCCAACTCTTAACCAAGTTAGAAAACAAAGATGTGATCAAGAACACATATATGCAGACACGAATATCTAGAGAAAAAAACAAATGCTGATATTTTGACTTCATGTTTGCTTCTGATTCATAAGTAGCCTCTTCCACCTTGTGGTTCCACCATTGAACCTTAATCGAGGCCACATCCTTAGTCCGTAACTAAAGGACCTGTCGATATAGTATCTCATCTAAGACTTTTTCTTAAGACTCATACCACTGAAGGAACCACCAAAGAAGGATCACCAAGACATTTTCTCAACATAGAGACATGAAATACTAGATGAATGGAGCTCAAACTAGAAGGCAACTCCAATTCATACACCATATTATAAAACCAATACAAAACCCCATATGGACCAACATAGTGGGGACTAAGATTTCCTTTTTTTACTAAATTTCATCACTCCCTTCATAGGAGATACCTTTCGAAATACCTTAACCCCAACCTCTAATTATAATTCTCTATGTCTTACATCTGCATGAGACTCTGGGTTACTTTGGCCAGCCTTAAGCCTATCCCGAATCGCCTTCACATTTTCCATAGCCGGATAAACCATATCCAAACCATTCATATCAACCTTACTGCACTTAAATTACCCGATAGGAGAACTGCACCTCCTACCATACAATGACTCAAAAGGGGCCATCACAATGCAAGAGTGATAGCTATTGATGTAAGCAAATTATACCAAAGGTAGATGCTCAACTAAGTTGCCACCATAATAAATCACACACGCACGAAGCATGTGCTCCAATGTCTGTATAGTCCTCTCTGCTTATCCATTTATCTGTAGATAGAAAGCAGTACTCACACTAACATTATTACACAACACCTTCTGAAAAGAATGCCAGAAGTGAGATATAGTCCTTAGCTTAAAAGTTAGTCTGTATTGGCAAGAATTGAGTGGACTTTTTCATCCTTTCCATGATGACACAAATTGAATAAAATTAATTTGGATACAGAGGAACACCAATAACAAAATCCATATTGATTACTTCCTATTACAATTCAGGCAACTCAATTTCCTGATATAACCCTCCAAGCCTAATGTACTCAACTTTGACTTGTTGGCACACTATTTATTTAGCCACAAAATCAGCCGCATCCCTCTTCATACCATTGCACCAATACATCTACTAGAGATGATGATACATTTTTGTCGAACCGTAATGAAGAACATAGCGTGATTCATGCGCCTCAGCCAAAACCCTTTGTCTAAAACTATAGACGTCTGGAATACATAACCTCTATTTGTACCATAAAGTACCATCACTAATGATCTCAAATGCCATTAGCATTTTACCACCTACATCATCCTTGATTTTCATCAATATATGATCTAATTTTGCTTTTCCTTTATCTCTGCACCAAGAGATGACCAAACCACTTCCTATACCATCACACCACCATTATTCAAGTCAAATAAAAGAGCTCCCAGATTAGCCAAGCAATGAATATCCATCACTAATTCATGTTTTTCCTTATCCATATGAGCTTAAATAGCTATAGTTAACCTACTAAGAGCATCAACAACCACTTTAGATTTACCTGAATGGTAGTGAAGACTCATATAATAGTCCTTGAGAAGCTCCAACCATCTCCTCTACTTGAGATTAAGCTCCTTCTAAGTGAAAAAATAATATAGACTCTTATAAACAGAAAAGATGTCCACGTCCACTCTATATAAATAATTTTGCCAGATTTTTAAAGCAAAACCCACTGCTAGAAGCTCCAAATCAGGAGTTGGATAATTCTTCTCATGCACCTTCTACTTCCTAGAATCATAGGCAATGACCTTACCATGCTGCATAAAAATGCCATTAAGTCGAACCCAAGTTACATCAGAATAAACCAAAAACCCTTCATTGCCTTCAAGCAATGTTAAAACTAGATTTGAAGTTATCTTAACCTTAAGCTTATCAAAACTAAATTCACAAGCATCCGACCGAGAGAATTTTACCTTCTTCTGAGTCAATTTTGTTAATGGGGAAGCCATCATCAAGAAACTTTCCATAAACCACCTATAATACCCAACCAAACCTAAGAATCTCCAAATATTGGTTAGAGTTGTGGGTCTAGGCTACCTTTTAACCACAACCACCTTTTATGGATCAACCACAATCCCTTCACTAGAAATAATAAGACTAAGAAAAGTTATAACATTCATCCAAAACTAATACATAGATAATTTGGCATAGAACTGTTGCTTCTTCAAGGTCTGCAACACCATACAAGAGTGATTTGCAAATCTACCTTTCATAGAATACACTAAAATGTCATCAATGAACAAAATTATAAAAAGATCTAGAAAATTCCTGAAATTCTTGTTCATCAAATCTATAAAGGTTATCAGGGCATTAGTCAAATAGAATGACATCACCAGGAACTCAAAGTGCCCATACCTAGTATGAAAAGTCATCTTAAGGAGATCCACCTCGCTAATTTAAAGATGATGATACCCATACTGAAGATATATCTTAGAAAAGAATTTGGCACCTTCCAATTGATCAAAAGAGTCATCTATTCTTAGGAGAGGATACTTATTCTTAACTATTACCTTATCCAACTACCGATAGTCAATGCATATCCGAAGGGAACCATCCTTCTTTAGTACAAATAACACTTGTGAAGAAATTGTGTAGAAAGAGCATATAACTTATTGCGACATACGCTGGTACCAGAAGCAGAAGCAACACCCTTAGGTGCAAGAGAAGAACATGAAGAAATTGGAGCCTTACTCACTCCCGAAGCACCTTTACCAACTGGACAGTTTGTAAGTATATGTATTGGGTGACCATATTTAAAACATCTATCTCTTCCCTCATCATAGAAAACCCTATGCAACCTACTAATAAAATAATAAAGAGGTCATGATGAGGCTAACAAAGCCCTACTCGCCTGAGATTGGGCACTCTGTTCTCAAAAATTATTGCCATCCTATAGATGCCTATCACCTGACTATTTCAGGTAAGGATCACTAGTTATAAAAAAGGAACCAAAGCTCCTTTACTTTTTCTTTGGCCACTTACCGCCATCCTGACCACTTTTTTGTTGAGCCCCACCCTATTTAGAAGATCTAAATTTCTTACCCTGCATTTCTCTAAACTCAGCCTATTTCTTTTTTTCTTTATCCACCTGTTGCATATGAACCACCAACCTAGAAATGTCCATAACCTTAATCAGTAATACAATCTTTCTTTAAAGGATCAAATCCTCAGATAGTCTAGAAGTGAAATTTCTTATTCTTTTCCTCTTTTAAAACACCAATTTCGGAGCATAACTTGACAACTGATAAAATTTCAGGGCATATTCCTTGAAAGATATTTTCCCTTGTCTCAAGAAGTAGTCTCGTAAACCATTTGAGAAAGTCTCCCAAAAATTCAACTTCTCAACATCACCTCTTCCCTTATCCTACTTCTCGTACAATTGGTATGCCACATCATTAAGCTAGTAAGCAGCAAAATTCACCCCTTGTATATTCATAGCCTGCATTACCCTGATCATTTTCTCCATTTAATCCAAGAAACCCTAAGGATCCTCCTTTACCTTTACACCAGTAAAAGTAGGATGATTTATTTTCATAAACTGCCAAACCCTTATTCCCTTAGTAGACAAAACACCAGATATATATCTCTCAGCCTGAGAAGCAACTAACTGAGCAATAATATGAATCGATTAGAAAAATTCTGTGTTAGTCACCTCTTCCTCTGGAGGACTAGTAACAACTACTGGAACTATAGAAATATCAGCGACAGCACCCCTAGACCGAGTATGGATCCCCTGAGTAGTATGTGTCCCTAAAAAATTATCCTTAGTTAGGACAAAAGAGTTACCTTGAATCTTAGATCGTCGAGGCCTGATCTAAAAAGGGAACCAACCAGGATTAGAAAAGATTCAAAAACTTAGACTCCAAGCTTTAGAATAGACAGCCAAAAAAGTGAAACATTCCTAAATGCCTTATAGCCTCTTCCTTCTGAGTGTGGCGCGCTAAACACCCTTAAAGAGGCTCTACTCAACATGGCTTGTGGACTACAAATTGACCATGAACCTATCTCTAATACAAACTTGACACTACCAGAACTAAGGCCTTATTGTAATGGGCATCCCAAGTCCAACCAACATAGGGTACCACCCCCGTTACCCAACCCAACCTCTAAATACGTATATCCTAAGTTAGATGAATTCCAAACATATAACAAAATACCTTATAAGTGTAACCTAAGACTGTGAGATAGGTCTATAACTGAGAAAAACCCAAACAAGTCCAACCATTCATTACCAACCATCAATAATAACAAAACAAATATTTAAACCAAGTTCCTGTCCATAATATAACAAAAAAGGATGGAACAATCATAAATCGAGTTCAACGATATCAATCCTAATACCAATGTCAATACTAATTCTAACACCAATATTGATCCCAACCATTCTAATCTATAGTAGTCACACAAGCCTCTAACTAAAAGAAAAATAATATTCGATTAGAACATGCCACCAACCATAACTAAAACCAATATCCATAAAATAAATAGAGTATGTAAAAACATCCATGATATAAAATGGATCCTTTTAAATTATGGAAACTCACCACTTCAATTTGATAATTGATCCCAAATCTGATCACTAAGCAAGAAAAGTAGAATGGGTGATTCCTGCATTGCTTGGGATACAACCACCTAAAGATGGGTTAGCGGGTGAATGCTAGTATGAACTTATAATAAGGATAAAAAATTTCATTCAGTAAAACCAAGTAAGCAAACCATTTGCATACAAACCATGCATATACATATATAATATTTTCAGGAAAGGAAACTGGTTTTAGCATTCCTTTAAAACCAATAACCTGGGTATGTGTATCTTAACTATCCTAGAACTACCCATGGGCTATAAGGTGTAGTGTGGCCCCCTGAATGGGCCCCAATTCATTTATCCATAGGAACTGGAGATACCATAAAATTATGAGATTCCCGAGTTCACTTTGCTCTCTATGATACATATGTATAGTGTACTTACAAGATTTCCATGTACCTCATAGTATGATATATGGACGCTATGACCAACCTTTATGTCTACAGATATGAGTTTCCAATGGTCGTGCATTCAACTCATACCTTCATAATTTTCTATCACACCTTGCCATTATTTCCCAATTAAAACCATTATCATTCAACCAAACCATTAATCCATTATTATTAATAACGACTATGAGTAGTGGTATTGTCATTTTGACTATAGGTTGCAAACAATGTCCTTAGCAAACCTTTTTATATAAAGGGATTCCTAAGTATACATAGATTACATTATCAAGTTAACTTATGGGAATTCTATTTACCTCACAAGTTTTCCATTTTTAGGGAATCCTATGTACCCTAAAAGTTGTTCATTAACATGTTTATTTGGGGGATTCCCTTGTACCCCACAAGGAAATTTATTTAACATAACCATGACCACCAATATTATTATTTTATCCATTACAAACCATTTAAACCATATGTACTATTTAGGGTTCTATTACCAAACCATACCTTGCAATAGTACCATTAAAAGTTCAATAATATAGTAAACGCATTTTTAAAGGCTTTTTATCAAACATATTAGGGGCATAGTATTTCCAAAACTAAATGCAATTTCTAATTTACCATTTCCATGAAAATATTTTTACAAACAAATATTAAGGAATGTAAAAACATAACTAAAACATGGAAAATTGATAACCAAGCATTTAATACGAAAACTTCAACATATATTTTAAAACCCCAAAACTGTACAATAATTATGCCATGAAAATATTATATAAAATATGCCTTTAGTTGGAACTAACAATGAGGGAGGAGTACATACCTTAGATTATGAAGATAATGGAGAGAAATCACCCGTACAAGCCCCTAATTGATCCTTCAGATGAACCACTAGTATTTCTTTACACAAGAGCCTCAGAAAAAATTAGAGGGAGTTTCTAAGTGTTTAAGATTATAATAATAGGGTAAATAATATCTAAATAGTGATATAAGTCATGGTCCCTTAAGTGGATAGCTATGGAAATGTCAATATTACCCCCAACTTAATTGCTTAAAATTTTTGTCAGATGGTATGACTCTTCCATACCAATTGTACCCTCTAATACGAGTGGTACCGACCACTTGATCCCCAGGCCCCTTTTGTAACTAATACTATCCACCTTACTACTTACCAAAACCTAGTCATACCAAACCATACAGTCAGTACCCCTAAACTGTATCCCTAGCAGGATAGAATCAAAGAAGGTTTGATCACGATTTTCTATATGAGTTAGTGGTATAAATCTTACCCTACCTTATGGCTCATGGTGATCAACATAAAATTAGACCCAACTTAAGTTACTAAGTCTCAGATGAAGCAAAGGAAAAACCCAAACCATATGACCTATCACCAACTATACAACTCTACAAACCAAGTCGTACCTATTTCAAAAACCAGTATAACCCCCCAACCTTTAGTAGTTAACATTCGACCAAGGCATACCTCTTGTACCCCTTTATACAAATGCTACCCATAAGTCATACGTAGCCAAGAATCAAAAAACCAAGAAATTTTCTAAGGGTAAAAAACCTAAGGTGTTGCATGCATTGTATGGAAAAAGATCTTACAATTATGATCCAAAAAATCTAGGCCTTGATCCAAAGTATAGAGCCACTCCTTCGGCGCGACTATCTATTGAGGAGCCACTAGTTTTGGAATTGAATGACCTTTTATCTCACTTGCGGTATGTATTTTTGAAGGCAGACAATACCTTACTAGTAATTATTATTATTGTAGATTTGGTAGTGACATAGGTTGAAGCATTAATATTAGTTTTATAGAGGTTCAAGAGGGCCATTTTATGGACCATTACAGGCATTGTGAGGATTTTACCAGGTATTTTTACTTATAAGATCAAGGTTAAATTGGATTATATTCCTAAAATTTAGCATTGTCATTATTTAGATCATCTTATATAAGAGATTGTAAAGAAAGAGATTATCAAGTGGTTAGATACTATAGTGGTTTACCCTATTTTTGATAGAAAGTGGGTTAGCCTGGTTCAATATGTGCAAAAGAAGGGTGGGATGTTTTGGTTCCTGATGAAAAGAAGGAACTTATGCCCATAAGACCATTACTGGTTGGAGAACTTGTATGGATTATAGAAAGCTGAATAGTTAGACCCAAAAGGACTATTTTCCTATGTATTTCATGGATTATATACTAAACAAACTAGTAGGAATAGGTTGGTATTATTTTCTTGATGGTTGCTCGAGATATAATTCGATTACTATTATGCTTGAAGACTAAGAAAAGATGAATTTTCGCTGCCCCAATTGGAATTTTGCGTTAAAGAGGATGTTGTTTAGACTATGCGATGCTCCTACCACCATTTAGCAATGCATGATGTATATACTTTCTGACATAGTAAAGAACACTTTTAAGTTCACGAATGACTTTTTGATCGTTGGTAACACCTTTGATGATTGTTTGGCTCATCTGGACAATGCACTGCAGAGATATAAGGAGTGCAATCTAGTATTAAATTAGGAGAAGTTCCATTTTTTGTACAATAAGGTATTATTCTCGAGCACAAAATCTCTAAATGGGGTCTTAAGGTAGATATTGCAAAGATTAAGGTGATTGAATAATTACCTCCACCAGTCTCAGTTAAAGGTATCTGAAGTTTTTTAGGTCATGCTGGCTTTTATAAGATGTTCATCATGGACATCAAAAAATTGCTAATAATCTATGCAAGCTTTTAGATAAGGAGGTGAAATTTTTACTTGATGATGCATGTTTCAAGGCCTTTGAGTTCCTTAAGGAGCGACTGATCTTGACTTTTATTATTGTATCCCTTGATTGGTCTTTACCATTTGAGGTTATGTGTTATTCTAGTGTAGTATCCATGGGTACTATCCTAGGAAAAATACATAAAAAAATCCTTTATTCGACCTATTATGCCAGCAAGACATTAAATCCCACATAGAAGAATTATACAATTATTGAGCAGGAGTTATTTATGGTGGTTTTGCCTTTTGAGAAGTTTCAATTTTATTTTATTAGGAACAAAGTTAAAGTTCACATAAATCATGAAGATTTAAGATATCTAATAGCAACGAAGGATGATAAACAAAGATTTATATATTGCGTTCTCTTGCTATAAGAATTTTACTTTGAGCTAAAAGATTGAAAGGAAATGGAGAACCACGTTGTTGATCACTTGTCCATCCTTAAGGAGAAGGCAATGCAGAAGTTAGAGAATGAGGTTGACATAGATGATACTTTTCTTGATGAGTGGGCATTTTAAGCATCACAAGACTTAATCTTCTAGTTTTATGATTTCACTAATTTTTTGGCAAGTGATTTTACTTTGAAAGATTTGTCATTCCAGAAGAGAAAGCAGTTAATGCACGAGGTAAGGAAATTTTTTAAGGATGAACCCTATATTTTTTAGATTTATGTGGAAGGTATGATTCAGAAATGTATTACTGAGGTAGAGATGATGATCATTCTTGAGGCTTGTCATTCATCGCATGTTAGAAATAATTTTGGTAGAACCCACACAACCCATATAATTCTGCAATATGGGTATTATTGGCATACTATCTTTATGAATGATCATTATTATGCTCAATCTTATGACTAGTGTCAGCACCAAGGAAATATTTCATAAAGACATGAACTTACTATGACATTGATCTTGGATTTAGAGTTGTTTGATCTATGGGGATTTGACTTCATTGGTCTATTTGTGAGCTCCTATGGCATGAACTACATTCTTGTTAAAGTTGACTATGTTTTAAAGTGGGTGAAGGTGATTGTGTTTCCCAATAAAGAGGGTCAAAGTGTCATTGGATTCTTGAAAAAAGAATATATTTTTTGGATTCCATTATCATCGATGGTTGATCTCATTTATACAATTATCTTTTCAAAGCCTTACTTGATAAATAAGCGAAAAGGTTGAGGTCTCCAATTGAGGATCAAGTCCATATTGGTTAAGACTGTGAATGCAAATAAGACTGGTCAAGAAAGTTTGACGATTCGTTGTGTTCCTATTGAATAGATTTTAAGACCCCCATAGGAGCCTCTCCATATCAACTTATTTATGGTAAAGAATGTCAATTGCTGATCAAATTTGAACATAAGGCATTTACAAAGCTTAATTTGAAGTGGCAAGATACAACTATGTTGAGGTTGAGCTAGGTGAATAAGTTGTATGAATTCTGGCTCTGTTCTTATGATGTTCTGCTCTATACAAAGATGGGATAAAGATGTATCATGACCAAAAAATTGAGAATAGGTTGTTTGATGTTTATGATTTGGTCTTGCTGTATAATTCAAGACTTCACATATTCCCTAGAAAGTTAAAGTCTAGGTCGTATGGACCATTCACCATGGTTTGAGTATTTACGCATGGTGCTATTGAGTTTGATCAGGATGGTGAATCCTTATTAAAGGTGAATAGGCAGCGGGTGAAGCACTATATGGGAAACCCTGCTAAGTTAAACTATATTTTGACATAGAACTTGGAGATGTCTAAGTAAGCAAGGAAACGAAGTCATGTCGCGATGCTAAATAAGTCACTTCTTGAGAGGCAACCCAAGGTATCTTGTTATTTTTGTATTTATCTTGGTTCAGGATGCCTATTGTATCCTAGGTATGTCCTTATTTCCTTTCTTTATATTATTGTCACACACTATGGACAGTGCATAGTCTTTTAGTTGGGGTGGGGTATACTTCCGCCATCTCAGGTTTTTTGTTTTAGTGCTTCTTTTCCTATAGGCCACAGTATATTTATAGAACAAGCATGCCTAGAAAATATTGTGTCGTATTGTGTTTTGTTTTGTATTGTGGTGTGTTTTTGTTTAACTAGGAGAAAAATGAGTATCTAAGGCAGTTGATGCATTTTGTTTTATTTTTTTGAGAAAAATGATACCCTTCAAAATTTTTTTTATCTTATTTGATATGTATATATGTATGTCTATTGTGAACCTTGTTATAGAATCAGTATTAGGGACATAATAATAGTATCTAGTATTTGTATGAATCAGATAGGTTGTAGTTCGTGATGAGACCATATGCCATGTGTGATTGAGATGCTTACTTTGTTTTCTTTGTGTGTTTAGTCAATAACATGCCTGGTTAGTGTTTCTTAGGCTATTGGATAGTCAGTTAGGAAAGGATCATAAGTCGTGTTTCAAATTTGTCCACTTTTAGCCTAAATGACCTTCTAAATATGAATAAGTATACCAAGACCCCTATTTTGGGTCTGATAGATTATTTTTCTTGTTTCACCTTTTACCTTACCATTTTTTTTATAATGGGCCTATTTTGGCCCTAGTCCTCCTTGAATATTGTGCACCTCAACTCAGCTAAATTACCTAAGTTGAGGTTGGCTATCATAGGGGTGTATGATTTTATGTGGGTATGAATAAGGGTAAATAAAAGAAAGGAAAGTAGGTCTATGTGTGGTTAAAAAATAAAAAAAGAAGATAAAAAAATTATAAAGAAAAATAAAGAGAAAGAACAAAATAAACCACACCCAAATTGAATAAGATGTAAAAGAATAAAAAGAGAGAAATAACGAAGGAATAAATAAAATTGGTTGATAAGTGGACCCCTTAAGTAAGTGTAGGGACAAATAGGCTTTGTCACTAAATTTAAATATGTAACAAACCATCCTAGGACAATATTACAAGATAAGTAAAGTCCTATAGTGATCCTAGCTCGACTTTCTAACAGCTAAGGTAAAGAAAATAAGGGCAAGACAATGGTATTCTTGGCACATTGTTTGAACTTTTTTGAGTGTGACTGTCTCGTGGATATCCCTGTATTAAAATGTATGATTCTATTGAGTGAGTGGTACATCTTTGCTTTAAGGGTACATGGATTTTGTTTCTAGCAGCATATTTATTCGGGTAATGTAACTTGTATATATGCATATTTTGTTGTTAATGTAATGCCATACGATTATTCCCTTATGTAACATTGTTGTTATTTGTTGATACATATAGTTGGTTTTAAAGTGTTAAAATTTAAGGGGTAATGTTGTTGAGCTTAAAGTTAATGATTGGCTGGAATAGGTATCTTAGGTTCCTCCTAGTTAAGAGTCATTGTGTTTTTATCATGGTTTTGTTTCCTGAAGACATACAAATGTTCAAAATTATGGGTGTTGATGTGCTATTGTTTCATAGTCCTTTTGACACTTAAACCTATGAAAATATGTAGTTACATAGGTAATTTTACTAGATATGATGTGGTTTGTGTTGTGTATTGCAGGAAACCAGGTTGTAGGAGCTAAACAAAAGGAAGGAAGTGAAAATTGATGTTTTTGATGACCTACGTTGGAATCTATGGCCTGTATGTACTACTTATGTGGCGTAGGTGCTAGAAAAAGTTTTGGAGAGCTAAGTTTCAGATATTTAGAAGTTGAAATTTTTGCCCTGCTACCTACCATAGGGAATCTACAACCCATATGTAATACCTAAGGGCCATAGGTAATAGAGTATGTGTCAGAAGTTGAAGGTGAAAGATCCTGCATATATTTTGAAGATCCTATCACCTACGTGTTGAAATACAAGTGCTTTGAACTATTGAGAAATTTTTTCATGTAATATTACTGTGGTGGGTATCACTAGGGGCATGAGTCATACCTTTGGATACGAGTCATATCAACTCTCCCCTGCTCTCTCATACATTGATCATCCTAGAAGGATAGTATATTGTCCACAATATATGTGACCCTCTACCTCAATCGTACCCTAAGTATACGAGTCGTACGCAACATAACTGTATAGTGGGAAATCCTAGCTTGAGTAGACTATTTTGGGTATGAGTGGTGTATACAAGTTAGGGGTTAAGTCATGCCATTTTGATATGAATCAAGGGTGTGTGATCATACCATTAACAGTATAGAAGACCTAGGAGAAGCCTACGGAACGAAGTAGAGTACCACTCATACCCTAAGGTATGGTTCGTAAGGTGAGTCGTATACCTACATGAGTTGTTTTTACTGCTTTTAACTAAGGGACATGTGGTAATTTCCCATCCCTTAAACCCTAAGTCCTTATAAGGCCTCCTTATACATGTTTTTTAGTGGATTAAACACCCAAAACACTCTCTCAAACCCATCTTTGAAGAATTAGAGGCTAGGGTTTCTAAGGTGATCTTCTGGAGGCAAAATGAAAGCAAGTTTCTTAGTGGATCAAGTTGTCTAAGTCATGTAACTCTTCCCCTTGATAAATAAATCTAAACCCATGTATTTTATACTTGAATTAGTAAGTACACATGGTGATTTTGAAATCAAAGGAAAAATTATTTTGTTGCCTAATGATGTATAATGTTGACATTTTCATATACTTGTGCTTATACATATTATTGATGATGATTTATGTATGTTGATTCTTTTTGTTTGTGGTATAATATGTGGGTCTTGATTAACCTTAATCATGATGATTTCTACCATGAATTTTGCCTTGACAAAGGTATGCACATAAGGTCTTTGTGAAAATGTCTAAATGAAACGCCTAGTTACATATTAATAGTGTGAACTAAGAAAATGGCCCAATGAGTATGAATAGTTGATGACTACAATGTTAAAGATATTGTTATCCATGTCATGTGTTAAAGTAACACCATATTGGTTTGATGGCTAAGAAAAGTGTCCAAGTCCCTAAGCATGAACTTAAATTATGTGTGGAACTAAAGTACGGTATAGAAAGTCTATTGAAGCTTGAATGACTTGTATGGATCTTAATGATAATGATTAGAATTGAATGATTATTTGAATAGAAGAATTGGCCTAATTAAGGGATTAATTGATAAAAACTCCCATGAAGACCTTATGGCCACGTATGGTATTAATGTGGGTAAATAGTTCAAGTCATTGAATGTTAAATGGATTGAATGGATGTTAATTCATGAACTAAAAGAGGGTTAAGAGTTCAAGTGTCATGTAGTAATGAAAATGACATGACTAGTGGTTCAATTCCTTAGTTCGATGAATGGCTTTTGGTTTGAATCCTTTGCCCAATGAAATGACTAGTTGTCCGAGTCCCTAGTAAAATAGAAGGCTTATGGTTTGAGTCCCATGCTCAATTGTATGGCTTGTGGTCTAATTATCTCGCCAAATAAAATGACTATTGGTTTGAGTCCCTTGTCTGACGAATGGCATATAGTTCGAGTCCCTTGCCTAATGAATTGATTATGGTTTGAGTCCCTTTCTTAATGAGAAATTTTGAACCTATAAGTGTGGCAGTTTAGAGTTATTCACCTCGTGACATGTGAATAAGTGAAATGAAAATACTTGATTAAGAAGTGGCCTACACCTATGACTCTTACTGAAATTCAGAGATTGTTGGATCTAGCCAGTTACTATAGAAGATTTGTAGAGAGTTTCTCCACAATAGCTTCTCCATTGATATAGTTGACCCAGAAGAGGGTCAAGATCTTGTAGTCGGATGTTTGTGTGGTAAGTTTTGAGAAGTTGAAAGATAAATTGACTTCGGCTATGGTTTTGACCTTACCCAAAGGTAATGATGGCTTGGTGGTGTATTATGATGCTTCTCAAATTGGTCTTGGTTGCATGTTAATGCTGCATGGTACGATGGTGGCTATACTTCTAGGCAATTGAAAGTTCACAAAAAGAACTACCCTACCCATAACTTAGAGTTGTTAGCTATGATTTTTGCGTTAAAGATTTGGTGGCATTATCTCTATAGGGTTTATGTTGATATCTTTTCCGATCATAAGAGTCGTCAATATTTTTTTACCCAAAGAAAGTTAAATATCCGACAAAGAAGGTGGCTCGAGTTGTTGAAGGACTATGATATGAGCTTTCATTACCATCCCGGTAAGGCAAACGTAGTCACCGATGCTCTTAGTAGATTGTCTATGAGAAGTTTAGCCTATGTGGATAAAGACAAGCTGGACTTGGTGAATGATATTCATCGTTTGTCAAATCTTAGAGTTTGACTTGCAGACTCATAGGATAGTAGTGTATGTGTGTATCTGGTATCTCAGTCATCTCTTCTGGTTGAGGTAAAGGAAAAGCAAGTATTAGACCACGACTTGGTGAAGATTAAGAGTAATATGGGACAACACAGAGTTTCAAACTTAGTGATTGATTGTGGTCGTATCTTGAGATACCAAGGTAGACTATATGTTCCCGATGTCGATGGTTAGAACGAAAGGGTCATAGCCAAGGATCATGAATCCCATATGCTATTTACCCTGGTTCCATCAAGCTGTATCATGATCTTAGAGAGTTCTATTAGTGGGTTAATATGAAATGAGTTGTGGCTAGTTATATGGCCAAGTGTTTGGTGTGACAACAAGTGAAACTTGAACACATAAGTCTCGAGGGCTTGTATCAAGAGATTCTACTACCCAAATGGAAGTAGTAGGTAATTATCATGGATTTCATTACTAGTCTTTCTCAATCTCAAAATTAATATGATTCTAATTGCGTAATTATTGATAGAATGACCAAGTCCTCAAACTTTTTGCCCGTGAGGACTAATTACTCGATGGATGATTATGCTAAGTTGTATCATGCGATGATCGTAAAGTTTCATGGTGGACTGATTTCAATTATCTCAGATCATGGTACTCTATTTTTATTCCACTTTTAGAAGGCGTTTCAAAAAGGTTTGGGTACTAGAGTGTGCCTTAATTCAGCTTTCCACCCGTAAATGGATGGGCAAGCAGAAAAGACCATCCAAACATTAAAGGATATGTTGTGGGCTTGTATGACTGATTATGGTGGTAGTTGGTATGACCACTTTTCTTTGATTGAGTTTTCCTTTAATAATAGTTACCACTCTAGTATTGGCATGACCCCTTTTAAGGCATTATAAGTAGGAGATGTCGATCTCTTATTGGGTGGTACAAAGTTGACGAGGTTAAGTTATTGTACCCCAATTTAGTTTACCAAGACTTATAGAATGTGAAGGTGATTCGTTATAGATTGAAATCACTCAAAGTCACCAAAATTTCTATGTTGATGTGAGGCGTAAGGACTTAGAATTTAGTATGGGCGATTGGGTATTTTTAAAAGTGTCTCCCATAAAGGGAGTGATATGGTTAAGTGAAAATGGGAAACTTATTCCCTGGTATATTGTTCCCTACTTGATTGTAAAGAGGGTTGTCAATATAGCCTATGAGTTGGAGTTGCCGTCTAGCATGATATCCATTCACCCGGTATTCCATGTTTCTATGTTGCAAAAATATGTGGGTGATCCTTCGTTGGTTGTTCCTTTAAAGGATACTGATATCTATGACTCTTTGTCCTATGAGGAAATCTTAGTGAAGTTATTGGATCAACATTTTTACTGGTTGAGAGTGAAACAAGTGGCTTTGGTGAAGGTTTTATAGAGGAACCAAAAGTTCGAGGAAGCTACCTGGGAGGTAGAGGAGGACATGAAGTCTAAGTATCAGCATTTGTTTTCTATTCTAAAAACACATGATTGAGGTATGTGTTAATCTCTTTGATTTGACTTATGTTGTGTCAATATTGGTTTTGATTCCCTAAGCTTTGAAAAAGCTAAGTGGCTTTGGAAAATAATCGGTATGAACCCCATTGTGAATGAAATGAATGGTTGAGTAATAAGGATTGTAATGCGTGTTGTATCCTTGTTGTATGCTTTCTAATAACTTGTTTAAAGGTTGGTTTGATGTGTTATAACATTTCAACTTATTTTTATGTTTACCTTACCCGTAATACATCGAAGAATGATCCAAGTGGGGGAGAATTGAAATACCTAGGCTTTGAACCATTGAGAAATTTCTTTATTTGATGTTACTGGGGTGGGTATGACTAAGGGTATGAGTCGTACCCCTTTGAACTGTGTAATATCCACTCTCTCATCCCCTCTCATTCCTTGAGAAGTCTAAGGCGATAGTATACTATCAACGATATGAATGACCCATCCCCTCAATCTTATGTTAAGTATATGAGTCATACCAACATGATTATATAGAGGGAAGTCCTAGCTTGAATGGACTATTTTGGAAACGGGTGGTGTCTATGAGTTAGGGGTTGAGTCATACCCTTTTCATATAACTCAAGGGCGTATGATCGTACCCTTAATAGTATAGGTTACCTAGGAGAAGACTAGGGTACAAGTTAGGTTCCCACTCATACCCTATAGTACATTTCATAGGTTGAGTCATATCCCTGCGTGGGTTTCTTTTGCAACTTTTAACTAAGGTCCTTTTAGTCATTTACCATGCCTTAAACCTTAATAACATTAACTATATCATTGTATAAAGCCTTCTTAAATACCTTTTTTTATGTATCAAACACCCAAATCAAACACCCAAAACACTCTCTGAAACTCATCTTTGAAGAATTAGAGGCTAGGGTTTGGAATGTGATCTTCAAGAGGCAAAGTGAAGTCAAGTTTCTTAGTGAACCAACTTCTCTAAGGTATGTAACTTTTCCCCTTGATAAGTTACTCTAAACCCATGTATTTTACACTTTAATTAGTAAGTTCACATGATGATTTTGAAATTAAATTAAAAGGGTTTTTGTTGCCTAATGATGAATAATATTGACTTTTCCTCAGACTTGTGTTTATATATAATATTGATGATGATTTCCATATGTGAATGCTTGTTATATGTGTTACAAAATATGGGTCTTTAGTAACCCTAATCATGATGATTTCTATCATGAATTTGGTCTTCACAAAGGTATGCACATGAGGTATTTGTGAAAATACCTAACGAAATGCTCACTTACATGTTGATGATGTTGTGAACTAGGAAAATATCCCAATGAGTATGAATAGTTGGTGAATATCATATTAAGAATATTGGGCGTATTTATGCATTCTAGTGTCACTATTTTAGTCTTTTTAGCCTTGTTTTGAGGATAATTCATGTAATATATGGGTTGATAATGAGATAAATGTGCATAGAAGTGTTAAAACATGTGTTTATGATGTTTAAATTAAGTTCCAAACATATTTGTACTTAAAAGTTTCATTTAGGGTTCAACTTGGAAAACTAGCGTTACTAGCTTGAGTTAGGTGCTTGTCTAGTTGATTTTGGTGGATTCTATTCTGTCTAAAGTGTTCCTAATGATTTTTATGTGTTATTATGAGTGGAATAGCTTGTTGGTAATGATAAAAGTTCAATTTGAATGAGTCTTCAGCTGGAACAATAACTGAAATATCAATGCTAACTAGCTATGTTTAACTCTTGTTTTGATTTGTCGTTATGGGTGTTGTGTTGTGTTTCTCTCTTAATTCATTTGTTGTGATCACGTAGGATGCATTTGGATCTGAATATGTTGATATTTTGATATTAAAGAAGCTTAGAATTCATGGAAAAGACTCTACAAGTCAAGGGATCAAGAGGGGAGACTCAACACTTAACCAAATTTCGGAGAGCAAATTCTAGTAGCTCTGGGCGATATTGAGGTGCTGCCCCACCTCTACCAGGGCTATAGCCAGGGCAGCACCCCACCCACTTCCAGGCTCAGCATCTGAAGATTTTCTTGTCCATCATGGAAAAGGCTTGTTCCAATACTATAAATACATGTTGTATCACGTTTATACACATCTTTTGACATATTTTGGAGAGCAAAGGGCTGCTACAACTTCTTCATTTGGTTTTTATTATTTTTATTTAAATCATTCATGTTTTTAGTCATTTATTACTATGTTGTGATTACAATTACGACTATTCATGGCTAAACTCCCTTTTTCGAGATTGAAGCAAAGAACTTGATTATTATTGGTAAGGATTAAGTTTGTTTGTTTGCTTATCAATATTGGTTGTTTGTTTATGCTTATTATAACTATGTTAAGGATTCGCGACCCTTAGAATACATCCATTGTCAACCTTGTGAACTTAGGAGAGGGAATAGGGTGATAGAACATGGGAATAAGTAGAGTATGGTTCTTAATTCTTCATAAAATAAGAAACTTGAAGTAGTATCTAGGACCGAGGTATACTTAGATACCTAGATTGATTGATAAGTAGGATGATATTTGTTAAGAGCTTAAGTGAAATATTACATCCCTGCATAATGATGTAGGTGTAAGGTTAAACATAGTTAATAGATTAGAGGTTGGGAAACCATAATGGCACAATTAACCCTACGAATCAACAACCAAGACAAGCAAGTTATTGAATAAAATCCAATAGCATAATATGATTGTTCAGAGTGTTTCAACCGTGGGTGTTCTCCTATTGATTTTCTTAAGACCTTTATTTTTCGCATTATTTAGTTTCAAATTACAATTTTTGACCTCTTTATTTGGTTACTCTCATATCGAGTGAATCTAAATTGTGAATTGAAATCAAATCGTTGCTAAATCTAGTCTTCATGGGATCGATAACTCGGCTTTCTTGCTATATTACCTGGTAGACCATGTACACTTGCGTGTGCACTTGGGTACTGCCAAGTTTTTGGCATTGTTGCTGGGGACTTGTATTTTGGCAATTATTTATTTTAGCTTTACTTTTAAGATTTATTTGGTATTTTTATGCTTGGCCTTTTATTTGTTAATGCAGGACAGAGGTTTTTAAGTTGATAAGCTGGTAAAGGATTAGGAGTTGGTAGAACCAAGCCCAGAACCCGAGAAACTTTACCATCAATACAGGCGAGAAGCAATCCTTCTCCCTAGAATCGCTCAAACTCAAGAAGGCCAAGAGAATACTATTCCTATGGCTGAACAACAATTAACTGGTAGGAAGGCTAGGGAAGTAGCAGTCCCACTTCCAATGAACTTGACTTCCACAATTCAAAGACCAGCAGCTGGGGCAAATTTTGAGTTGAAAGATAATATAGTACAACTTCTTATTAGCAGTGGACAGTTTGCAGGTCTTACACACGAGGATCTATAAGTCCACTTGATGATTTTCATAGAGCTTACTGATATATTCACTCTGACTAGGGTAACTCCAGATTATGTGAGCCTGACACTGTTTCCCTATTTACTTTTGAGGGGAGCAAAAAAGTGGTTGAATACGGAGTCGGCAAATTCAATAACATCATGGGATGACATAGACAGAAAGTTCCTCATCAAAATTTTTCCACTAGGCAAGACGATAAAACTTAACAGTGAGATAGTAAGCTTCAGACAGAAGCTTAATGAAAACCTCTATCATGCTTGGGAATGCTTCAAGGCTCTTTGCCAACAGTCAAATTAGGTACTTGCTCACAGTTTTGTAGAAGCTATTGATCACAATTCAAAGATTTTGTTAGATTCAGCCGCAGGTGGCCAAGCATTAAAATTGACTTATAATGAGATATACACATTCTTGAATCGCATAGCACAAGTAATCCATATTGGCATTCACATTCTAGAAGTGCCACAAAAAAAATTACGGGTGTATTGGAGGTGGACCAATTCAGAGCCTTATCAGCATAGGTTTCTACACTACAGAATTTGATCAACACATCATTCAGCAATATGAAGTTGGGTGTAGCACAACCTATAGCAACAGTCAATGTCATCCAACAAGGTGCAGGTTGGTGTGAGGTATATAGAAATAGTGGCAATCCAGCGACCATATGTGCTTCAAATCAAGAATTTATAATATATGTAGGAAATTCTCAAAGGCTGAATTATAGTAATGCTTACAACATGAACTAGAAAACTCAGCCACCAAATCAGCCATGGAATGCCCTAAAGCCGTAGGCCCAAATAAGTCAGTCAACGAGCAACATGGAAGAGATAATAAAACAACTCTTAGCTGGTCAAGAATATTTATTTATGGATCTAAAAAATCAAAAGAAAGAATTACAGAATTAGGAAGCAGCAACAAGAAGTATAGAGTTGCAAGTTGGCAAATTATCATAGGTACTAAATATAAGACCAGTAGATAGGTTACAGAAGATACAAAAAATCCAAAGCAGGTTATGGTAATCACCTTAAGAAGAGGGAAAGAGCTTCAAGGAGAACCTCCAAAGGAAACAAAGGATGTAGATGTTGAGGGGGAGACCTAACAGGTTCCTAAAATAGTTGTTGTTAATTCAAGGAAGTCTGAGTAGCTGAAATAAAAAAATTTTGAGCCAAAAGTTAAGAAAACATTGACAGTACTCTTCCCTTAGAAGCATATAAAAGTTAAAGAGGATGCCCTATTCAAAAAGTTCATTGCTATAGTCAAAGATCTTCATATTAACTTACCTTGGGTAGATATTTTGTAGAGTATGCCTAAGTATGCAAAGTATTTGATGGATGTGGTGGGAAAGAAGGTGAAATTTCAAGATGTGGGATCAATAACACTCACTGAAGAGTATAGTGCGGTAATGACATAGAAAATCCCTAAGTAATTAAAAGATCAGGGAAAGTTTGCTATCCCTATTCAAATTGGGAGTAAAGAGGTCCATGCACTGAGTGACTTAGGGGCGATCATTAATGTGATACCCCTATCATTGTTTAAAACATTAGTCCTTTGAGTGCCTTAATTTACACTTGCTGTTATGCAGCTCATAAGCAGATCCATAAAATACCCAAAAAGAATAATTAAGTACGTCCTTATAAAGGTTGATAAATTTGTGATTCCTATTGATTTTTTGGTTCTTGATTTTGTGGCAGAAAAATAGGTGCCAATTATCTTGGGGCATATATTCTTAGCAACCGATAAGGCCTTAATTGATGTTAGAGAAGTCACACTCAAAATAAGGGTAGATGATGAAGAGGTGGTATTGATGTTTACAAAGCATCCATTAAAAATTCCCAATACAAAGATTTGTGTGCGATAAATGTTATTCAAGGGGAAAAGTATGGAGTAGCTAGTCCACAAAAGTCCTTTTTGAACTATCTTATTAAGCAGCCTAAGACTCTATCTCCTAAACCTAAAATAATGGAAGTTGATGAGCCTAAAAATGCTAAAGTTGAGAAACCTATTGCTCTTATGAATTCACACCCAAAAGGGGTGAAAAGGATAAGAAGATGGCTTCCAAATATGAGGAAAAAGATAAAGGAATATGGTTGAGTTGAGTTGGGTCATGCCGCAACACTAAATCAGGCGCTTCTTAAGAGGCAACCTAAGTTAATTAGGTATGTTTTCTTTTAAAATTTAGTTTTGTAGTTTTTACTTCACATAGTTATTGTTTGTGGTTGAGTCAATGGTTAATGGGAAGTCTGAGTACAATAAACTTGAGCTAAGAAGCAAGGCGAAGAATAGGTCTAGGTCCCATCGACCTCTTTTCTGCAAAAAGATGCAACTAGCTAGGCTTAGAGGCCTTAGGGAGTATTTCTATCTCTTACCTTTAAATTCACTTTGGGGACAAAGTAGATTTTTAAGTGTGGGTTGGGGAAATTCCCAAATTTTGGCTCAATTTAAATTTTTTTGTGTGAGATATTCTTGTTGGTGCTATTTGTGATTACATTATGCAAGTAGGTTTGTTTGTAAAAGCATGTTGATTGAGTGAATTGCTATCTTTGAGACTCTTAAGCTCGTGCTTATGACTCTTATACTTGTTTGCTTAATTTTAAATTCATGCTATTATTTGGTTGAGAGTCTATGACGATCCTATTGAGTTGAGCATGTGCCATGTGTGATTTGAGGTATTTGTATATTTCTTGTTGAATGTGATATCTAGAACATGCCCGGTTTGTGTGTAAAATGAAATAAAGAATGTGGGTTTAGGAGATGATTTAGTCATTTCTTTAATAGCCTTATTCTATACTTTCTATTTGTCCTACCTATTGTGCATTATCCTTGTTAACCCCCATTGAGCCTTTAACCTTTTCTTTGGTAGCTTCATATGTAGCCTAATCTCCTTCTTTGATAGGCCATAATTTGATCCAAAAAGCTCTTAAGTTATTTAATTAAAAAAAGAAATAATTGAAAAAGGAGTTTGAGAAATTGAAGAAGAAAAATGTGAAATTTATTTCCCAAGGTAATAATTATTGGTGTTAATAATTGATGTGTGGTGGATGAGTGTAATATAATTTATGTTAGAATATTGCCATGATTGTGAAAAAGAAGAAAAAAATGATTCTTGTGGTAGTAAACTAGGTGTCCACCAAGTGTTTATGAAAATGTTTTAAAAATATAGGGAAAAAATAAAAGGTATGGTTGAATGAATAAGTGTAGTTAGGTTGTTAGAGAGTGATATTAAATGTATAATTTAGTGTATTAAAGAGCTTAGCAAGGTTAGTCACTATTCCCAAATAGTTCTTACCCGTTCCTTATCCTCCATTACAACCTAGAAAAGTCCTAATTAATCTTAAGCTTTACATTCGGCTATTAGTGGAACATTACACGAAGGGAAAGCCTATGGTTCATTTTGTGTAACTTGTGAATTCTTTGTAAGAATGAGCATAATTTGGTTCTTGTACCCATTATGTTCTAAATTTCTTAATTTTGAGTGATTATGGGTAACTCTCTTGTTGTGAGGGGAACATGTTTGATGAATGTGGGTTATTTGTATTATGTCTTTGATGGAATGATGTGCATAAGTTTGCCATCTTGGTGATTCAATTCTTGAGGCTAGGATATTTTGGAGTAGTGTTCATAAGCTTTTAGTTGTGTTTCTAACATGCTTAGTGTCGAAACATTAATTATGTATAGTCATTTTTGCACTAGCTTGAGTGTCTTACATGTTTTAGAAGTGTAGAGTCTTCATCTCATGATGTTTAAAGTTAAGAGTTGTTTGAGGACGAATAAGGCATTAAGTGGGGGGTACTGATGTTGGGTGTATTTATGAATTCTAGTGTCACTACTTTAGCTTTTGTAGCCTTGTTTTTAGGATGATTCATGTGATATATGGTTTGATAATGAGATAAATATGCATAGAAGTGTTAAAACATATGTTTATGATGTTTAAAGCAAGTTCCAAACAAGTTTCTACTTAAAAGTTTCATTTAGAGTTCAACTTGGAAAACTAGCTCTACCAACTTAAGATAGGTAGTTGTCTATTTGATTCCAGTGGATTCTATTGTGTTTAAAGTGTTCCTATTGATTTTTCTGTGAGTGTAATAACTTTTTGGTAATGAGAAAAGTTCAATTTGAATGAGTCCACAGCTGGAACAATAAGTGAAAGATCAATGATAAATAACTATGTTTAGCTCTTGTTTTGATTTGTCGTTATAGGTGTTTTGTTGTATTTCTCTCTTAATTATCTTTGTGTGATGATGCAGCAGGCATTTGGAGCTGAATATGATGATACTTTGATGTTAAAGAAGCTTGGAATTCATGGGAAAGATGCCACAAGACAAAGGATCGAGAGGGGAGACTTAACACTTAACCAAATGTTGGAGAAAAAATTCCAATAGCTCTAGGAGATATTGAGGCGCCGCCTCACCTGGACCGGTGCTATAGTTAGGGCGCCACCCCACCTTTAGCTGGGCTGAACCTATGGTACCACCCCATCAATTTCCAGGCTCAACATCTAAAGTTTTTCTTGTACAACACAGAAAAGGCTTGTTCCTATACCATAAATACATATTGTAGAACGTTTTTACACATCTTTCGATATATTTTTTAGAGAAAAGGGCTTCTACAAATTTTTAAATAGGTTTTTATTATTTTTATTTAGTTCATTCATGTTTTTAGTCGTTAATTACTATTTTCTGATTACGATTATCACTATGTGTGGCTAAACACCCTTTTCTGGTGTTGAAGCAAAGAAAATGATTATTATTGCTATGAATAAAGTTTATTTTCTTTGCTTATCAATATTGGTTATTTGTTTATTCTTATTAAACTATTTTAACGACTAGTGACCCTTAGAATACATCCATTATCAACCTTGTAAACTTAGGAGAGGGAATAGGGCGATAGAACTTAGGAATATGCAGAGTATGGTTCTCAATTCTTTATAAAATAAGAAACTTGAATTAGTATCTATGTTAGGGATGTACTTATATACCTTACTTGATTCATATGTAGGATGATCTTTGTTAAGAGCTTAAGTGAATTATTACATTCCCACTCAACGGTGTAGGTGTAAGGTCCAACTTAGGTAATAGATTAGAGGTTGGAAAACCATAATCGCGCAATTAACCCTAAGAATCAACAACCAAGAGAAACAAGCTAATAAATGAAATCCAAAATCATAATATGATTGTTCAGAGTGCTTCAACCCTAGGTGTTGTCTTATTGATTGTCTTAAGACCTTTTTTTCTGCTTTGGTTAGTTTTAAAGTATAATTTTCAACATCTTTATTTGGTTACTCTCGCATCAAGTGAATCTAAATTGTGAACTAAAGTCAAATTGTTGCCAAATCTAGTCTCTTTGGGATCGATAACACAACTTTCTTTCAGGCCATTGTATTACTTGGTAGACCACGTCCACTTCTATGTGCACTTGGGGTACAAGTCCCTAAGCATGAACTTAAATTGTGTGTTGAACTAAAGTATGGTATATAAAGGATAATCAAGCTTGAATGAATTGAAAGGGTATTGATGATTATGATTAGAATTAAATAATTATTTGAATGGAGGCATTGGCCTAATATAGCGGTTAATCAATGAATACTCCCATGAAGACCTTATGGCCCCATATGATGTTAGTGTGGGCAAATAGTTCAATTCATTGAATGTGAAATGGATTGAACAGAAGTTTATGCATGAATTAAAAGGGGTTAAAAGTTCAAGTGCTGTCTAATAATTGAAAAGCCATGACAAGTGGTTCGAGTCCCTAGTCTGATAAATGGATTATGGTTAGAGTCCCTCAACCAATGAAATGACTATTTGTTTGAGTCCCTAGTTTAACAAATGGATTGTGGTTTGAATCTCATGCTTAATAGTATGTCTTGTGGGTAGAGTGTCTTGCCCAATGAATGAATAGTGGTTTAAGTCCCTAGTTCAATGAATGGCTTTTGGTTTCAGTCCTTTTCCTAATGAATTTTGTGTGGTTTGAGTCCCTATATTAATGAGAAATGTTGAACCTATAAGTTTGGAAGGTCAAAGTTATTCTCCTCGTGACATGGGAATAAGTGAAATGAGAATAGTTTCTAAGTCAAGTTTCTTTATGGCATAATATGAACATGTTGTGTATGTCTATATGTATGATTATGTCTTTAAGAATATGATTGAAAATAATGTAATGACTTGGCTTTAAATGATAATGTTATTTTATCCTTATCCTTAAGTTACATGCTAGTGCTCCAACCTCTAACTGTCTCCAGATGCTATGTCCCCATTTGACATAGGGACAAGAGAATCATCTTATCATCCTGTATAGTGATTAGGTAATCAAAGCGGTTCGTGTATTGACTTCGGAGTAGTGAGGTTCTTTACATCAAAATACATTCCTTCTTAGTCTTCTATCTTTTGACTTAGACTTATTTTGACTTGGTTAGGTTACTGTCGGGGGCTTGTCCCAATATATATATTTATAAACATCAGTTTGTATAGAGTTATTGTGTATGACTATGGAGTTAGGTGTAATGGCTAGTTTGATGAATCTAATGAAGTGTTAAGCATGTTTAAGATATGACATGTAGTATTATTTCTGGTACCTTATTATGAGGTCTGGATTCATACAACCCTTTGTGATTGATGTGATGATTGCGATGGGTTATCAGGGCTAACTCCGGTTCATGAGGGCTTGAGGTACCCTTATGACAAGGCTCAATTTCGGGTCATGTCACGTGGCGCCACCTATAGACCGTAGGTGCAACCTACGACCAATAAGTGAAATCATAAGTGAACACTGACTCCGATATTCCTCTTCTATCTTACAAAGGTTTCCATGGATATCCATGTAATCTATAAATACACCTTTGAACTTTCTTAGTTATTTTACGCACTCATATCATTCATAAAGATATATTATTATTTTGAGATTGGCTTTTGATCTTGGGATTCATGTCTTCTTAATTTTTGGTTGATTTTATTGATTTTTGACATTGGATTTTCTTTTTTTATTATTGTGAGATTGATCATATGCATTATTTATTAATTCAACAGAGTTTGTTAATACTATGAGCAACTTTCTTTAGCTAGGGTTGAAGGAAACCTGGCTTAATAACAAAGTAGGGGATGTGCAACATTATTCCCAACTAATATTCTTGCATGCATTGTGGTTCTATTCTTCTTAATTGCTTTCTTAAAGGTTGTAAAAGTTAAGTAACTACTTGTATTTACTACTTACTTCAAAAGAGAGGTAGAGATTAGGAAAACAAGATCACTACATTAATTTGAGATTCATCTTTATCTTATAATTAGGCCATCTCATCTAATTTACTTGGGACTCAAAAGGTAATAGTTAATCTTGGATCTAGGCTAAGGGTTAGCAAGGCGATGCTCTAAGACTCAAAAGGTATAGAGTGAAATTCACTAACAACATTCAGAAGATGATTTGTTATACATAACTTATTAGATTCTTCATGCAAGATATTGGGTTAGTTCAATGGAGTACAATAAACTTAGAGAGCTTTGAAGATAAGGGAAACACAATCCTGGTGTTTGTTTTAGATTTCTTACAACCAAAAGCATTCGAGTTTTTTTACTTTCTACGGATTATAGAAATTTCCCCCTTTTTACTTTTCTACACTACCCATCCATTTCAAAAAGTTCGATAAATAGTTCTAACCTATTCCCTGTGGGTTCGATCCCGACCTAGTAGGGTTACTATATTTTGACCTTGACTATTGTATACTTTTAAGTAGGTATAGTTTTGAGTGGTATCCTAGTACTTAACCATTAACAAACTCCTGAAACTTTATTTTTGATCATTATGCAAATGATTAGAACCACGAGTCGCTTTATGAAACAATAGATCATCATTTGGCACGTGGTTTTTACTTCTTTCAAAGTTTATGTCTAATTCTCCCCAGCACGTTTTAACAAATCTTTCTCCTACTACAATCTAAGTAGTTTTTAAGTTATTCAAAAATAAAGTAAAATAAGTTTAGGTTGCCTCCCAAATATTTCTTCATTTAATGTCATGCAAAGACTTGTGTATCTTTATTACTTAGACTTCATTAAGAAAACCCAATGGGTTGCCTCCATGCAGCGTCTAATTTAATATTGCGACATGACTCAGATTCCTTGATTGCTCAGACATTACCATGGACCGAAAAAACAACAAACTTTATCTTCTCTTCAGTCCCTAATTATGTATTAATGTACTAACCATTTACTTTAAAATTCTTTCCTTCGTTGTTCTCAAGCTCAATTACACCATATAAAAATGGTCCTATCCATTTTGACCTTAGCTTTCCTGGAAATATGTGAAGTTTTAAATTAAAAATAAGACCCTGTTACTTGGATTGATATCGTTCTTTTTTATCTTACCTTCGTGATACATATTCATCTTTTCTTTATATTATTATAAACTTTCATAACCTTTAAGAAGAAAATCATCTAACTAATTATATTGATCAATCCTTGAATTAGAGGCCTAGCAATAATTCAAATTCATCTTCTTAATTGCCTACATAGCCATATGCTCAAGTTCTACTACCAAGTGACAAACTTTGTTATAAACAAGTTTATAAGGTGATATACCTATATGGATCTAAGCTATATTTTACACCCATAAAGCATCATCCAACTTTTTAGACCAATCCATTTTATTTTCATTCAGTCTTCACAAGGGTTATCTTTATCTCCTTGTTGGAGACCTCAACCTGCCTATTAGTCTACAGATAATAATTAGTTTCCACTATATGATGCACACCATACTTCTTGAGCAGTGCACTAAATAACTTGTTACCAAAATAAGATTATCAATCACTAATTATTGCCCTTAGCATACCTAAACTTAAAAATATGTTTTGCTTAAAAAATATTGTGATACTTTTCTCTTTATTATAGGGAAGTGCCACTGTCTCAACACATTTGTACATAAAGTCAATAGCTATAAGTATATACTTAATCCCATTTAAGATCACAAACTAACCCAAAAAGTCAATACCCCAAATATCAAATAGCTTAATCACATGAATGAGTGAGAGAGGAAATTCATGCCTTCCTGATATACCCCCTTGCCTTTAGCATTGATCACATGACCTCACATAGTCATGACCCTTGATTTAAAAAAACTCTATTCAGGTATTCTATGATTCGGAACCTAGGCAACCTCAACTATTAGTCCTTATTTCTTGATTTTATTTATTTATTGTTTTTGCTTTATTTCTATGTTGCACACTAGTGCATGACCGATACTCAGAGTCATGACAATCCCCTGATTCTACTTGATCTTGAAATCAAAAGGACATTGAGAAATTTTAGATGAATGTCTAACCCCGAAGAAAGTCATTTCTTGGATTTGATATCATCTATGGTGTGTCTAGTAGATGGTGCAATATATGTAGTGAGTTTAGGTATTTTACTAAAGAGAGACGCATAATCAGGTATGGTAGGCAATGTCTCCCAACTTACACCTCATAAAAAGTATGAAGCAATCACTAAATAAAAATTGAAGCCAAACTTGTTGCAGTCAATCCCAAAAGGAATTGGATGAAATCCAGTCTAGTATTTGTCTAGGTAATTGATAAATAAGTAAAATATGGGGGTTGTGAAATAATCGAGCAATAGTACCAATTTTTGACTTATTGGATTTGTAATCAATATAAGAAAGGCACTAGGATTGTGTTCCCTAAAAGCTTCATAACTCCATAGGTCCTTCGTACTTTAGTGATACTTGTGGTATTCAACATGTAGAATCAATAGGTTACATATCATCTAACCGACTATATTCTACCCCTTGTGTATGAGTATCAATAATCACAAATAGTTAAGGTGTCATGGATTTTGCATTACTAACCCTTATCTATGATCCCAATATAGTCTTTCCTGTTTACTAGTTCAAGGCTAATTAAATGACGATAAATCCAAATCATTTGTTGATTCATATTTCCTTTTTGATTTCAATTTCTAAATTACAAGGTAGTTATAGAACAAGTTCTAACATACACACTTGTTATAAATAAGCCATATCTAAATAAAAATCAACACATACCCAACTACCCTTTGATAATCACTTTGTACTTCAAACACTAGTCGTTAATCCGTTATCATTCCAACAACCTTAGTTGTGGTGTTTAGCTACTCATAATTGTAAGAACACAAAATGAATTCATAGATAAATAATTTCATATGTTAAGTTATTATGAACTTATAATAAAATTAAGAAAACTCCAAAATCTGAACTTGAGTTTAAACCATAAAATCTATGTTTGTGAAAATCCCAATAACATGCCTTTGAATCTCACAATACAATGTTGTAAAAATATAAAGTTATTTAACCTTGTAAAAATAACACCATAATAGTATTTATAGACAATAAATCCTATACTATAAAGATAGAAAATGTAGGTTGGTGGCATCAAACAATAGGAAGGTTCGATCATAATTAGAACCCACCATTCCATTGGTGCTCGTGATTTGGCTTATGGACTTTTATTTTTAGATCTTCATTGGTATAGTTCTTTACAAATTTGTGGTTTAAACATATGACCTTACTTTGTTTTCATCTTATCATCATACTTCAACCATCTACAACCTTTATATCTTGGCTTTCTTCCTATGACATTAAGGTATGACTGTATGATTATTCCACGATCATGATTAGAACTCGTTTGATGATTCTCACACTTAATTCTTGTAGATTTATTTTTAGGTCCTCTTTCCTATGACCAAAAGGTACAATCGTATGATCATCATACAGTCATGAGATCTATTTGTCTAATCACCTCCTGCAGATCACTTTTATGATTTAACTCATGAAAGTCTTTTTATGACCGTTATCAGATCCCACTATCGTGCCTTCATTCTTTTGATCCTCTTTAAGTCCTATGTTAATCACTTTCCTTCTATGAGCCCTTTTATCTTGTAATCATGTAAAAATCCATCATATCCATATAAGAATTACTTGTACTTGCAAAATTTATAGTTTTAAACATCTTCAGTATTGTGAATCCCTGACACATCAACAAGCAGTAGGGTCATTGGGTTCTAGACCTTAGGATTTTATTATAACAACTCGGAGATAGTGTATAAGGTAGTAGTAGTGGTTCTAGTTGTAGAGATGGGTCTCAACTAGGATGGGTATGTGGTCGTATAGGTACTATGTTTGGAGATGGATGTGGTCATTTTTATGCTTTTTTGAGTAGGCCAAAGGATGAGACTTTAGATACAGACATCACACGAAAGATTTCAGTTTCTCATCAACTAGTTGTGTTTTATTTTATTTAGGGTCTACTTATTCATACGTATCTACCTATTTTACTAATTGTTATGATTTGATATTTTAGAAAATGCATGTTCCTATGCTTGTAGCTACTCTGAAAATTGATTTTTTAGTATTGCACAGAGTGTAAATATTTTATGTTGTGACCATCTAGGGTATGTCACCTGGGTAGATCTTTCTACCAAAGACATGGCAGATTTCAATGATATTCTATGCATAGACTAGCTATCTCCTATCACGACGTGACCTAGGGCCTAGCCATGATGGATATCTCAAGCCCACCAGGGATCAAGACCACCCCCTTATTCTAACCTCATGATCATAATAATAATAATAAAGTGGAAACCAAATAAAGATAGTAATAAAATAGTGAACAAATATCTCAAATGAAAACTATGAGTCAGTTAATAACCAACCCCTACTTACCCACAATAGCCTCCAAAATCAGAATAAAAATTAAATTGGGACATTCCCTTGACTATGACTAAAGAAAAGATCCAACAATACTAAGTCAATAAAGAAAGAATCATGAAATTATAATGCCTTCCGAAGTATGGAGACTCAACACTTCATGGAAACTTAGTAGATGTGCTCAACTACCTAATGTTGCACAGGAGCAACAGAAAAGTCTTCGGACCCTACATTCATAAAATTATGTAGCTTCCTAGGATGGTCAGTGGGATAAGCATTGGCAAGTAAATGAGGGAAAGTGATAACATAAAGGCATGTTCAGAATCTGTCAAAACCGCATACACACACTTATATATACATAGATGGCCGGTCGGGTTAGGATAAAGGGTCGTGAACATGATCTCTTAGAATGAAGGCCACTATGAGAAATAGCTGTCCCAAATATATATATATATATATATCAAGTGTCCACCAAAGCACACGGTCATTTAGACCCCCAATGCCGGCAAATGTGGTTTCCAGTGTTCATCCCACCAGGAGTTACACCTTCACTGTGATCTACACAATTCTCCTTCAGCGAAAATTAAAAAAATTTGCACATAAAACCAATCTGTTAACCTAGGATTCACTCACTAAGGCATTTACTATATGGGATCGTTATACCAATACGCTTGCAAACTAATATATTTATGCAGAACAAATTCACACAATAAATTGAACTCCCAAGTTCCATTATAATCCAAGCCATGACCACCAAGGCTATCCAAATCTTTTATTATATCTATTTATCCATTAATGAAATACATTGGGCTCAAACAGCAAGTTAAACCATGTAATTTTCCATTTTTAAAGTCAAATTTACAAAGTGGGTTAATGTTAACGTAATTCCAAGGAAAAATCATCCAAATTTGGGAAACGCATTCCCTCCATTCCAATTTTTTAAACATTGTACCAATTCAGTCCTAAAATCATTAATTTAAGGCATAAATAATCAATTTAAAACATGAGACAAGTATTTCAATTAGTAACAACCAAAACCCCTCTACCCAATTTCAAAATCCACAATCTAAATCATATGAAAATACATTTAATTAATGTCACAGTGTAAATTTAAAGTGTAGGGAAGAGAAACATGCCTAAAACACATAGTAAATTGAAGTTAATTTGATGTTTGGAGCCCAGATTAGTGATTTCTTGAAAAACCGTAGAGTTTTATTGGGTGAAGAGTTAAAGATGAATAAAGTAGATTGTGATCTTTGAAACCTGAAGGAAAAGGGTCAATTTTATGTTTATAAGTCTTGGAGAGGGAAAAAGGACCAAAAGCCACTCATCCCAAGTGAAAAAAATTTGGCTGAAATTATCCCATCAATTTGGCATGGTGTTATCAAAGAGGGTAGCCTCCGTGTCACGCCAACATCATAGAGGTTAGCCTCCCTAGCACTCCAATATCATAGACCCTCATTTTGTTGAGGTCCCAAAATGACCCCAAAACCCTTGCAAATTTTTTAACCCTTCCCAAGTTACCCTTTTGACTTCCCTAAACATAATTCAAGTAAAAAATAAACATTACCCACATGGGAGTTTCAAAAATAAAATCATCAAAGGTTTAAGAGGTCTTATATTATCCCGCCTTAGGATTATTCATCCTTGAATGATGAGTTAGGACTCTTTTAGCATGAGAAAAGCAAGAGTACACTAGAATCAATAAATAAATCAGAAAATAAAACTCATACCTTAAGCACTTCTATTCAACACAAGGAACATGAATAGATGTTTGTCCTTCATATCTTCTTTAGCTTCCCATGTAGCCTCATCTATATTGGTTCTTCCAAATAACCTTCACCAAGGATACATCATTTTTCCTCAATCTATAAACTTATTTATCCACTATTTCAATCGGGACATCCTCTCAAGACAAAGAGTTTGTAACACCAACATCCTCAATAGGAACTATCAAGATAGGATCAACCACACACTTTTTCAGCATGGACACATACAAAATAGGATAAATAGAAGCTAAACTTTTTAAAAAATCTAAATCTTAAGCAATATTACCAATCCTACAAAAAAACTGATACTGTCTAATATAATAGGGATAGAGCTTCCCCTTCTTCTCAAACCTCATAACCCCTTTAACAGGATACAACTTCAAGAATACTCAATCATTTACTTCAAATTCCAACTCTCTTTCCCTCACATCTGTATAGGACTTTTTCTGACTCTAAGCAGTCAAAAGTAATTCTCTAATCACTTTTACCCTCTTTATGGCTTGGTGAACAATGTTAGGACCAAAAAACCAAGTCTAACCAACCTCAAACCATCCAATAGGATACTTATGATAACACTCAACTTACACATCAATTTAAGATCAAGGCAGTCACTTTCAATATAATTACCCAACAAGAGTCGGTGTCGAATCCATGAGGAACAATGTGAGTTGCGATTGAGTAGGTTTGAAATAAAAGTTACTTGCTAAGTTCTAATCTATGAAACAAGATAGTTTGGGGGTTTTCAATCTTGTCGAGTGTGAAAGTAGTTCTTGGGTATCAAAAGGACTAATTCAAGACTAATAATAATTAAACTGTAATCAATTAGGTAGATCTTGGGATTATACTTTCCTAAGGAAAAATGATGTATTGGCTAGTGAAAATTCAATGCAACCTTTTATTGATGATGTTGTTGTAGGCTAGGTCAAAGATCATTGTGGTTAGTCTTTAAAGAAAACCCTAAAGATTTTACCTATTGGCTCTTTCGAGCATCTAATGTGTATGTCAACTAAAGCCACCAATTACCTTCATTAGGCACCCCTATTTCTAGGATAGTACCTAAAGGATAGTCAACTTCATATTCACCCTTATATCTAAGATAGTGAAAAATTGGCAAGACATACCCATAAATATTCTACTATTGCTTTTGTTCCCACATCCCTCTTTCAAGGATTAGGTGGGTTCCTAAAGTTCACACTAAACACCTCTTTTAAGGAAGGCTAAGGCTTTCAAGATCTTTGGACTTTCATCAATCAAACCCATTTAGGCATTTGGTGCTTTCACGCACAAATACCAATATATTTAATAAAGAAAGAATAGAAACCATCATTAACAAACTAAATTCCACACAAATATATAACAACCTATGCACAAGTGGTTCCTATTCAAATATAATCCCAAGAGGTAGATCTAGCAAATCATAATAATAATAAATACAACTAAACCAAGATGTCTATTAAAGTTACTCATAGGAAAAATAAAGATAGGGTAAACCACACTTTAGACTCAAATGAATCTTTAATAGACAAAGTGAAATCTACCCTTAGAAGTTACTCTACGGTCTTCTAAGCTCTAATTAGTGAAAATTTGAGCTCTAAGATCAAAGAAATTAAAAAAACCCTAAACTAAGAATGAGAGGTAGGGTTGTGGAAAGATAGATCTCTAGATTGAAGTGGTTTTGAGCCTTAAATAGGATTTGGGGTCAGCTGCTAGGAATGACGTTTCTTTCTTGGGTCATTTTCCGCCCTCACGCGATTGTGGAAGATTGGTCGTGATCGCACTCATCGCGATTGTGGTTAGTACATCGCTATCATAGTTGTTTGAATTGATTCACTCTAGGAGATTGCGGGTTAACGCCCCTGATCGCGATAACTAAGGGCTAGATCTTGATCCTACCTCAGCTTGTCTAACTCTTGCACTTCAATTCCCTGTTTGATCCTTTTCAGCTCAAGTTTGCTTCTTTTCATGTCAACACTTGTGTACCTAAAAAACATAGGAATTATAACATTAACCCCAAATATGTCTTACTTTAAATTAAAATTATAGTAGTGTGCACAAACGTTGACTGTAAATGAGTAGTTAATTGACAACTCATCAACACCCCCAACTTAAAGTTTTGCTGTACTCAAGCAACACTACCCTTTATCATGCAAAAATGCAGTTTTATGCCCAAATTAAATGACTCAAATAATCATGAAGACATCAACTGGATTACTACTACTAATAACTCTTCAAACATGGACAATTTTCACGACACCCCTCAACATAACACGTAATTTTTAAGGATGCAAAAGACTTCAAAGAGAAATAATGCAACAATCACTAATACTCAAGAAATGACTCCTCTTTGACCTCAACTACGTTATACTCCTTTTGTTTCATTTTTTGGAGATGACAAAATCATCCATCTCAACTTATTTACATGCATACTCACAAGAAGAAAAATTACACAGACCAAGTTATCAAATATGAAACAATGAATTTAAGTATGAAACTCTCTCTCTGTATCAAGAACACTCAATGTTAAAAGTACCATGACATAGGATTGACCCTATTTTTAATTGTCACTACAATGAATACACTTGGTTAAAGATCTCAAACAGCTTTTTGAGATTGTAATGCAGGTTTGGGGTAGGGTAGGATATTATTTACGAACAATATGACTATACCCTCCTTGAACATCTATATTCTACCCTATTTTTTTAATCAAACTTTTGACCATGGGACAGTCCTATTGTTTTCACTCTTTAAGCATGTGCCTACTTTTATTACCTTGATTAACTTATCTTTTGGAAAGTATCTTTCCTTTTTCCTATTTTTCTTATGAATTTCATGCTTTACTTTTATTTCTTGGGTTCCTTATTTTTCCTATTCATTTGTTCTCAAAATTTTAATCACAAGGACTAACTTACATTCTTGTGGCCCAAAGTTACCTCTTCTAATCATAATCACCCCCAACTTAGGTTTTTAGCCTCAATTTGTATTTTTAAGTCCAAGGAGGATAGGGTTCAAAAGAGGGATAAGAATTTAAGGGCTCACGACTTGTAATGTGTTTGCCAAAGAAAGGTCTAACGGTTAAAGGTAGGTGACTAGGAGTAACATCTATTTACGGGTAGGCATTTTAGGGTAAATTAGACTTCAAATGTTGCAAAGATTGCCTAAGATCATCTCTCCAACCAAATACAATCATAATTAGCCTTGAGAGACTAATGGGGAAAGTTCTAGATGGTATAATTATACATGAGTTTAGACAAATAAGCTCACCACAAATGGCATGAAAACTCGCCAAGGAGGCTTAATTGCCCCTCCCGCTAGAGACAAAAATAGAATATCTACTAGTTTTTACAAGTCAAATGTTTGGAGTTACCAAAAGAGAAAAAAGTTTGTTATAATATCGCTCATACCCATGTCCTTGATTTTTGAAAAGTATGGACAGAAGGGGTGTTCGCTTTGCATTTAGACCATACACAATTTGCTAACCATGAAAACAACCCAAGTTTTGGACTCACATTTTGGCTTTATATGGGCAACCCAACCATATGGATACTTATATTTCACCAATGGTATCAGGGCAATCCCAAATCCACAATGCCACAGGTACTCAGACTTTCCTTGCATTTATGGACTTGATGCTACTGGTACTCAGACTTCATTTGCATCAATGGATCAAAACCCAATCATGATGCTTTTCCCGTAAGAATGCCATCAATCAATCCATCGTAGGGAAAGGCCCATCCACTATTGTTATTAAAAGTAAAATAAAACTAAAAATAATAACAATCTATTCAAAAAATTTTGATGCTTCACATAAACTAAATTTAAGTATTTCAAACCAACATGTACTTCACACAAGGGTGGGACCACGACACCCCCAAGTAAAGGACTTGTAGTGACCTCACAACATAACTCAAAAGCATAAGAAGGGTAAAAGGTTCCCTAAAACCGCATTGATTGACCATGCTGAAAATTTGACAAAGAGGCGTGATTGGGTCTTGAATGGGGCAATCAATGTACCGTGATCGCGATCCTCAAGCCGCAATTGCAGTACCTGAGGACATATGCTCCCCTATATTGCCTTGTTTTCCTACTTGGCTACCATATTTCTAAACATAGTTTTTCCCCTGTTTTTGTTTTTTTTTGTTGGCTTACAATTTGCCTAAAGCACCTACAAGTCATAAAAATTATGTGAATCATTCCAAAAACATATAAATAAAAATATGAAAATAATGGGTTGCCTCCTATCAAGCGCTTGATTTATTGCCGTGTCACGACACTTTTTTTATCCTCATTTGTGTCTATACTTAGAGGATTAGAATTTCCTACCCAATTTTCAATCATTAAATCTTTGAGGTGCATTGGCCAAATATGAGGACACAATGAGATATTTTCTATCTTGCCACTTTGAAGATTTAACCTTTTACCCAATTTTATATCAAATTTTCTAATAGGCTCATTGGGTATTGGTGAGAGCATAAAAAATTCACTTGTTACACACCGAATTTTGTATTTATCGGCCTTCAAGTAAAGGACATCATTTGGCCCTTTTGGGACGACAAACTCCAAAATGTAGGGATTTTCCTCCTCATCTCGAAAATTCATTATTTTTTTTGATAGTTTGACTTTTATAACATCCACCAAGTATATAATAGAAAAGTGGTTTGAGTAAGGTGTTCCTAATTTTGGAGACGCATCCTTCTCCACATTCTCAACTCGAAATGGACTAGAACCTTCACAAAGGATTTGCTTGGCTTGTTATTTTGACTCTAGTACTATTTCCTCAATCTTGGAATCATCTAATATGATTGGTTTGGTTGGTTTGGAAATCATCGGGGGTTTTTCAAAATCATGCTCATTTAGAAAATTAGGCATGGTTTTGGTGTTTGAATTACTAACTTCCGTACCCGCGTATTCTATCTTTAAGATTGCCTCTCCAAATGCCTTGGTGGATTGGAGTATAAGAGTGTCATCCTCCCCCACCATTGTTGTTAACTCAAAGATACATTGAAGTCTTGCATGAATATCACTCTTTCCCATACTTCATTCTTCTCTTTCTTCAACATAAGACCTATAAAATAAATTAAACAAACTATCATTTAGGTTAGCATAACAAGGGGAGGGGGAATTTTCACAATTACTCCAATGTTGTAAATCATCCTCTGTTGATTTCACCTATTCCAAGATACGTTGAATTATTGCTTCAACACCAACAGTTTTTGTGCTTTGTTCTTTCCTTTTTTTCTAATAATACCTATCAAAATCATGAGAAGAACTAGCAACCTACTTAGTATAATAGGGGGAGGGGGCATTTGGAAAATCATTCTAATGTCCATCTCGACCACCACGTAGAGAACAACCATACTCCCTATAAGATCGAGATGGGGCACTCATCTCTTTTCGTGGATCATATATACAATCTTGCAAATACTATGGTCCACCAACTTATGGACATGGATCATCAAGGTATGATTTCCAACCACCAATCACACATTCATTTCATGATGCCATATTAACAACTAAACGAAAAAAACAAAAAATAAGAACCTAACTAACGAAAGAAACAAAATAAAATCACAAACAATTTTATAATTTTGAATCAAAGAAAGTAAACTAAAATTCCAAACCAACACAATAAACTAAATTATTCCCCAGCAATAATGCAATCTTTGATAATGTTCAACTTACACGTCAATTTAAGTGTAATGCATTCGTTGTAAATATATTTACCCAAAAAGAATCGGGGTCAAATCTACGAGGAACAATGTATGTGGTGATTGAGTAGGTTAAAAAAAAGTTACTTGCTAAGTTCTAATTATGATACAAGATAGTTTGGGGGTTTTCAATTTTGCCAAGTGTGAAATTAATTCTTGGGCTTCTAAAAGACTAATTCGAGACTAAGAATCATTAGAGTATAACAAATTTTGTGCGGATCTTGGGATTATTCTTTCCTAGGGGCAAGTCATGCATGGGATCATGAAAATTCGATGCAAACTTTAATTGATGATGATGTGGTAGGTTAGGTTGAAGATCTTTTTGATTAGACTTCCAACAAAAACCATAAAGATTTGACCCATTGGCTCTTTCGAGAACCTATTGTGTGTGTTAATTAAAGCGACCCATTACCTCAATTAGGCACCCCTATTTCTATTATGGTGCCCAAAGTATAGCAACCTCATATTCACCCTTATGTCTAATATGGTACCCAAAGGATATTCAACCTCATAATTAAAGTAGTTGAGGCCACAGTAGTTGGCCTTACTTGGTGCTTGATGCTTTAGAGAAGGTTCAGCTGATTAGAGAAAGTGTTAGGGCTACCTAGAGCCAACAGAAATTGTATGATAATATGAGAAGAAAGGATCTCGAGTTTGAGGTCGGTGATCTTCTGCACTTGAAAATCTCTCCCATGAAAGGAGTAAGGAGATTCGGTAAGAAAAGGAAACTCAGTCCCCGATATGTCAGTTCCTTTAGAATTCTTAGTCATTTTGGAAAGGTATCTTACAAGCCTAGGTTGCCTTCAGATTTTACCTTATTACATCAAGTGTTCCATGTCTTGTTGTTGAAAAAGTGTATTGGTGATCTAGCGGTAGTTATTCCCTTAGAAAATGCAGAGATTTAGAATAGTCTTTCGTTTAAGAAAGTTTCAGTCGAAATTCTTAATCGTCAAGTTCTTAGACTAAGGAACAAAGAAGTTCCACTATTCAAAGTTATTTGGAGGAATCAGTCCATTGAGGGAGCTACTTGGAAAGCAGAGGCGGATATGCGTACCAAGTACCGTCATCTTTTCTCTGCGAATCCAGATTCAATATAAGGTACTAATCTTCGTAAGATTTCTCTCTATCCTACTCAGGTTCAATTTCACATTATGTTAATGTCAATCATGCATTTACAAATCGGTTTAGTCATGCATTCTATGCATTACATATTTATGTTAAGTGTGTAAGCTCATCCCAACAACTTTCCTCAGCTTAATCCATTTCATTCGAGGAAGAATGATCCCAAGGGGGAGATATTGTAACACACCATATTTCCCTAGCATAATCTAAGTCACACTACATGAGTATTCATAAATAAAATTTGCAAAAAGCTCATCATTTTTTAGTTTAGTGTCATCCAATGTGTAGGAAATTCAATTCTCTTTCCAAGGATATAAAATTTGTCCAAATTCGATAATCGGGTAAGAAGTTATGGCGATTTAAAATTTTCATCGTTAGACTTCATAATTTTAACACTTAGAGTATCACGAAGATAGTCTATGTGATGATTAGAAATTTGCAGTGGATGTGCACAATCTTGGTACATCATACCAAAGGCTAAATTGGTATTTGGCAGTTTCGAGTTTGTCCCTGCAATTCCACCGCATCGCAGTTAACTTCAAGGTCCCAATCAGTGAAGGATCTCAATTTTCCCCACGTCGCGCCACAGAACAATTTCCCAATTGTCCGATTCCAGTGGCTTGGCACGATAGTGGTGCATCATGCCAAGGCCAATAATCGGGATCTTCAGTATTAAGCTTTCATTTTAAAATTTGTTTAGGTGTATTTGGGTCTTTTTCCACGGCCCCAATTAACCTAAAACATGAAATTTAACCCCTAAACACCCTAAGTAGTCATCATTATTTCAATTCCTCTCATAATCAAAAATCTTCTTTTCAAGAATAAGAAACCCTAGCTTTCAAATTCAAGGCCAATCCTCAAGAACTCACCCAAAACTTTAAGAAATTCATTATCCCAGGTATGTTAGATGTTTCTCCATGGATTCCTTTCGTCATGGAGTTCAAGTAACCTATTTAATTTACAAGTTTTGATTTATTCAAGTTATTTGATTTTAAATTATCATTTCATCCATGAATCTCGATGTACTAATGATTTTCTACTATGTTAACATGAAAATATTGTTATTTTTCAACCCACCATGCTTTTATATCATTACTTATTGAATTAAACCATGATATAGATCTATTATGTTGAATTCATGCTATTCCTATAAGTCCCATGACATTCCTATGATTGTTTTAAACCCTGAACTACAAGTGTTTGATAAAATGGCTACAAGAGTAGTTGATTTAAATAAAAACCTTCATGTTTTGTCCTTCAAGCTTTAGTGTCATTTTATTATTATTGTTTTGAATCTTGGGGGTATTGAATACCCGAAATCCAAAGTTTATTACTTAGTCTAGAATTAGTACATCATAGAATAGTTTCAGAACATAGTGTGAGCATTATCAGAATAGGTAGTTACCAGTCAAATTAACTTAGAATAGTCTAGTATTTCAGTGTCTTTAAGTTGGGAGTAGAATTTAGTATCGAGCAAGTGTAGGGATGGTGGTTTCCCCGTCATATAGGTAGAGTCATTAGTCATAGTTCCTAAACTCCAGAACTATGTACCTAGCATAGGGTATGAGAAGTAGCATAGGGTATGAGAAGTCCCCTATCCAATTAGGCTTGACTATCTCACAAAGGTCACCCGTCAATTAAGGCTTGACATCCTTAGTACTTTGGACATTATATCAGTTTAATGGATCCATACAACTATCGTTAGTTCTTGTAGTATGGTATTAAAATCATTCCAACTGGAGTTACAGGTTGGACCTCGATCAGCTCAAATTGGGGAATATTAGTTAGATGATACCTCTAACAGTCTGAGATATAGTCTCAGTTACGGTCTCAGTTCAGTTATGAAGTCTTAGAGTTGCTTGACCTAAGTATATAGATATCAGAATTTTTTGGTATTTCAGTTTACAGATCTTACTCAGACCATGTTATATGCTTGGTCATGCATCCCCAGTGTCTACAAATTTTCACGTATCTTCAGTATTTATAGACTATCATGCATACTCGGTATTTATAAATTCTTCATATTTTTAGTATCTACAGATTTCATGTTCTCTACTCAGTACTCTATGTTTTACATGGATATTCATTTAATTATTACTGCTGTTCAAGAAACCACGCATATTAGCGTACCTCATTTAGCATACCAATATATTCAAACTACTAATCGCATACCTTTCTTTTGCTCTATGATTTATCATATCATCGGTTCTAACACTTAGTTCTTAGACCACACATTGATTTCACTTCTCAAGCTATCAGCAGTATAGTAGTTGTGGTGAGTCCTCATGTAATACCCTGGAAAATTTTTCGTTGAAATTTTGTGCGTAAACTTTGAGTTCTATCTTCTAGAATAAATTATAAATTTTCCATGAGGAATGTCTTAGATTATGACCCACCATTACGTATATTATCGAATAACCTTTCCAACGATATGTGGATCATCCAAAATGGACACTCGAGCTACGAGTTATGAACATTCCAATCGAACCGTGAATAGTAGAGAATAGTAAAACGTGCAAGAAAAAGTACTGAGGCCTAGCGTATTTTTGCTCCAAATTTAAATGATCATAACTCCTTGAACATAATTATCTAGGTGATCTACCATATATCAATGGAAAGATCTACGAGTCCTCTTTCCAATGAAAGTGGTTTCATCCAATTTGTCCATCGGAGCAAAAAGTTCTGGTCGATCTACTTCAGCCTATCAAAAGTGAATTTTTGGGTCAACTTCAAATGATCATAACTCCTTGTACACAATGATCTGGGTGAGATACTATATATCAACGAAAATATATGAGAGTCCTCTTTATAATGAAATTAGTTTCATCCAATTTGGATGTCGGAGTAAAACATTATGGTTGATCTACTTTAGACTATCAAAACAGTCTACCAAAGGATAGATTCGAGAATAATTTTATTTTTAGTGTCATTTTGGTCATTTCTCCTCACAAAAAATCCATCCAAACCCTATATTAAAGCCTATTAAAAGAATTATATTTTACATTTCATCAAATTCCCTAAAAAAGAAAACCCTAAGCTCCTACATCCAACTTCAAGAACCTCCAAAGTTCACCATTAATTTTGCAAATTTATTCAAGATTTCAAGTTCCTAGTTCAAGAAATCAAAGAACCATCATTCAAAGGCATGATTAACATCTCTAAAACAAGTATCAATCTAAAGTTCATCATTCAAGGTATGTGGGGTTTTTCAACAAGAATTCTCTTTCGTTCTTGTGCCCAAAAGTAATTTTTCTTACAAAGGCATGATTTTTATTTGATTTTTACGAATTTGAAGCATGAACCCATATCTTCTGACGATTATTATGAAATCTTGATATTTATGATTTTGAAAGATGAATTTACATGTGTGGAGATATAGAGCATGAATCTTGAATGATATTTATCATGATTTTGATATTTGGGTCGTGAATCCCCATTAGAAATAGTGTTTTTTTAGAAAGTATGTGTTATAAGCACATTGATGTTGAATATTTGAGATATTTTGAATGATTTGACCTTTTGGTCTTGATGGAGTTATTTTGAACTCGAGTGTGAAAGAAATCCACAACGTGGTTGATTTTGATAGATGGAAAGCATGACGGCTCCCGATGTATATTTATATATTACTAAAATTATTTTGTTATGGATTGTCTTTGAAATAATCTAAGCTAAGTCTGGGAGAAATCTTTAGCACCGAGTGGGAGGTATAAAACGATCTTATTTCCCTAGAATTATTTGCCCCCGTAGGAGTGAGACTGAGGCTAATTTATAGAGTGATCACTAGTTTGTGTGGATATGATATCAATAGTCCTACTCTAATGGCAAGGATAGGACGACTCTCCCCAACGTAGGTTGTACGTTGGACTCCATGTAGCTTACATGGTTTATGTCGGTTATAGGATCTCCCAGTGTGTCCATGTTTCCTTGTGTCTATGGTGAAGTCATTTGAAAGTGGAATTATGAAAGTTATTCTTTTGAAAGATGTAAATGATATTTACATTATGAGAATTGATATTCTTGATGAATTGAAAGTGATTGACAAATTATATGATGACTCACATGTGTTATTGTACTTATTTCATCCTCTCATGATGATGATGATTTTCTTCGGGCTATGTAAGTATTTCATATATCCTACATATTTCTTATAAATATTTATGATGATGATGTTTATAAAACTACATACACCCCCATATACTTAGTTTCTTTTCGTGGTACTGACCCATATCTTCAGATGTGGGCTGCAATTTCTCGAAATGTAGGTTCAGGCACTTACTTCTAGGTTCAACAGTGATTCTTTGGGCACGCTATTCTACATCCTCTATTGTGGTGAGTCCTCATGTTCCGAGGACATGATGTCTGATATTGGTTTCACGGAATTATTTATATTTGATAACTGAGTATGATTCAGTTGGGGCATGTCTCAATGGATCGCTGGCTTTATTGATTTTTTTAGAGGCTTTTCAGACTAGTATAGATCTTGAGAGTTGACTAATAAGTCATATTTTGTTATCTTTCTGAAATTCTTTTATTCTTAGATGATGATTACTTTATTGATATTTGAGCGTTATTTATGGAAACCCCATTGATTTGTGTTGAACTGAATGAAAATGGCTCAAAGGGTTAGCTTCTGCCTACTCATAGCCTTAAGCACCATGTGACGCTCTGAGACCCACTTTTCGTGGCGTTACAAACTTGGTATCAGATCCTAAGGTTTTAAGGTATCCTAGGGAGTCTGACAAGCCGCGTTAAGTAGAGTTTTGATCATAGGTGTGTAGCGCACCACATCTTTGAGCAAGAGGCTACAAGACGTTTTAGGAAAAAGTGTGATTCTTTCTTTCAAAAGTCTATCGTGCTTAAAGTGTCTCCCTCTGATGTTGATTTGTGCTCTCCTCTCTTAGAAATATGCCTCCACATCGAGCGAGAAGAAATAATGATGGTCCGCAACTTCAAACCGCTGACCCATTGAATGAAAACGTGTCTCACACTGAATTTCAGGCAGCCTTTTAGGTGCTGGCCCAAGTTGTTACTACAAATGTTTAGGCCAACCTGGCCTCGGCTCTACAGCAGCAAGGAGGTAATTTAGCTGCTGCCAGGATCCGTCACTTCATGCGGATGAATCCGCTGGAATTCTATGGGTCCAAGTCTGATAAGGATCCATGGTTGTTTTTAGAGGAGGTGCGGAAGATTACTCAGGTGATGCATGTATTTGAGGAACATAGTGTGGAGTTGGCTGCATATAGGTTGAAAGACCTTTCTTATGACTGGGTTGTTGCTTGGAGAAAAGGTAGAGGTGAGGGAGTTGTCCCTACAAGTTGGCAAGAATTCCAGGATGCATTCCTGGATAAGTTTTTCCCTTTGGAGATGAGAAAGGCAATGGTGGAAGAGTTTATGAACCTGCGACAGGGATCGGTGACTGTTACGGAGTACTGTTTAAAGTTCAATCAGTTGGCCAAGTATGCTCCTGACTTAGTGGATGATAATCGGGCTAGTATGAGTAAGTTTGTGACTGGAGTATCTAGTTATGTGGTTAAGGAGTGTAGGTCTACTATGCTGAATAGTGATATAAATCTTTCTTGGTTGATGACTCATTCCCAACAGATTGAGGCAGATAAGATTAAGGAAAGAGATAGAATAAGAGGGAATAAGAGAGCTAGGTCCGAGCAGCATGAATAGGGTTAGACTAGATCAAAGGGAGGGAGTCTCCCTCAGTATCAGGATCTTTTGTCTATGCCAGCACCGTCATCTGCTAGTGCTCCTGTGCCTAGAGGTAGGCAAGAGCAAGGTAGCAGCTCATATGCATCCAGGTCCCAGTACAGTGCTGGTAGTAAGCTAAATCATCCCCTATTTCCTAAGTGTGGTAAGGCTCATTTGGGTGAGTGTTGGGTGAGAAGAGGGGTTGTTTCCGGTGTGGTGACATGGGTCACAGAGTTAGAGATTGTCCACAGGATGAACAAGGGCGTCATAACTCTCGCCCTCAGACCTAGGCTCAGACTGTTAGTGCTCCAGTTCTAGCAACTCACCCAACCCCAGCTCAGGGCGCCTCTTCTAGTAATGCTGGCGGGCAGCACAAGAATAGATTCTATGCTTTACCGTCCCACCAGGAACAAGAGGACTCTTCTGATGTTGTTACTGGTATGCTTCATATATTTTAGTTTGATGTGTATGCTTTGTTGGATCCTGGATCCAGTTTCTCATGTGTTACACCTTTGATTGCTGTGAATTTTGAAATGAGTCCTAAGATTATATCTGAGCCTATCCTAGTTTCTACCCCAATGGGTGATTCGATTATTGCCTAGAAAGTGTATAAAAAGTATCCTGTTACCATTCTTCATATAGTCTTGTTGGCTGATATGATTGAGTTAGACATGGTAGATTTTGATGTGATATTAGGTATGGACTGGTTGTATTCTTCTTATGCCTCTATTGATTGTCGGACCCGAGTGGTCAAGTTTCAGTTTCCGGGTGCATCCGTGTTTGAGTGGTCAGGGAATTCTGTGTCACCCAAGAGTCATTTTATCTCTAACCTCAAAGCTAGAAAGATTATTTCCAAGGGGTGTATCTACCATTTGGTTAGAGTCAAAGACACTAAGTCTGAGACTCCAACTCTCCAGTCTGTTAACGTCGTCAATGAGTTTTCTAATGTCTTTTTAGAAGACCTCCCTGGGATACCTCCTTATAGAGAGATAGAGTTTAGGATTGATCTTCTTCCCGATACTTAGCCCATTTGTATTCCTTCTTATCGTATGGCCCCTGCAGAACTTAAGGAGTTAAGAAAGCAACTCAAAGATCTACTTGATAAGGGTTTTATAAGGCCCAGTGTTTCTCCTTGGGGTGATCCTGTGTTGTTTGTGAGAAACAAAGATGGCTCTTTGAATATGTGCATTGATTACCGCCAACTGAATAAAGTCACCAAAAAAAATAAATACCCTCTTCCGAGAATAGATAATTTGTTTGACCAATTGCAAGGTGCAAGTTATTTTTCAAAGATAGACCTTCGTTCTGGCTATCATTAACTCAAAGTTAGGGAGTGTGACATCCCAAAAACGTCTTTCCAAACTTGTTATGGCCATTTTGAGTTTCTTGTTATGTCTTTCGGGTTAATTAATACCCCAGCAGCTTTCATGGATCTCATGAATCAAGTGTTCAGACCATATCTGGATATGTTTGTCATAGTGTTCATCGATGATATACTGGTGTACTCCCATAGTGAGGATAAACATTATGATCATCTTCGAACTGTCTTGCAAACCCTTAGAGATCACAAGTTGTTTCCAAGTTTAGTAAGTATGAGTTTTGGCTAAGGTCAGTTGCTTTTTTGGGTCATATCATTTCTTCCGAAGGTATTAGAGTTGATCCCCAAAAGACCAAAGCTGTTAGAAATTGGCCTAGACGTATTTCTCCAATTGATATTCAAAGTTTCTTGGGTTTAGCTAGCTATTACCATTATTTTGTTTAGGTTTTCTCCTCTATAGCGTCTCCTATGACTCAGTTGACCCAAAAGAAAGTGAAGTTCTTATGGTCTGAATATTGTGAGAAGAGTTTTCAGGAGTTGAAGACTCGACTCACTTCAGCCCCTGTTTTAACTTTGCCTGATGGTGTTGATGGTTTTATGGTGTACTGTGATGCTTCGAGAGTTGGGTTGGGGTTCGTATTGATGCAGAAGGGTAAGGTGATAGCTTATGCTTCTAGACAGTTGAAACCCCATGAGAAAAATTACCCCACCCATGACCTTGAGTTGGCTGCTGTTGTGTTTGCTATGAAAATATGGAGACACTATTTGTATGGTGTCCATGTTCATGTTTTCACTAATCATAAGAGTCTGCAGTATGTGTTTACCCAGAGAGAATTGAATCTTAGGCATAGACGATGGTTAGAATTGTTAAAGGACTATGATATGAGTATGCTGTACCATCCGGGAAAGGCCAATGTTGTGGTGGATGCCCTAAGTAGAGTGTCTATGGGTAGTGTTTCGCATGTGGTAGAAGTTAAGAAAGAGTTGGATCATGATGTATATCGTTTGGCTAGATTGGGGGTTAGGTTGTTTGACTCTGCTGAAGGTAGTATAAGGGTTCAGAGTAGTTTCGAATCCTCCTTGGTTTCGGAAGTGAAGGAAACAAAATACTTAAATGCTAGTCTGGTCAGACTAAAGGAGTCAGTCAAGGACCAAAAAGTAGAGGTTTTCTCCCAAGAGGGAGATGGTGTATTGAGATTACAGAGTAGATTGTGTGTCCCGAATGTTGATGATCTAAGATAGAGGATTATGGCTGCAGTGCACGAGGCGCGATATTTTATTCATCCTAGTGCCACCAAGATGTATCGAGACTTGTGGGAAATCTATTGGTGGAGTGGCATGAAGAAAGATATAGCAGCTTTTGTAGCTAAGTGTGCAACATGCCAACAGGTTAAGGTTGAACACCAAAGACATAGTGGTATGATGCAAGAGTTTAGTATTCCCACCTGGAAGTGGGAAGAGATAAATATGGATTTCGTGATTGGTTTACCTCCTTCCCGATGCTATCATGATTCCATTTGGGTTGTGGTTGATAGGTTGACTAAGTCTGCTCATTTCTTGCCTGTTCATACTTCATATACTGCTGAGTATTACACTAGATTGTACATCCAAGATCTAGTCAGACTGCATGGAGTTTCCTTGTCTATCATTTCGGATAGGGGTACTCAGTTCACTTCGTAGTTTTGGAAAGCTTTTCAGAAGGGTCTTGGTACCCAAGTGCTTTTGAGTTCTGCTTTTAATCCGCAGACCAATGGTCAGGCTGACAAGACCATCCAGACCTTAGAGGATATATTGAGAGCTTATGTACTTGACTTTAAGGGATGTTGGGATGTTCACTTACCATTGATAGAGTTTGCTTACAATAACAGTTTCCACTCTAGTATTGGCATGGCTCTGTTTGAAGACTTATATGAGAAGAAGTGTAGATCACCCATAGGTTGGTCCGAGATAGGTAAAGCGACTGTGAGTGGTCCTGATTCAGTATTTGAGGCTATGGAAAAAGTTAAGTTGATTAGGGAAAGGTTTAAAACTGCGTAGAGTCGTCAGAAGTCATATGCGGAAGTTAGAAGGAGAGACCTTGAGTTTAAAGTTGGTGATCTAGTGTATCTAAAAATTTCACCCATGAAGGGGGTGAAGAGATTCGGAAAGAAGGGGAAGCTTAGTCCCCATTATATTGGTCCTTACAAAATTCTTAGCCCTGTTGGTAAGGTAGCTTATGAGGTCGAGTTTCTATACGAGTTGTCCTCTGTTTATCCAATATTCCATGTATCCATGCTTAGAAAGCATATTATTGATGTTGTGGTAGTGGATTCCTCGGTGAGTGCTGACATTAAAGAAAATCTTTATTTTGATGAGATTCCTATTGAGATTCTTGATTTAAGTGTTCGAAGGATAAGGAACAAAGAAGTTCCCTTGGTCAAGGTGTTGTGGCGAAACCAATCTGTTGAGGGTGCAACTTGGGAAGCTGAGACGGATATGCGACCAAGTACCCACACCTATTTTCTGTGAGCTTCGATCAAGACGAAGGTACCGTTCTTTCCTAAATCATGCACTTTTGATAAAAGTTGCAGCAGTTCAGCTATCATTTATTATGTGTTCAGCTGTAGTTTCTTGAATTTATGCATTTTGTGTTGCATTCGGAGTGAGAAACGATGTGGTGATGAGTCTAACGAATAGTTTCAGCTGTATTCTCTATTCCCTATCTAGTCTTGGCATGTCTAGCGTCATTCGAGGATGAATGTTTCCAGGGGTGGTGATGTAATACCCCGGAAAATTTTTCATTGAAATTTTGTGCGTAAACGTGTTGGGTTCTATCTTCTAGAATGAATTATAAATTTTCCATGCTGAATGTCTTAGATTATCACCATCCATTGTGTAGAGTATTGAATAATATTTCCAACGATCTATGGATCATCCAAAACGGACACCCGAGCGACGAGTTATGAACATTCCGATTGAACCGTGAATAGTAGTGAACAGTAAAACGTGCAGGAAAAATTACTAAGGCCTGATGTATGTTTTCTCCAACTTTAAATGATCATAACTCCTTGTACATAATGATCTGGCTATTCAACTATATATCAACAGAAAGCTCTGCGAGTCCTCTTTCCTATAAAATTGGTTTCATCCAATTTGTCTATTGGAGCAAAAAGTTATGGTCGACCTACATCAGCCAAACAAAACCAAATTTTTGGATCAACTTCAAATGATCATAACTCCTCGTACACAATGATCTGGGTGAGATAATGTATATCAACGGAAAGATATGAGAGTCCTCTTTCTAAAGAAATTAGTTTTATCCAAATTGGATATCGGAGTAAAACATTATGGTTGATCTACTTCAGACTATCAAAACAATCCGCCAAAGGTCAGATTTGAGAATTATTTGATTTTTAGGTGTTTTGGTCATCCCCCCTCACCTAAAATCCATTCAAACCCTATATTAAAGCCTATTAAAAGCATTATATGTTATATTTTATCAAATTCCCTCAAAAAGAAAATCTTAAGCTCCTGCATCCAACTTCAAGAGCCTTCAAAGTTCACCATTAATTCTGCAAATTTATTCAAGACTCCAAGTTCCTAGCTCAAGAACTCCAAGAACCATCATTCAAAGGCATAATTAACATCTCAAAAACGAGTATCGATCTAAAGTTCATCATTCAAGGTATGTGGGGTTTTTCAACAAGAACTCTCTTTCATTCTTGTGCCCAAAAGTAATTTTCTTTACAAAGGCATGACTTTTATTTGATTTTTACGAATTTGAAGCATGAACCCATAACTTATGCTAATTATTATGAAATCTTGATGTTTATGATTTGAAAGATAAATTTACATGTGTGGAGATATAAAACATGAATCTTGAATGATATTTATCATGATTTTGATATTTGGGTCATGAATCCCCATTGGAAAATGTATTTTTTGAGAAAGCTTGTGTTATAAGAACGTTGATGTTGAATATTTGAGATATTTTGAATGATTTTACCTTTTGGTCTTAATGGAGTTATTTTGAACTCGAGTGTGAAAGAAATCCACAACGTGGTTGATTTTGATAAATGGGGAGCATGATGGCGCCTGATGTATATTTATATATTACTGAAATTGTTTTATTGTGGATTATCTTTGAAATGATCTGAGCTAAGTCTGGGAGAAATCTTTAGCACCGAGTGGGAGGTATGAAACGACCTTAGTTCCCTAGAACTACATGCCCCCGTAGGTGTGAGCCTGAGGCTGATTTATATAGTGATCACTAGTTTATGTGGATTTGATATCGATAGTCCTACTCCGATGGCAAGGATAGGATGGCTCTCCCCAACGTGGTTTGTACGTTGGACTCCATGTAGCTCACAGGGTTTATGTCGGTTATAGGATCTCCCAGTGTGTGTGTTTCCTTGTGTCCATGGTGAATGGTGAAGTAATTTGAAAGTGGAATTGTGAAAGTTATTCTTTCGAAAGATTTAAATGATATTTACATTATGAGAATTGATATTCTTGATGAACTAAAAGTGATTGACAAATTATATGATGACTCACATGTGTTATTGTACTTATTTCATCCTCTCATAATTATGATGATTTTCTTCAGGCTATGTAAGTCTTTCATACATCCTGTATATATCTTATAAATATTTATGATGATGAAGTTTATATAACTACATACACCCCCAAATACTCGGTTTCTTTCCATGGTACTGACCCATATCTTCAGATGTGGGCTGCATTTTCTCAAAATTTAGGTTCAGGTGCAAAGTTTCAGGTTCGACAGTGATTCTTCGGGCACGTTGTTTTATATCCTCTGTTGTGGTGAGTCCTCATGTTCCGAGGATATGATATCTGATGTTGGTTTCATAGAATTGTTTACATTTGATAACTTAGTATGAGTCAGTTGGGGCATATCTCAATGGCTCGCTGGTTTTATTGATTTTCTTAGAGTCTTGTCAGACAAGTATAGATTTTGGGAGTTGACTAATAAGTCGTATTTTGTTATCTTTCTAAAAATCTTTTATTCTTGAATGATGATTACTCTGTTAATATTTGAGGGTTATTTATGGAAACCCCATTGATTTGTGTTGAACTGAATGAAAATGGCTCAAAGGGTTAGCTTGGGGATACTCGTAGCCTCAAGCACCGTGTGACGCTCTGGGACCCGTTTTTCGGGGTGTTACACCTCATCATTCCCGGACATATTATTTTACTTCATATATCTATTTAAGTAGTTAGTAGAGTTAGTTGGGGGCCTGCCCCATCAACTCATATTCAATTAGTTAGTTTTAGAGTCTTTTCATACATTAGAGTCAGTTATTCAGTATTTAGACATTACAGTTAGTTATCCAGTTTATCATTATTTTATCAGATTTAGTTAGTTATTCTATAGAACCACATTTCAGTTTTAAATTAAGATATTAAAACCTTATGTCATGTCAGTATTCTTCTGCATTTATGATCATGTTATCCATTGCTCATAACAGGTACCAGCTCATAGGTTAGGTTGTGGTCCCTCGGAACTATAAGCACCATGTGATGACTAGGGGTATTCTCGGGTCATTACAGTGTTCGACCATTTTGGCACATCTTTGGGATACTAATGCAGTGCTCCCCTCCATTGTGTTAGTTTTTATAGAGTTTGAATTATGATAAAGGTATATCACACTAACTTAGCAAGCATGCATTTAGATTGGGACATTGACTTTTGTACTGATTTAATGCTAGGTGCTCGCTTAATTTCTATCTGTCCTTATATAATGGCTTTGATTGAGTTAAGAAAGCTTAAGCCTCAATTGAAAGAGTTCCTTGATAAGGGATTCATTCATCACCGTGCGTATCCTTAAAGTTCTCCGACATTTTTTGTTAAGAAAAAGGATGGTAGAATTAGAATGTGTATAGACTAGTAATAGTTTAGGTTATAGTGAGGATTATGTATTGTTTGTCCTGAATAGATGATTTATTTGACCAGTTATAGGGTTCTTTAGTATTCTCAAAGATAGATTTAAGGTCAGCGTATCACAAGCTAAAGGGTTGGTTCGTGGATATTCCCAAAATTGCTTCAAGAGTTGCTATGGAGAATAAAAATCCTTTGTGATGTCCTCTATATTAAATAATGCACCAGAAGCATTCATTAGTTGATTAAAGGTTTATTCAAATAATTCTTGGATTCCTTTGTGATTATATATATTTATGACATTTTTGTCTACTCCAAGAGTTAGGAGGAATATACCAGTCATTGTAAAGACCAAGTTTCTTAGGTCATGATGACGCCTACTATATCCAACACATAGGAAACCTAAACCCATAGTCTGGAACGACTTGTAGTGTCCCACCCGAATAGAATATGGAAAGGATGCCAATTAAATGTAAGAAAATATCAATTACATAAATTAATCCCAAAACCTGGTGGTATCAGTACAAGAGCTTCTAATATTATAATAGCACAAAAGAGGAATAGACGAAGTAAATTACACTAATACAACTTTTCTCTGAATACGACATAGAGACAAATTTAGTACATAAGAGAGAGATAAGTGACAATATAAATGTCAGGAGCTCACTCCAAGTCTCTGAACCATAGCTGCTCCGCATGATGCAAACATCAAATGTGATAACCCGTACTATGATCTGCAGCTATAGAAGTGTAGTATGAGTATCAAACGAATGGCACTTAGCAGGAAACTGCCAACTAGGCTCCAAAAATAATGCAGATACCTACAACATACAAATAGAATGGAAACTATGCCCAAAAAGTCTAAAAATCATATAATAAGTCAAAGAGATAATAAGGATAGCCTATTCTAGTCATGTCCAAGAGACTAGCATAATAAGGCTAGGGAAGTATCAAGGATGAACTATCCTGTTCCATCCATATTCATCAATCTCAATACTATACCATCTATTCGAAACCTATATATGAATAAAGGGTGAAAGAAGAATAGAAAATAATATAAATAGCCAAGAAATCAATAAACAATATGAACAAATGACGAAAGGATATACTGTAGTACCATAGCTACATATATGTAGGTGTGTTTGTGTGTGTGTACATGAGGTCAACTCAAAGTGTAACCTAAATTATCATATCTTTATTTTTAGACCTTATTATAATCCTATCAGGACTTAATATTATTATGCTTAGGGTTTCTATTCCACATAGCTAGACTAAAATAATAATGCACAGTAATGCAATCATAAGATAGAAGAGTCCAGAAACATACCTCAAATCTCAGTACCAAAACAATGACCAATTTGTCATAAACTAACCATCATAATGATCATAACAATGAACAGAAAAATATCAAAACCAGTTCAAGAAATAGGCTATTTCGGATAACAAAATAACTGGTTGAGCCTATGCGTACCCCCTCCGCCCTAGGCTTAGAAGGTTCAATCAACATACAATTAACACAAGGCATAGTCATCACCATATCTATGCAACCGACCTATACCGGCTGATACACATAGGTGCATTATGGAGATAGCCGATGTACATACAAGAATGAATGTAACAGAATCCACAATACCATAATTGTCATTAACATAACCATCATCATCATAATCAATCTTCGATCCTGTTGGATATATAATATTCACAATATCCTTTGTTCATTGTCGGGTATCATCATATAATCACAATATCCTCTAGCCTTGCCTGGTATCAACATATCATAACAATATTATCCAGCCTTGCCGGGTATCATCACATCATTATTAAATTCTTCGGCCTTGACTAGTATCAACACATCATCACAATATCCTCCGACCTTGTCCGGTATCAATATCATCATCATAGTATCCAAACCAATGTCATATAATAAAAAGCAAACCCTACAAAGGCTAAATTAAAGTACAAGACCCACGAGGGCTAAAGTAAATGATAAGACTCACGAGGCTACATATATAGATATGAAAAAAGAAGAAAGTAGAGTATATTTCCATAATTCAACCTCATCACCAATATCACATCCATAGTAAAGGTATATATAATTGGTGCACGGACTCAAGTCGTGGCTAAAAGAGTGTAAATCAATAAGTTTGTTTCCCAGAGTGAACTTTGCGAGTAAATATCTTATAAAAGTGTAGAAAGAGTCGGAATATTTCTCAATAGGAGTAAATAGGAGTGTTGGATCATAGACCGGAATATATCTTAGTAAAATCTTTAAGAACATCATTTTTAGCCTCTTTTACATATTTAACCTATTCGTTAAGTTAGGTAGTTATTATTATAAAGAAATCCATTTAAGGGAGAAAAGTGGGTTTTAACCCTTATTTAGGAAGATAGTCATAAGATCGTATTGCAGCTAGAATCACATTAACTACCAATATAATGATCACTAATATACCAAATCTATTCATGCCATCACAGTATTCAAATCAATGAAATCATAAGTATCATACCACATCTTTCAACACCCCATAATGGAGAGATGGGCATATAAATGTATATACATATTCATAACTAAAAACACATCCTTTACAAGGTTGAATACTTCTTGGATATCCCACTCGTACCATAGCATAGCCTTAGGCCTAATAATGAGTCTAAAATAATAATAACTGCATAATCATAGCCTTAGGATCATATACATATATGAAACTCATACCATAATCACTTAGGATCATATACATATATGAAACTCATACCATAATCATACTTATAAGGCCAACACATATCCATAATCGTCTCAAATATAGGAGGCATTTTATATCTACAAAGCATAACTCGTAACTATGTGACATAACACATCTATAAAACATCTCATATCTATAGGTCATATATCATGACTATGAGGAATACCACATCTTTAGGCTAATTACCATGTCAAAGAGGAAATAATGTCTCTCTAGGCCAAATAATAAGTTTAAGAGAAAATAACATCTTTAAGGGCCCAACATCATGTCTAAGATGAAATAACATCTCTGAGGCTGAATGTCATAACTAAGAGGAAGTAGCATCTCTAAAGGCCCAATATCAAATCGAAGCAAAAATGTCATCTCTAAAGGCCATTAATCATAATCCTGGGAAAGTCATCACTATTTATCAATTGACCAAGCAAATCTCATAAACAATGCTCATTAGTCGCAACTTCTAGGCCTAATATCCACAAGTAAGCCCACAATGGCTAACACAAGCCTTGGACTAAGTGGGTTGGATGAACCTACTTCTAATCCTCAATTTCCACATTTATGCAATATATGCCCCAAACTTGGCTCAGGTATCTAGTTAAACTTCTAAATGTCCAGGACGCCACAAGGAAGTCTAAGATAGGAACTTCAACTTGAAACATGAGTGTTAAGTTAACTCTACCCAAATTATAATTCCAATATCACAACACTAGCCCAACAAGATTTAAAGATGCTAATCATGCTTCTAATGCTTAAAACGAATCCCAAAAATAGAATTATATCATATCTAATCTATGAATTAGTTCAGCTAGTGATAAGGCAATAGGTATAAAAAAGACCATAAACATTCCACCTTGCGGGAAACACTCATCTAATCCCTAAATCAACAATAAGCAAGACTAAGCTATTATACTCATAATCTAGTCTAACATTCATATCCACATGCCATATAGAACACACATCATATTCAAAGTAGAGTAGGAAGAAGCCTACCTCAAGCCGAACCACAAAATCTCAAACCGCTCTCCAAATTTACATCTTCACTTAACAATCCCAAGATGTCATCATACTATAAAATTTAAAATTTACTCATCAATACACTTCTAATATACCCATATTGCAATATTGTGCTTCAGGAACAAAAACGAAACCAAAAACCCCAAGTGGGTCCCACTTATAAAAAATTCATTTCTCAGGTCATTCCAATATTCATACATAAACAAGGAATCATAACCCTCATGAAATCTGTGAAAACAATGAAAATTTTAGGCTAAAATCAAGCCTAAGCTAAATTGGGGTTTTTGTATAAAATACCAAGAAATTCGACAATAAAGTGATAAAATCATACCTTTATCCAGGTGAAAATCATGATAATAGATGTTTAGCAAGCTCCCAAGTCACCCATAATGATAAATTTTGAGTTATTACACTCATTTTAGGTTTTCTAGGTATAAATGATGAAGGAAAAATGCCCTAAACTCTTCTTGGGGTCTATATATAACCCCTACAAGTAAGGAGAATGCGCTATTGCGATCCTAGGGGCCTCTATCGTGATTACCCCACCATTTTTTGCGATTGTAGTACACCCCTCCCGCCCCTCGTGCACCAGATGTCATCAAAGTCAAAAACTTATTTTTGACCATCATGACTCATTCATAACCCAAAGAACATGATCCAAAAGTAAAATTAAAGTATAAATGCAAATAAAATCCATTGGAATCATCAAAATTTTCATCCAAGATTGTTTCGGCAAAAAGGGGGCCCATACTAATAGTTCTATTTTTTCATAAAGTCTGCTCAATAGTCCAAAATATGTTCAAAAGCTTTGGGACCTGAAATAATGGTCCCCCTAGCCTAAAATAAGCATTCCAGACATGATGGCGAGGTTAGATTTTTCATCCGAGGTCTTTTTGACTAAACATAGGTCCCACACCCATA